>NC_064920.1:907873265-908203265 GCF_023897955.1 Schistocerca gregaria | reverse complement strand
GTAGAGTCAGTCGAGTCTTGTTCAGTCTTAAGAGTCAGTCGAGCTAGAAAGTGTCTTGTGAAACGATCATTCTGTGGAATATTATTAGCGTGATGATTTCTTTTATATGTGTTGTGTTGTCTTCTTCGATGAGTAAAAAAATATAGGTAAAATAAATTTTTGTGATGTCCATCAATACGTTCATTCCAGTAAAAATAGAACCACTTCCCTTCACCTTTATTCACCCTTTTTTCTTTCTTTCCTTTCAACAAAAAAAAAAAAAAAAAAAAAAAAAAAAAAAAAAAAAAAAACAAGAAATTACCACCACCCCTTTTTTTTTTAATTCCGGACATCACAAGAAGAATCTATCCCTGTTAAGCACTTAAGCGATGATACTTTTACTGGTGTGCTTGTCAACAATTCTGATGATCATTGTAAAGTTATTGTGAAAGTGTCTAGTATTGGAGATGATAGCATGTGTGACAATGTTGATAGTGGAAGTGACAGTAGTAATGATAAATGGGAGGAATAATTACATGGTATGGTGTATAAGGGGGTTAAAGAAGATTTAATTAATGATGAAGATGATGTCAGTAGCATTTGTGAAGAAAATGATAACTACATTTTACCAATGGAAACTGGGAAAGTATCATCAGATAAGGAATATCTGGACAGCCATTATGATTTAGATGCAATGTTATAAACTTTATGGGATACTTACAAATATTACAGTGACAGTGACAGAGTAATAAGGGTCATCAAGATTATTTGTGAAGAATTGGAATCCAACTGGGAAGGTAGAACCAGTCAGCATGCTTAAAGTAAGATCAGTTCTGGGAAAAGTAGACAGTGTGTAAAAGAGGGGCGTGGCATCAAGCAGTCATCTGATGTAACTCTAAGTAAAACACAGACAAGTAAGAGATATTGTGCAGACAAAAATGGTATAAATGATATGGACTTTACAGAAACTGAGTATGATTTTTGGCATTAAGATTAGAAAAGCAGGAAGAAAAAAGTTTTAGGTTGCCTGTACATAGAAAAGATGCAAATTACGAAGGAGTTTGCCTCTTAGACATGGGTAGTCCTGTTTGTGCCATTTCTCAAAAATTTAGAGACCAGATAAGACACAGTGCTGACTTAAAAGAATATCCTGTTGTTGGAATCAAAATTAAGGGAGCAACTGGTAGGCACTGCAAAGTTGTAAACAGCCAAGCCTTAATATCTATCACCATTAATGATGTGCAGTATAACCAAGGACGTTTTTTAGTGCCTGACCTCAATGAAAATATTTAGTTTGGAATGAATTGGATGCAAGGAGTAAGTGCAGATTTCGACAGGTATAACAAAAAGTTACAGTTTACCAACCCAAAGACAGATGTAAAGCATGTGACTGAACTAATCATCCAAAATTGCCTGAAGAACAATTTTCAAATTAGAAAATTGATTTGTGTAAATGAAAAAATCGACATGGTAGATCTTTCTTCAAAATTCATTAACCTATATCTGAGAAAGCAACAATTATGAATATCATTTTGAAAATTAGAAGAGACTGTTTCACAAAGGTAGGGAAACTGAAGAGCCTACTTTCTGACAATGGAGCACAATTTACTTAAACTTTGGAAAACATTTTTTGAAGATGAGGACATAAACCATATTCTGATATCTGCTTATAACCTGTCAAGCAATTTGGCCGAACATTACATGAGAGAAATAGGGAGATTATTTAGAACTTATATCAACAAAAATCATGTAAGTTATATAGAGTATGTAGACATCTTTGAAGGTATACTGAACATCTTACACCATTTGTCTACTCAGTTCTGCCCATATGAAATAATGTATCATATGAAACCACTGAATGTGATCAATGAATTAATTGAATTCCCAGCATGAATCCACATGAAAGGGAAGAATTAGTCAGGAAAGTAATGGAACAACAAGGGAAATTGAGGAAAAACAAACATGAAAAGAAGTTGAACCCTTCAATGATCCAAGGAACACAATTCTACATTAATTTCCACCAGGTTCAGCTGACGGGACGTGTAGCCAATTGGTCTTTACTCAACATCAATAATTTGACTCCGAATATCCCCCATTGCAAAATTGGAGGCGTCACATGAGAGAATGAATGGTTTTTGAAAATTGGGGTAGATCAATAAAGTGAAACTAGTCAGAACATCTCTCACATTCTGCCCAGTAGCTTCACACTCGGGGGTCCATTGAGAGGGTACATCTTTTTTCAACAGGTGGGTAAAGGGTTTGACTTCTGTGGCATAGTCCTTTACAAAATGTCTGTAGTAATTGCTGAGTCCCAGAAAGCTTTGCATTCTTTTACATTTTTAGGGGAAGGGAATGTTCTAACTGCTTCAGTTAGGCAGGGATTTGGCTTTACTCCATGAGCACCAATAATATGCTCTAGATACTGTACTTGACTCTCGACAAAGGTACATTTTTCTATTTTCAAACTTAAATTGCTGCTTCTTAGTCTAAACAAAACACTTCTTAACCTTGTAAATGCTATTCCATGGTTATGGGAAAGACAATGATATCACTAGATAATCTAGGCACATTGTAGGTTTCAGTCCTCATAACGGTAAGTTCGCGAAGCGTTGGAAAGTGGCTGTCATGTTGCACAACCCAAATGGCATTCTCAAAAATTTAAATAGATCAGAGGGAACTACAAATGCTGTTTTAGGCCTGTCCTGTGGTGAAACTGGTATTTGATAGTACCCACAATTCATATCAAGGGTAGTGAAGTACACTCCTGTAAATGGAAAAAAGAACACATTGACACTGGTGTGTCAGACCCACCATACTTGCTCCGGACACTGCGAGAGGGCTGTACAAGCAATGATCACACGCACTGCACAGCGGACACACCAGGAACCGCAGTGTTGGCCGTTGAATGGCGCTAGCTGTGCAGCATTTGTGCACTGCCGCCGTCAGTGTCAGCCAGTTTGCCATGGCATCTGGAGCTCCATCGCAGTCTTTAACACTGGTAGCATGCCGTGACAGCGTGGACGTGAACCGTATGTGCAGTTGACGGACTTTGAGCGAGGGCGTATAGTGGGCATGAGGGAGGCCGGGTCGACGTACAGCTGAATTGCTCAACACGTGGGGCGTGAGGTCTCCACAGTACATCGATGTTGTCGCCAGTGGTCAGTGGAAGGTGCACGTGCCTGTTGACCTGGGACCGGACCGCAGCGGCGCACGGATGCACGCCAAGACTGTAGGATCTTACGCAGTGCCGTAGGGGACCGCACCGCCACTTCCCAGCAAATTAGGGACACTGTTGCTCCTGGGGTATCGGCGAGGACCATTCGCAACCGTCTCCATGAAGCTGGGCTACGGTCCCGCACACCATTAGGCCGTCTTCCGCTCACGCCCCAACATGGTGCAGTCCGCCTCCAATGGTGTCGCGACAGGCGTGAATGGAGGGACGAATGGAGACGTGTAGTCTTCAGCGATGAGAGTCGCTTCTGCCTTGGTGCCAATGATGGTCGTATGTGTGTTTGGCGCCGTGCAGGTGAGTGCCACAATCAGGACTGCATACGACCGAGGCACACAGGGCCAACACCCGGCATCATGGTGTGGGGAGCGATCTCCTACACTGGCCGTACACCTCTGGTGATCGTCGAGGGGACACTGAATAGTCCACGGTACATCCAAACCGTCATCGAACCCATCGTTCTACCATTCCTAGACCGGCAAGGGAACTTGCTGTTCCAACAGGACAATGCACGTCCGCATGTATCCCGTGCCACCCAACGTGCTCTAGAAGGTGTAAGTCAACTACCCTGGCCAGCAAGATCTCCAGATCTGTCCCCCATTGAGCATGTTTGGGACTGGATGAAGCGTCGTCTCACGCGGTCTGCACGTCCAGCACGAACGCTGGTCCAACTGAGGCGCCAGGTGGAAATGGCATGGCAAGCCATTCCACAGGACTACATCCAGCATCTCTACGATCGTCTCCATGGGAGAATAGCAGCCTGCATTGCTGTGAAAGGTGGATAGACACTGTACTAGTGCCGACATAGTGCATGCTCTGTTGCCTGTGTCTATGTGCCTATGGTTCTGTCAGTGTGATCATGTGATGTATCTGACCCCAGGAATGTGTCAATAAAGTTTCCCCTTGCTGGGACAATGAATTCACGGTGTTCTTATTTCAATTTCCAGGAGTGTATTTAGAATTTTCTAACCCGTCCAGTGTTTTGTCGATATGTTGGAAAGGGTAAGTATCAGGACTGTTTACCTTATTTATTGCTCTCATATTGATGCAAAGACAGTAGGTATTCTCTCCATTGACTATGACTGGGGGTGGTGGAGGGTATTACTATTTATTATCTCTGCCTATGGCTGCTGTTGGATAGTTTCCTCCACAACAGGCTGAAGGTGCTGTGGTATTCTATGTGGTATCTGCGCATTGGGCCTTGTGTCTCTGGTTGGAACTTCATTGTGAACAAGATTAGTAGCTGGCAATTAACACCTTTGCTCAAATAACCAGAAGTGTTCCCCCAAGATGGATTATAATTTGTTTTGATCAGCCACTGGTAGATGAGCTGGCTTACCCTTAAATTTGTTCTGAGCACAGGAGCAATATGAAATATGCTGCATTCCAGAAGCTGTTGTTTTTGGTTAGGTTGTACCTTCTCTTGTACAGGATTTTTCCTCAATCTCATGGCCACTAGCTATAAAAGTGCCACTATGAATTTCTACATCTTTCATTCTGAAATTGTCCAAACAAACAGGAACATAAAATTTTTTCCCTGCACTTCTGCTGTCATTTGACCACATTTAACATGTACATGTAATCTGTCAATGACATCGTTTTGATGCAGAAGGTACACGAATATGGCTGTTTTTGACAGTTTGTGGGATTCGCCCCAAGGCAAAGAATGTGTCCCGTGCCACTGCTGATTCTAACAGAGGTTAGAATAATGCCCACGTTTTCAAACCTGTGGTAGCAGCAGAGCAACGTGGGGGCCACTGCAATGGTGGGTTTCCTCACTGAGGTGGACGGTTTGCATTCTGTTATCTACTACACTCTGATAGTGGTGGAGGAAATCAGTCCCCAGGATGTTGTCAAATGTCGCCTTTGTTTTTGAATTATGTCCATGTCAAAAGTGTAGTGGCTGGCTCCAATTTTCAATTTAATGATTATTTCATCGCTCAGAACATTAATGTGGTGACAGGGTGGTTTTAACACTCATCTACCACCATGTTCTACAAATAACACGCTTATTTGTGCACCCCAAATGGGAAAGAAACAAATGTCTTGCAATCTTAACTGGTTTCAGACAGAGTAATGCTTTGTAGTGTGATGTGCACTTGATTTTAAAATTTTTGTGCTAATTATTGTAATGTTATGAGAACTATGTAATGTATCTATTTATGAGGTAATGACTATCAATTTTAATGTGGAACATCTTTTTATACTTAGTTAGATGTAAAAAGAGAGTGTAATAAAGTCGGGTATTTTGTCTAATTTTTTCGTATACTGTGGCAGAGGGAACCAGCTTGAAAGGGAACTGATAACAGAGCATTTCCTTACTAACTGACACTTGGACCTGTTGAAGGTATGGACTACTTGATGAGAAAATGTGTAGAAGCCCATTGTAAAACAGCGAAAGTGCTTGTGAAAAATACTGAACACTGAGCAAGTGAAACTGTTTGTCTAAAAAGTGAACTGCTATGTGTAGTGTAATTTAACTTATTGTAATCTGTGATGATTTATTATCTATCCAAAAACTTTAGCAAAGCCATCCCTTAATTAAATCATAAATAATTAACAGTTTCATCACAAGTATTATTTACATAACTATATCTGTTCATTTTATCATTTAAACAAATAATTCAGCCTAACCCTTGTGGTAGAAGAAACTGTTAAAAAGAACCAATTAGTTTAAAGAGTTAAGTTTTAATTGTAATTTTTGTAAATTAAACATCAAACAAAGTGTAGTTTCAGAGCGTATTATTGTGCTGATATATAAAAGCCCAGTTTTTCTCATGAGATAGTCAGTCCAGCGCCAAGTTTCAGACGTGGAACCCACATTGGTTAGATCAACAACAGTGCATCAACTTAACTGTGAAATAAGTGTTACACCAATAAGCCATGTGTTAAAACAATGACAGTGTCTGTTGAATTTATCTGAAAGACTGAAATGTGTAGTTAGGTTTTTACTGCTTGTAGACGTTCAACAGTAAACTATTGTAACAGTGTGTGTATGTTTGCCTGAGAGCTATTAATGAGGCTTATCGAAAGTTAAACAATAGTTAACTGGCCTCATAACTGTGTATTGTTGGGAGGCAGGAGGGGAGGTTGTGAACAGTGAAAGTAAAGAGCTGTGAAATACAGCTGTGCACCTGTCGGCTACATCATTTGAAGTAGTCAATGTTGAAATACATCTGCCATTTTTCAGCCAGTTTCACAATGCAGTACATCAACACTGAGGACAATCAACAATGAAATAAAGCAGTCAACCATCACATGCTGTGGTCATTGTTATTAAAATAGGTTGTTTCCATTCCCTATAGTAACACAATATTTAGAAAGCAATTGAAAGTTTACCAACATTCTTTTTTTTTAAATTAGCGTCACTGCTATGATACATTGATATTCCAATTTTTTTGGTTATTAGTAGAATTATGGTTATTAGTAGAAAAGTATTAGTAGAAAATAGTAAACAGCTACAACCTGGGACAAACAAATACCAAAAATTCAATTTTCCAGAACTAAAATCAAGTATCAGTTTTAATTGGTCTGTCTTCCCCATCTGCACACTGGACTCACATGCTGGAGGCTGATGGTTCAAATCCCCATCCAGCTATACAGATTCAGCTTTTCCGTTATTTCTCTAAATCAATCCAGATAAATGGCAAGATGGTTCTTTTGAAAAGTGTATGGCCAATTACCATCCCAAAACTTTTTTAATCTGAGTTTGTGCTTCATGTTTAATGAACATGCTGTGAGTGGGACAATAAACTCTAATCTTCCTTCTTTCCTGTCATACTCTGACAAGATCATAGGATCATTTGGGAGGCTATGATGAACACGTGGATGACAATAGCTGTAAGCTAGGCAAATGTTACTCACAGAGTTTCTCCATTCGGAATGGATTACTGGAAGCTAAACTGAGATCTCAAGTTACCATACATAATTTACCAATGCTACCATACAAGAGACAACACACATATACACTATCTCAATTGACTGCCTATGAAACTTCCTGAAGCATAAAAACAAAAATCATCAACCTTTATCAACTCACTACATCACACAATGTTCACTTAACCCATTCATTAGTCACAGTAAGAACATGAAGCAGAAGAGTACAGAAGGAACACACCCATGGAAAATTTTCAATCCTTCAGCTCTATATGGAATAGTACTGCATATGATTCATACAAGACATAACACTCAGGTACAATTAACATTAGAGTGACTGCAACAATTAAGATAAGGATCAGTACTGAACAGGCACAAAATATAAAGTCATTGATAAATAAATCAACTGTTTATCAATTATGCACAAGGAAATGATAGGATGCTCATTATTGATGGTAGAACTGCAAGAGAGGAGTGCTAGTGGACAGAGAAACAAGGAAGGCTTGATGCCTCAATGTAATGGATGAACAGGCACAAAATATAAAGTCATTGATAAATAAATCAACTGTTTACTAATTATGCACAAGGAAATGTTTGGAAGCTCGTTATTAATGGTAGAACCACAAGAGAGGAGTGCCAGTGGACAGAGCAACAAAGGAGGCTTGATGCCTGAGTGTTATGGATGTAAAGAATGGATGTAAAGATGAGATAGCAAGACCATTGCTGCTGGGAGGATTCAGTATAAGCTGCTATCCTTTCAAAGAAAAAGAAAGAAAAGATAGCCTTAGTACCACATCAGATGTTAAGAAATAGGCAAGCTTACTGGTGGCACCTATACAATAACCCTTGGTTGGGGGGGGGGGGGGGGGGGGGGGGAAGGGCATAGGCCTGCAGGTTTGGAGTATTTTTAATATTGCAGAAGATGGAAGATGACTTGTAAGTAGCCATAAAGAGAATGAAAAATACTGGTACAGCCAAATATTAATCGATATATGGGGATATCAATTTGTATCTTGGATATTGTACAACAGACAGAATTGTCAAGAAAGTGTAGCCTTAACAAGTGTGGCAAGAAGTTTGTTGTTCATCATCTAGGAAGATGTCAAGAAACATAGTGGGACAAAATTCCTTAAAACTGCAATGTTCATAGATATATCATAAACAAATATGAATGTCCATAATATGACAATATGAATACAAAGTTGCAGCACAAGATCCCTAACCCTGACATCATCACCAGCAGCATAGGCATAAATATTATTTTCATACTTCTTCAGTGCAACACATACTTCATGTCATGTCTGCAGCATCAGCATATTCATATTCAGTTCGTAACCAAGTAGTCCATAATCAAATCCTTCCGCTTCTCACCCAAAGAATTCTCAGCATTCCCCAATAAACATCCACTTGTTTGTAATCAATCTTCCTGCCAAAATGTGATTGGGAATAATATGTAAAGTTCTCAAAATACATAATACGAAAGTGTAACAATACCAGAGAAGGAAAGTTGATACTCACCATATAGTGAAGATGCTGAGTCGCAATAGGCACAATATAAAGATTCACACACTCATAGCTTTTGCCCATTAAGGCCTTTGTCAGCAGTAACATACATACACACATGCACACACACTCACACAAACACAACTTGCACACACGTCTGCAGTCTCAGAGAGCTGAGACTAACACTATCAGTGTTAAAAATAGTCCCTAAAATTATTGCGCAGCCACTAACTACAAATGTTAACCAGTCACTTAAAGAAGGTTATTTTCCAGACACACTGAAGTATACAGTAGTTAAGCCTCTATTTAAAAAAAGGCACAAAGGAACATGTAGGAAACTATCACCCAGTCTCTTGTCTTCTGTAACTATCAAAAATATTTGAAAAAGTAGTCACCATAATAGCTCAAAATTTCTTAGAAAAATTTAAAATAACCTCAAAAAATCAGTATGAATTTGAGAAAGACAAATTCACAGTATTTTCTATAAATCATTTTGTTGATAAAAATAGTTTATCTCTATACAACTCACTGCATACCACAGGAATTTTTTGTGATCTATCAAAGACATTTGATAGTGAGAATTACTCCTTGCTACTCTGTAAGATGAAAAGTGTGGAATTAATGGCATGGTATTAGAACGATTTAAGTCCTATCTAACCAACCAAAGACAAAGAGTGGTTATATCATCAGAAAGAGGAACTTATACTTCAAAATGGAAAACCATTGCTATCTGTGGTGGCCATGTGGTTCTAGGCTCTGTAGTCCGGATGTCCTTAGTTTAGTTAGGTTTAAGTAGTTCTAAGTTCTAGGGGACTGATGACCTCAGATGTTAAGTCCCATAGTCCTCAGAGACATTTGAACCATTTTTTGGAAAACCATTCCACATGGAGTACACCAAGGTTCTGTCTTAGGTCCCATTCTGTTTCTACATCTACATCTACATTTATACTCCGCAAGCCACTCAACAGTGTGTGGTGGAGGGCACTTTACGTGCCACTGTCATTACCTCCCTTTTCTGTTCCAGTCGCATATGGTTCGCAGTAAGAACGACTGTCTGAAAGCCTCCGTGCGTGTTCGAATCTCTCTAATTTTACATTCGTGATCTCCTCGGGAGGTATAAGTAGGGGGAAGCAATATATTTGATACCTGATGCAGAAACGCACCCTCTCGAAACCTGGCAAGCAAGCTACACGTCAATGCAGAGCGCCTCTCTTGCAGAGTCTGCCTCTTGAGTTTGCTAAACACCTCCGTATCGCTATCACGGTTACCAAATAACCCTGTGACGAAATGCGCTGCTCTTCTTTGGATCTTCTCTATCTCCTCTGTCAATCCGATGTGGTATGTATCCCACACTGATGAGCAATACTCAAGTATAGGGCGAAAGAGTGTTTTGTAAGCCACCTCCTTTGTTGATGGACTACATTTTCTAAGGACTCTCCCAATGGATCTCAACCTGGTACCCACCTTACCAACAATTAATTTTATATGATCATTCCACACGCATACTCTCAGATATTATACAGAAGTAACTGCTACCAGTGTTTGTTCTGCTATCATATAATCATACAATAAATGATCCTTCTTTCTATGTATTCGCAATACATTACATTTGTCTATGTTAACGGTCAGTTGCCACTCCCTGCACCAAGTGCCTAACCGCTGCAGATCTTCCTGCATTTTGCTACAATTTTCTAATGCTGTAACTTCTCTGTATACTACAGCATCATCGACAAAAAGCCGCATGGAACTTCCGACACTATCTACTAGGTCATTTATATATTTGTGAAAAGCAATGGTCCTATAACACTCCCCTGTGGCACGCCAGAGGTTACTTTAACATCTGTAGACGTCTCTCCATTGATAACAACATGCTGTGTTCTGTTTGCTAAAAACTCACAGCCACACAGCTGGTCTGATATTCCGTAGGCTCTTACTTTATTTATCAGGCGACACTGCGGAACTGTATCGAACGCCTTCCGGGAGTCAAGGAAAATAGCATCTACCTGGGAGCCTGTATCTAATATTTACTGGGTCTCATGAGCAAATAAAGTGAGTTGGGTCTCTCACGATAGCTGTTTCAGGAATTCATGTTGATTCCTACAGAGTAGATTCTGGGTTTCCAAAAACGACATGAAACTTGAACAAAAAACATGTTCCAAAATGATCAACATCAGAGATATAGGTCTATAGTTTTGCGCATCTGTTCGACGACCCTTCTTGAAGACTGGGACTACCTGTGCTCTTTTCCAATCATTTGGAACCTTCCATTCCTCTAAAGACTTGCAGTATACGGCTGTCAGAAGGGGGCAAGTTCTTTTGCGTACTCTGTGTAGAATCAAACTGGTATTCCGTCAGGTCCAGTGGACTTTCCTCTGTTGAGTGATTCCAGTTGCTTTTCTATTCCTTGGACACTTATTTCGATGTCAGCCATTTCTTCGTTTGTGTGAGGATTTAGAGAAGGAACTGCAGTGCGGTCTTCCTCTGTGAAACAGCTTTGGAAAAATATGTTTAGTATTTCAGCTTTACGCGTGTCATCCTCTGTTTCAATGCCATCTTCATGTCTGGATATGCTGTTTCGAGCCACTTACTGATTTAACGTAAGACCAGAACTTCCTAGGATTTTCTGTCATGTTGGTACTGTGATGTCCGGAATTAAAAAAAAAAAACAAAAAAAAAGGTGATGGTAATTTTTGTTTTTTGTTTTTGTTATGTTGAAAGGAAAGAAAGAAAAAAGGGTGAATAAAGGTGAAGGGAATTGGTTCTATTTTTACTGGAATGAACGTATTGATGGACATCACAAAAATTTATTTTACCTATATTTTTTTTTACTCATCGAAGAAGACAACACAACACATATAAAAGAAATCATCACGCTAATAATATTCCACAGAATGATCGTTTCACAAGACACTTTCTAGCTCGACTGACTCTTAAGACTGAACAAGACTCGACTGTCTCTACTCTCTCTCTGGACCACAGCCTCTTCACGTCCCTCTGGACCAGAGATTTCAACTCGATTAGCACGCCGATTATTTAATTAATCGTACAGCCGCTGGGCGCGCGCTTGGCGCGTCATTTAAATGGGGTTAAACGCACACCGCGCGAGAGGCGTGGGCTAGCGGTGTCTTACAGGTATCGCCACACGGCCCCCTATACTGGTGCGTAAGTTTTTCAAACTTCGCGGCAGTACCAGATTTGAGTTGACGAACAAGGTTGTGCAGTGTTTGCACCAGCATTATACAACATTTTCAAACATATGACAAGTACATACATATATAAAGAATTATAGCCTAAAGTACAAAGTTTAAGTAAATATACATAAATTGTTGCACATTACAAAATAGCCACTTTGAAATTGATCAATGGATGATTCATTTTTTTTAGAGAGATGCCTGCACCGTTGGCAGTCCTGTTATTAAAACAATAGCTGCTACCCTGTATTCACAAAGTTTAAGTAAATATACATAAATTGTTGCACATTACAAAATAGCCACTTTGAAATTGATCAATGGATGATTCATTTTTTTTAGAGAGATGCCTGCACCATTGGCAGTCCTGTTATTAAAACAATAGCTGCTACCCTGCATTCACAGTTCTTATTGTGTCGACCAGTGAGCACTATGCTTTGCCTCAGTTCAGTGTGGTGCGTCGTGCGAAGCACAGTAAAAGTCACAGCACCACAACTTTGTTTACTTTACAGTTTGCACATCAGGACAATAGGTAATGAATCTGCTTACGACAAAAGAACACAAAAGGTCATACAATTTGGTTTTAAGTTGTCGATGACAACAAAGTTCATGTCAGTATTGTTGGTGTTTAAGAGTGGCTGTGCGTGCACGAGTGCAGTAATTTTGATAAAGTGGTCCATCCACCACGCACCGCGGCACTGCGTACAGCCTCGCGCTCGGGTCCGCTGTTGAGGTATAATAGGCGGTGACACGTCTGGCGGCGCCACCCCTTACGACGGACGCGACAGCACTGGTAGCCGCATCCGAAGACCGTACAACGCAGACTTCCAAGCACTTTCCAAGGTAGGGATCACTGTGATACGCATCACTGCACTTTATCGTAGAATTTGAGATTAAACTTATCACTTTGTACGGAAAACACTTTTCTATCATATTTTTACTCTTGACTGGTTGATTTCTCTTTATCAACACTATTTGATTTTTTTTTTTTTTTTTTTTTACACTGTTCAGAAGGGAGGTTCGACGTCCTGTTCCTTCTGAGAATACATTTTCACAGACACTTCACTTTTGAGCAAAATTACACTTTGCATCTTTTCTCCTTTTATATTAGGTGCACATAGTAAGACTGTTTTGTGTGTAGCCTTCACAAGAGGACATTTAAGTTTTGAATAGGCAAGTTTAAAATTACACAGAAAAAATGGACATGTACATATACATAAAATGATTATCTACTATAGACATGAAATTCAATATACATAATACAAATGAACTTCTTCGTAGCTAAGTTGCTACATAGCCATTGAAATACTTTGCTAGTCGTGACCTGTGAAACTCTCCCAAAATTCATATTTATATAGAGAATACTAGTTGTTTACATCTTCAAAAACTTACAATTAGACATGTTTTGCTAGTCGTGTCCTGTGAAACTTTACAAAATTCAGATTTATATTGAGATTGCTAGTTGTTTACATTTACAAAATTTTACAATTAGACATGACATGACATATTTATGTACACGAAATTCAGGTTGTGCCATCTATTTCTTGCTGTGCATGTGCACTAACGGAGTACTATCTCCTTCTTTACAGAATATTGAAATCTATGGCATGTGCCATCAAGAATTCTGCAAAACTCGACGAGAGACCCTAAGTGCTGCAAATTATGAATGGACAAAATATACAAAAGAATAGTGCAAAAACCTCACTACCCCACTATCCATCGTCCAGCAGTGGGCAAGGAGGTGGGAGTAGGATCAAGATAGAAGGATTGGGTTATATTCATATTTACAAAATCTTCATCAATACAGTAGTGTTTTCACACATGTGTGCGACGGACGAATAGTGTATCTGTTTGCGTAACGTATGCATCATAAACTTTGCCATTGCGCAAGTGTCACTGACTTTAAGCCAATTCATGTTGTATTCAGTTTCATCCTTTAAAGTTGATCCGAATTGCTGTTTAAGCAAAAAGAAATTCAATGATCATTGTCAATCACTTCCTGTAAATCAGTCAAAAATTTTTGCAAGAATCAATGTGAGTACCGTATATGGTTTAATTCACTCGTTGAATCAGTCATGTTTAGGTAAATACGCGCTTAATGACACGGTAGTTTATATTCCTGAAAAAAATTCGGTCAGTAAACGTACTAATAAATGACTATAGGATCCTTCCATAAGAGGTGTACTTTAGTGAGTATCACGTAGTAAAATAAATATATGAATTTCCTGTAGGTAAAGGAAAATGAATGCGCTTTAGTTTCCATAAAGACAAGAAAATCGCTGTGTCCACGAAGACAGCTGCGTCGTACTGCTTCACACACAAATCTTCAAAAACTTATCCACTTTGCTGAAAGAGAAAGAAAAATCTCATACACTAAAGTATGTTTTCTTGTAATCGTGAATTGTACGTCGTACCGGTAGTCGTGTAGTTTTTGTTTCCTGGTCGAGAACATGAGCAGAGAGCGGGAGACTTCGTATCCTAGCAATTGTTTTATGAGAGTCGCATTTTCTTAACTCTGGTCCAGACAGAACGACATAAAATTGCATAACTTATATACTATCCCACTTACACAAATACATATGTCCATGTCCTCACAGTATCAAGTAATGAGTGCTAGATTTCACCAAAATTACTTCACCGGATAAAAACATTTTTTTTAAATAGTGTTAATGTTAGTGAGTTCATAAGTTCGTAACCATTAAACACGACCTTCGTAAATGTAGAATACGAATCTTACGAAGGTAGCCTGCATGCATGGTACTACACAATTAGCCTGTGTAAAGAATGAGATTCTATAACGACAGCAATTTTTATTCGCTACGTAAGCAGATTATTTATTTCGCTGTGGCTGACAAAAATTTTTCCTCCACAATGACCTATGTACAAAATTTACGTTTGTTACGATGGAGAGCACACAAACTCTTTATGCCAAGCGTGAGATAACGGTTTTTTAAATAGGGCACATACCAAATAAGTTTTTCTTTCTCCTTTTTTATTGCCTACACGGCGAATCATTTCTCATTAACATCTATCAGTATTCATACACACGTATCGTTTTCATTCATACAGCTTCATATAATTAATATTCACCTTTCTTCTCATAGAACAGCTTCAATATAAATCGCAAATCATCAAATAATACTACGTGGTGGCATCATTGGCTCACACACAACGAAATCCTCATCATCATCATAAAAACTACCTTATAAACTAAAATTCACATTCATTCTTTCACACTCATTTCAGCACAATCATTCACTCATGCTGGCGTATAGTATAGCATTCTGGTGGCTCTCAAATTCATCACAGTTATTAAAATAATAAAATCTTTTTTCTTGTACATAGTTTCCTGTTCTAGAAAATGCCTGTTTAAGGAGTAAGTTTGGTCGCTAACTTCGTTGTCCTTGGCTAGTAGTCAAATTATTCGTAGCATAGTAAATATAACGTAGATTAAATAGTTCTTGGATTGCATGTAATGTTTAACGTAGATTTGCTATAGTTTAATGCGTTATGATTCTTTGCATTGACTAACAAATAACACTAACATTTTAGCTGTAACTAGCACATCCTTTCTCTTTCTCTTACTTTACATACTGCTTTAAGTGGTGGTGGGCATAAAGTCCTTTAACTTTCTGTGTTGTAGGGTATGCTAATAAATAACATCCAGAGTGAGGAATATCGACGATCCGGTATGGACCTGAGTAAACTAATTGCCATTTCTTAAGCAAACGTTTTAGCCTCGTAGATTTGGGATGGGTTGTGAGCAATACCAAATCATCAATTTCGAACACACGTGTCGGTCTGACCCGTTTATCAAATTTTTTCTTCCGGAGCTGCGCAGTGTGTGCCAGGGTAATGGCAGCTTGCCTTACCTTTTCCTGCAAAGAAATATCGTTCGAAGACAACTTAGGCAGGGGACTTGACCATGAGTTTTTTTCTGGTTCGTCTGACAATAACTCGGCAGGTGAGAATCCGGTTGAACTATGTGGCAAATTGTTCACAATGTACTCGAACGGAGCGAGGTATTCTATCCATTTGGAATGTTTTGTAGAAGAATGGATGCGCATAAATTGATTAAATTCTTTAAAAATTCGCTCAACGGGGTTACCCTGTGGGTGAAATCGGGAAGTAAGAACATGTTTAATATCGGAATCTTGCAGAAATGATTTCCACTTTGCACTCGTAAAGTACGATGCATTGTCCGTTAGGACAGCGACAGGTTTTCCGACGCGGGCTAGGTAGTCGGCCGAAAAGCGTCGAATGATAGCCGCAACAGTGGCTGTGCGCAAGGTGTACAATTTCACATACTTAGTAAAAACGTCCAATATAGCCAAAATGTATTTAGCACCACCGCGGGATTGTGGATAGGGTCCGCCAATGTCTACGGAAATCAAATCAAGCGGTTGTTTTGGAAGAATGGGATGCAATTCAATTGATGCATGTTTGTTCAAATATTTTGCCTTCTGGCAAATGATACATTTGCGAATGACCTGCAGGACTCTACGTCGCATGTTAGGAAAATAGCAGAAGCGTAGGATCTTGGCGTCACATTTATTAATGCCATAATGTCCCCAGGTTTTGTGGGTGAACAAAATGAAGTCGTCAACATAAGCTTCCGGTAAACATACCAAACTACGCTCTGACACGAGATGGGAACGATGAAACAGTACACCATTGTTGATCTTGTAGTAATTTTGAAGATTAGAATTTGAATTCTGACATAATTTTGTTTTTACTGTAGACCACCTAGGATCGGCATCTTGTAACTGTGCAAAATCCCTGCAGATTCGGTGATAGTAGCGGTTGTAGGATTCGTCATGCATTAACATGACCTGAAAGTCGGAAGTTTGCTCATGCAAATCTGAAAGATTTTTCGCATCGTGCGGAAGACGAGAAAGAGCGTCCGCAACAATATTGGTTTCGCCGGAGATGTAACTAATTTCGAAATCGTATTCTTGTAACGACAAACACCAACGAGTGAGCCGGGAATGAAGTAATTTGCAAGACAGTAAAAATGATAAAGCTTGGTGGTCTGTATAGATGCGTGTATGTTTTCCCCAGAGAAAATATTGAAATTTTCGCATAGACCAAATAATTGCAAGGGTCTCGCGTTCCGTAACTGAATACCATCTATCGCATTCAGTTAAGGTGCGACTGGCAAAACTGATAGGTTTTACTATTGTTCGATCATGTTCAACAGACAGTTGAAACAAAAAGGCCCCAAGTCCATAAGATGACGCATCGGTCGATAGGCAGAAGTCTTTTGACATGTCCGGATGACAGAGGAGTGGCGCGTGGATTAATGATTGTTTAATTTTTTCAAAATCGGCTTGACATTCTGTAGTCCATCGCCAAAGGGAATTTTTCTTTAGAAGATTTAGAAGATGTGGGCTGTTAAGAGCTTGCTGTGTCACGAACTTTCTGAAAAATGACGAAAGACCCAAAAATGCTTTAAGTTGTTTTTTGGTTCGGGGTGCAGGAAAGTTGCGAATTGCTTCAGTCTTTTTAGAGTCCGGCCTGATGCCTTCCGGCGTGACGATGTGGCCAAGGAACTTAATCTGTTGTCGGGCGAACCTTGATTTTTCCAAATTGATTGTCACGCCTGCATCGGCGAATTTAATCAAAATTTGTCTTAGAAGATCGACATGTTCTTCCCAGGTGGCAGTCGCCACAACTAAATCATCCACATAGAGAGTGATTTGTGAAAGTAAATCTGGCCCGAGGACGTCGTCAAGCGCCTCGATAAAGATTCCTGCACTTATTCGTAACCCGAATGGCAAAACACGGAATTGGTATGATCGTCCTTCGCACAAAAATGCGGTATATTTACGTGATTCAGGATGTAGAAGAACCTGGTAGTAGGACGATCGTAGGTCGATATTAGTCAGAAATTTGGCGTTGTGAAATTTCAGGAGTTGTTCGTCCAGATTTACAGGGCGAGTATTTACCGGTATAATAATTTTGTTGATTTCGCGTGCATCGAGAACAAGACGCACGCTTCCATCGGGTTTCGAAACTGACAACAAAGGGTTGCAATACGGCGAGTGCGAATTTTCTATGATTTTCCAACGTAGCATTCTGTTAATTTCCTGCATAACCGCTGGTTTTTTAGACCACGGTATATTGTAGTGTGTACGACAAAATGTTAGGTGGGGTTTGACATCCATCTTGTACACATACCCACGTATGATACCAGGTTTATCTTGAAAGACTACTGAAAATTGTTGAAGAAGGTGAAACAGATTCTGTTTTTTCAAATCAGTTAGACGGTAGGCTTCAGCACACTTTTCCCACAGAGTTTTACTATCAGCATTGTAAGAAGAATTGCAATTGTTTGTCATAGAAAAATTAGTGATGGGCACAGATTGTACTTTCAAGTGACGTACGTCCCGATAAGAATTGTTGTTATTAATTATTTTAGATAAAGGTATCAAAATTCTTTGCTTTTCAACCGTCAATTGACAGATACCATTCCCTAAGTCAATCACTGCTCGATACTGATTTAAGAAATCGATGCCGAAAAGACATGGAACTGTTAAATTATCCACAACAAGGAAATGATAACGAACATGCACGTTGGAAACAACAAAAGTTAGAAGAGCTTGTAATTTGACATTTTTTGATTTGTTTCCAGTGGCACCGATGATTCGGCAGTTCTGCACTGGAAACGTCGGAAGTTTAGAACCTTTATCTAGATCCAAGTACAGGGAACTAGAAATCACGCTTGCTGACGCTCCAGTGTCGAATAACACTTCTACAATGGATTTCTCTAACGATAAAACAGCAGTTGCCTGAACCGTTACCTTTACTTTGTCGTTATTACTAGACTTATTATTCTCGGCAAGAAGGTCATGTTCCATAGTGTGTCCGTCTTGGAATCTCAAAAAACAATTTGCAAGATTATTTGCGCCCGTGCTCACGTTCTCGACCGGGGGTTGGGCGCTTACGCCGGTCTGCTCATGTTTTCCGCCGCGTTATTAGGCGACGCATTTTGGTCATCACTTACCTCAATAATATTTATCCTTTGTTCATGGACATGTTTGGTATTCGGTGGAATTTGATTACCGCAGTCCTGATTATTAGCATTGTTTGTTGGTACAAAGTGTCGTGCATTCGGAAACATATAATTGTAGTTGTGTGGTGTATAGTTCGGGTTTCCCCACTGCGGGGGTGGATAACTGACTCTAGAATTTTGACAATTTGAATTATTCTGCTGATATAGCGAATTTCTCTCAAAATAACCAGGGTTGTATCTTCCATCCTGACGTCTGTTTTGATTGTTGTTGTTTCGGTTACGGTTGTTGTTGCCTCTGGAGTACTGATTGTTGTTGAAACTACCATTGCGTCTGTTGCCATTACTATTACTTTTCTGGTAAAGTTGACCATTACCAAAACTGTTGTAATTGTTGGAATTTTGGAATCGGGAATCGCAAGATTGCTGCGAATATTGTGTGAAGTTGGGCTGTTGTGATTTTTGCCCCTGATTTTGAGGAAGCGGGTTTGCATTCCACATGTTACCGCTGTTGTTATTTTGATTGAAATTATGGCTATTGTTTTGGCGAGAGTTGGAATTAGCATTATAAATATTTGGGGTGTTCCCTGAATCTCCTCTAAATTTTGATTTATAAGATGTTCAGCGACCTGTGTAAGGTAGGAATTAAATTGATTTGCAATTTTTGTAGGTGCAGTTATCACATTTAACTTCTCCATTAGGCAGTTAACTGCTGCAGTTTCCATCCTTACAATATTCTGTATGAATTTCATTGGTGGAATTTTTTAATTTGTGTGTCATATGCCAATATTTTTGCTTGTTTGACAACATTTTTGAAGATCTTTTAGAGGTAATAAGTGTCAGACTCTAGTGATGTGACCTATTTGGACAATCTGTGTAGTAATCTTTTTTCTGTTTGAGGATACCAGAATCCCAGATGTGATCCATTTATGTTTTGTTTTTCTTTTGTATATTTTTCCCTGTGTTGGAGGGAAGTATAATTCAAAATAAGAAGAAAAATTAATGATAAAGTTATTATATTCTGAATCTGCGTGTTTGCAGTTATAAATCTCTTTCCAGTTTTCTTTGCTAAAGTGATCGAGAAAGTGATTTATATTTTCATTACTGTATTGTCTATTGGTGGTAGTAAGACAGAGTTTAAACTGCACGTCAGTTTCTGTACTCAGAGAGAGTCTTTGTGCTGTGTGATCCCCAAAGCTTGTGTTTATTGTTTCTATTTATAGTTCATTTCTGCATTTACATATGTCTGATCAATAGTGGTAGATGAAGTCTTTGTGTTTCTACAGTAGATATCATGTTAAATACTTGCAAGAGATTCATTACTTTGGTGCCCTTTGCAAAGTCAATATTAAAATGACCACACAGATTAACTCCTCTGTTTCTTTGTGTTAGCCTGTTAAGTGAAAATTCCAAACTTTTTAGGAAAGTATTTATGTTACCAGTTGGAGCTCTATATAAACAATAATGGCTAGTTTAGTGTCCACTAGCTCAACTCCTGATAGCTCTACATCTTTTTCCTGAAAACTAGTAACTAACACATGGTTACTTCATGAACAAGGCTTCAACAAAAATTCTATTATGGTGTTTTCTGTAGCCTCTCAAATGTTGACAACACTTTCAACACTTCTCCTGTAACACTTGGTACTGACATACTTATGGGGTGTTTTAAATGAGATAACAAAATAGAGAGATGTGATGGGAATATGATCCTAGCATCTTTTAAAAGGAAAAAGTAAGTGCATTAGTTGAATATGAGGTTACTTTAGAATACACACTACAAACAAACTATATAATTATGAGAACATTCAATTTTTCACAATGTAATGTAATTGGATAGATAAAATATCTAGTCCTCAAGTGGCCCAGAATGAGCACATAACTGAACATTACAACTAGGCAAGCTTTTGGAGTCGATGGTTCCTTCTTCAAGAAGAAGATCAGGAAGAAGGGTTGAAAGGGAAGGAAGAGGGCTGAAGGGAAAGGACTAAAGAGGTCTAGAAAAAGGTGTAGATTTCAGAAAAGTAACCAAGAACCACAAGTCAGGCGAGACTTACCAGATGGTATGAGAAGGATATTTGCCTTAAATTAAGACTAATTTTGAACGTGATTCTTGCAATATATATTAATGACATAAACTCAGTCACTTGAAAATGCCATAAAAGGCTGAAACCTGGCTCATAATTAAATAAACAACAATACAATCGAATGACAGTGTCTTTATATAAAATTTATTGTAAGACTAATGCTCAGCAACATCAAAAACTGTTCAATAAAATAAAATTTGTTCATATGTAAATAATTTTTGTGCAGCATTTCAGCTTTAAATAGAAAGAACATTTTCCTAGTGGTGGAGATTATTTTAGAAGTCAAGTAATCCTTTCTTTGAATCAAAAACTGAAAATTAAGGTGTCACAAAACTTCCTGATATTATACCATTACCAATTGCGTACACTAAAAAAATTAAAAACATGTGAACAGATTTTTTTTTTCAAATAGTTTTTAAACATTACATATTCGAAAATAAGCAATGAGTATATACACTGGGCTTTACATTAACTAACAACCTCAATATTATTCTAACATTTCAGCAGCTGTGCTCTAAATGGCCAATGTTTTGTAAGTATCCAGTTGATTCACACACAAATTGCTTTTTTAAATCAAATACTATACAGATCTGAAACTAATTAACTACCTTACTTACTGAGATAGGTCTAATATTTCTCTTCCATTGTATTTTTCATTATCTTGTGACTGAATAAAATGGAGAAATTTGATGCATAAATTTCTCAGAATTGCACCCACACCTTTAGCAAGATAGTGATCTTTTGCCGAAATGCCAACTGCAGATATTTTTCTGACAGCTGATGAAAGTTGTGAAACAACTCTTAAGTTGAATGCTGGAACCTGCAACAAATATTTGCAATATTTAATTAAGTTATGGTCAAGGTTAGGTTTCAGATGCACTTGTGAACATTTTCTGTGTGAAAATGTTAACACGTTTTTCTATTTTGAAAATTCAGAATGGAATAACACCAACATTAGGAAAAGGAAATATTGTTTCTCACTGTACAGAGAAGACACTGAGTCTCAGAGAGAGGCACAATGGGAAGACTGCTACACATTTAAATTCTCACTCAAAGGGCCTTCTTCTGAATTAGTAAAAACACGAACATTTACGCAAGCGCAACTAACAAACACATGACCACTGTCTATGGCTAATGTGGCCAGACTGCAGACAGAAACCATGCCTGATGGGAGCAGCAGTCAGGTGTGGCTGGTGGGACTAAGGAGGAGGCATGGTGCAGGCAGGGGCATTGATAGCAGAGTATGAGTGGGGGGAAATGTAGTTCTGCTTGTGAAAGAGTGCAGGGACGTGATGGGGACAGGGTAGGGCTTCTAGGTGTAGTAGCTCTGCAGTCTCAAATACATAAACCCCATCATTCTCACTGAGACTCTCCCCTCCAGAAACTAGAGCAGCATGCTCAATACCACCTCATAAAACCCTCCAACCTTTCCACCTTCTACCTTATACTCCTAACAAGATAAAAACTATATGGAACATAGTAAAAAGTGTAACAGGAAAAACTAATCAGGAAAACGAGGAAATTATGATAATGTAAATAATGAATTGATTAGAGATACATATAAAATTTCAACAACTTTTCCATTTCAGTAGCAGACACCTTAGGTTTGCATAGTTCCTCAGAATACAGCTCAAAATATTTAAAAAATGCACTTCCACAGAAATTTGAGAAAATTCAACTATATCCTACCTCACTGAAACAGATTTCTAATATTACTAGCTCTCTTAAAAACAAATGTTCCAGTGGTTGTGGTGAAATCAACACTGTCATAACTAAATGTTGCTCCTCAGAACTTTGTGACACACTGAATTACTTATGTAATGATCCCTCCACAGCGGTACTTTTCCAGATAGGCTTAAATGTGCTATTATCAAACCATTACACAAAAAAGGAAACAAATCATAATTGGAAAACTTCCATCCCATTTTATTATTGGCAATATTTACAAAAGTGTTTGAAAGGGTTATATGCAATAAACTTTATAGACAATACAGAAAAATATTCTCATTCACAATAAGTTTGGATTTTGGAAGGGATTGTCAACTGATAAAGCTATGTCCGCTTTTACAGATGATACATAAGAATCAAATCAAATCAAATCAAATCAATAAATCAAAAGTTATTCTGTGATCTGGCTAAAGCTGTTGATTGCATTAAGCATGATATTCTTATACAAAAGTTAAAATATTATGGGATAACAGGAGTAGCAGGTTCATGGTTCTCATCCTATCTTTTTAATAGAAAACATTGTGTATTTGTATCAGGCTTACCACATAAGAATAGTCTTTCAGAATGTGAAACCATCAGACAAGGAGTGCCCCAGGACTCTATTTTAGGTCTCTCGTTGTTACTATTATATATTAATGACCTTCCATATGCAAATTTTGTCTTATTTGCAGATGATACAAGTATTGGTATAAAAAACAGTACCCGTGATCTCACTGAGCAATCAGCTAATGAAATATTTGTAAGTATCAATGTGTGGTTCACAGCAAATGATTGTCACAGAACTTCTGATGGCTGCTACATTTCTAGTTTTGCAAAACGTTGGAACATTACAGTTATGGGCTAACTGTAGGGAACTGATGCAATTTCATGTCATGAAAAAGAGTCAATTGGTGACTAGTGGTCTGGGTTGTTAATTGGAATGCAGCAAAGGGAATGAACAAAGTTTAATTCTAAAGTATATTGAGGCTGAAAGTGAAAATGGAAAATATATGATTCTTCTTTGTGACCAGATATTCAAAGGAAGTAATTTTGTGAAATAAAACTGAGCCAATTTGTGAGCTTTGAGTATTTATTGATAATTGTGGAGTGTTATGTGAATGTTAGTATGTGTGCAGTAATGATTCCTTCTGTGGAATAATGTTGTGTTCTGTCTATTGGGCATGTTGTACTTATTCCTACAATGTGATTGTCAATGATTGTTGTCCTGTTCTTTGCAAAAATTTCTACTATGATTGGTCCTCTGTTTACTCTCACAATGGTTGGTTGGTGGTGTTACATAGGAAATTTTACACAGTTTGACTGAACAGCAAGAATCATTAACCATGGTGTTGCATCACCAATCACCAGGGCTGGACAACCTTTCATAAATATGGCCAACAATATATCAAGTCCTATGTCAACTCACACCTTTTCAGGATCTGTCTTCTTTAATGTTTGAGCAAAAGTGTGAAATTCTTTCAAAATACTACTGTAAGTGCACCTTTGTAATTGCATCATAGGTTGAGTTTTAGCATTGTAGGAATTAACTGCATCAGTCCTATCGAGCATGGGGCTGAACTCCATGGGTTAAGTCATTGTTGTCATCTTGTGTCTGATGTGCGTAAAGAGTCATGTGTTGATCAGATGGTCAGAGATGCAATCATTCATTAGTTCTAGATCGTGAGGTATTATATTGTGCCCTCCGGTGTGAAAATCCATCCCTCTCTGAGCTTCTAGATATTGTATGGTCATTTGAGGTGTCAAGAGCTGCATGTTACCAAAATGAGTCATCATGTATCATGTAAGGTATCATCAATGCAAACCTCTCCTCCACACTGAGCTTCAGATAGTTCGCAGGGGGAAGACATGGATTTAGTGGTTCACACACCATATTGTGTATTAAACCAAAGACCTAGAA
Source organism: Schistocerca gregaria (assembly GCF_023897955.1). Classification (NCBI taxonomy): domain Eukaryota; kingdom Metazoa; phylum Arthropoda; class Insecta; order Orthoptera; family Acrididae; genus Schistocerca; species Schistocerca gregaria. The sequence continues at coordinate 908,178,769 of NC_064920.1, read as the reverse complement.
ATGATGGAGAGGTTTCATCCTGCCATAGCCCTCAGTGGCTCACAACCCCACAACAGGCCATAACAGTCCACACACCCCACCATACCTTACACTGAACCCAGGGTTATTGTGCAGCTTGGCACCCTGTGGAATCATCCCCCACTACCCCCAACAATGTCTCATTCCAGACGATTGTAACCCCAAATATTTGTGTGGTAGAGTAATGATGGTGTAAGTATAAGTGGAGACAGTGTTTGCCCAGAAATTGTCGTTATGGTGTAACTGAGGCAGAATAAAATGAAACAGCCCACATTTACGGAGGTAGATGAAAACCACCTTAAAAATCATACACAAGCTGGCCGGCACACTAGAACTCGACACTAATCTGCTGGTCAAATTCATGGCAGGGACCGGCATGCCTTCATGATCAAAAAGTAATTCATTAGACTGCAGATATTCAGGCGGTCAGGTCCACACATGCTCACAGCATTAAGGTGGCTGGCATTTCTCCCAGCAGCAGCTGCACCAATAGAGTAAACAAGCCAGTTAACAGTAATGTATGTGTTCCATACTCCCATCCTACCCTTATTGTTTCATTAACCATGACTGCCCATACTGCCCAAAATGCTGAGCTACTTGTCATAATTGCAACAAATTGCTTCTGTTTGTAAAGGAAAATTTCAGCACAATGATTCTGATGCAGATATGCATGTAAGTAATATATTGGCTACTTCTGTTGCACCAAACAAGCTTTCCATTGATTATATGGTTTTTTGTAACGTTCTACCATTAAGAGTGGATACAGGAGCTGTGATATCCTTATTACACTCACAAACTTATATGGACTTGGGCTACACTCCACTTCTTCTTGTGTCATGAAAGTTAGTAATTTACAATAAACAGAAAATTCCTATCCACCACCAATTCTCTGACCCAGTAACTACGAGTCAGTAGTCTGGTCACTTATATTTCATGTTGTAGGTAACTCACATATGGAGAATCTTTTTGCACTAGATACTTTGAAGTTGTTTGGTTTTACCATTATAGATGAAGTGAATTTAATGTCTGAACAAGCACTGTATACATAATTACACACATTTTGTTCTGAGTTTTCACCTCTGTTCTCTCCTAGATTGGGCTGTGCCAAAAAATTTCAAGTACACATTACCATGAAACCTTCTGCTCAGCGTCATTTTTCTTCTTGTCCTGTCCAGTTCCAGTGTCACTCAGGGAACAAGTCAAAGATGAATGAGATTGCCTCGTGGAATCTGGCATTGTTTGACCTATCACATCATGTGAATAGTCTACCCACTTAATTATAGTAAGGAAAGCATCAGGCTGCTTACACCTCTGTGGTGATTTTAGAGCTTCTGTGAATGCACAATTTATAGTGGATACATACGCAATACCACAGCTGCACAAACCCTTTGCAAAGTTGTTGCATAGACAATATTTCTCAAAAACTGAGTTGTTGGATGCCTATTTACAACTCCCTTTAGATACAGAGTCACAGCATATGTTAGTTGTCAATAGCCCTTTTGGCCTGTACCAATATCTGTGGTTGCCTTTTGGAGTTGTCAGCACAACCTCTATTTTTCAATGAGTTTTGGAACAACTTACAATGTCTGTATTGGGTAGTGCAAATTATTTGGATGGCACTGTTGTTTCTGGTGCCTCCACTGAGGAACATTTACAAAATCTCTGTACTCTTTCTTCTTGTCCTGCAAGTGCCCAGGTTGGTTAGTAATTTAGAAAAATGTCAATGTTTTCAATCTATTATCAATGTGTTTTTGCTATAGTATCACTTCCATGCCCTATGTAAGTCAGAGAATTTCAGGTTTTTCTTGCAAGAGTCACCTACTACCATAAATTTGTGCCTGGGGCAGCAACGTCATGCAGCTGTTACATGTGTTGCTGCTCAAAGGGACTCAGTTTCATTGGTTGCTGACTTTTGAAACCATGTTTTCTACCCTTAATATCATGCCCAGCTTAGTGATGTACCAACCAGACCTGCACTTCATCCTTGAGACAGATTCTTCACAGTACAGTTTTGGGCAGTATTGGTTCATCGATATCCTGATGGTTTTAAATGGCATGTTGCTTATGCTTAAAAACAGCTGACTCCTGCTCAGGCAAGGTACTTTCAGATAGAAAAAGAGACTTTGGCCACTGTATATGTTGTGAACAATTTCCAAGTCTTTCGCTGTGGTACCAAATTCCACCTGGTCACTGATCACAAACTGCTGGTTTCCTTATTGAGTTCTTCTGTTTCATTACCAGATAAATCAGCACATCACATTCACTGTTGGGCTCTTTCCCTTTCATGTCACTGCTACAAGATTAATTTCTGTCCCACAAATCAACAAAAAAATGCTGATGCTTTGACCCACCTTCCACCCAGTCCAGAACCAAGACCTGATCAGGAGGCATTAATTTGTTTCCACATTGATGTATCCACACAGCAGAGAGCTAATGATTTTCCTGTAACTAGCACATGGATTGCAAAGGCTGTAGCTTTGAATCTCATTTTGTGGAAGGTCATAATATTCACTCAACATGGTTGACTGGATTCACCACCTTCTCATGCATCAGACCCCATCAGTAATTAATACATCTTTCAACACTGATTCTCTGTTGTGGTATCATTGGCAAACAGAGTAAATTTGCTGTTTGTCTCAGAACAGAGAGAAAGATCATTAATAAAGATGAGGAAAAGCAGTGGGCCCAAAACAGAGCCTTGAGGCACACCACACGTTATTGTGCCCCATTCAGACGAGGGAGGTTCTCCAGAAGAGCCATTTAGCATTACAGTCTGCTTCCGATCCTGTAGATATGATTGTAGCCACAAGCCAACAGTACCACCTAAACCATAGTATTCTGCCTTTTTCAAAAGAATTTGGTGATTTACACAGTCAAAGGCTTTCATAAGATCACAAAAAATACCCACTGGAGACACTTTTTTGTTAATGGCTTCCAAAACTTGGTTTCTGAAAGAGAATATTGCCTGTTCAGTACATAGTCCAGCACGAAAACCAAACTGATTTTTGCTTAAGATACTGTGGAAGTTGAGATGGTCTACAATCCTCCTGTGCATGAGTTTTTCTAGAATTTTCAAGAAGGTAGTTAATAGGGATATTGGGCGATAGTTTGTAACAATGCTTTTATCACCTTTTTTAAAGAGAGGAATCACTACAGCCAACTTTATTCTGTCAGGGACAATCCCAACTTGTAGGGATGCATTGTATATGTTGCATAAGATGGGACTAACAAATTTATAACAGTGTTTAAGTATTTTACTAGAAATATTGTCCACACCAGCAGAATTTTTATTTTTTGATGATTTAATTACTTTTATGACTTTGCTTACAGTAACTGGAGGTAAGGATAACTGTGTAATGCTGTTGCTAATAGCTTTCTGTAGGAGGGACAATGATTCTTCCATAGAACCATTACAGCCTGTCTTCTCTGCTGCTCTCAAAAAGTGGTTATTAAATATTTCTGCAACCAACTCAGGTTTCTTTATGATACTGTCCCTTGTTTTAATCTCTACCTGAGACATGTTCCCTGTTGTCCTGCCACTGAGACATGTTCCCTGTTGTCCTGCCAGTTTCCCTCTTTATTACATTCCATATAGTTTTAATTTTATTTTCTGAGCTTTCAATTTCTGATTTTATGCACATACTTTTAGATTTATTTATAACCTTCTTGAGAATGCTACTGTAAAGTTCGTAGTGTTGTTGTTCCTTTGGATCATTACAAGTCCTGAGAGAACTGTATAACATCTTCTTTGGTCTACAAGATGTTACTATCCCGGTAGTGGTCCAAGACTTCTTGGCATTGCCTATATGAGTATTTCCAACTACTTTTTTTGGGAAAGATGGACTCAAATACAGACATGAATTCATTCAAAAATGAATTGTGCTTTTTGTTTACATCTGTTTCCCTATAAACTGGGCTCCAATCCATCTCTTTTAGGCTGTCATTCAATTTTTTAAGGCCCTGTTCATTTATTATCCTAAAAGATTTCCTAGAATGATCAGAACTGTTGCACACACTGATGTAATTGAGCCTAAGCAATCGACCACCACGATCAGAAAGGTCAAGGATTGGATGTACAGTGATCTCATTGCATTTAGACTTGTCCATAAATATATTATCTATCAGACTTTCACTGTTAACAGTAACCCTAGTTGAGAAATCTACTATTGCCATCAGATTATAAGACTCAATTAAATGTACTAAATCAGCTTTACTATTGCTCTCATTTAGGAAATCAACATTTAAGTCACCAGTAATCATGAAGTTCTTGGACTTTGATACAGTATGGATAATAAAGAATCTAAGTGCTTAAGAAATACATTCAAATTCCCTGAGGGAGATCTATACAGTGCTAACACTACAGCTGTGAAGTCATTTACAGTAATCTCAACACCACATACTTCAATTTGTTTCTCTATACAATGGCTCTTTAAATCTAATGCATTGTAAGATATGTTGTTTGTTACATAAATTACCACTCCACCTTTTTCCATGATAGTTCTAGAATAATGTGCTCCATGACAGTAACCACTTAGCTGTAACCTTTCAATATCTTTCACATGATCTTCACTAAAACATAATACATCAGTATCTTTTATTCCTTGTGGTTCCTCTAACAGAACAGTAATGTCATTTACTTTATTACCAAGTCCTCCCACATTTTGGTGAAAAATCGTAATTTCTTTGGGATTAGAGAGAGATATAAACTTTTGCCTAACAAATTATCTGTAGCTTCAGACACAGTACGTTCATTACTAACAATTTCCTGAAACATTTGAGTTTGAAACTGAATCTGACTTGATGGCTGGAGCCATTTAAGTGTGATTGGTTCCAACTTTGGGGTACATTTGTGGACTTCTTCCAATATTTTTGTTTTTAAGGGGGTACCTAATGCTTTTTTTTTCCTGATCTGTTCAGGTGCATACCGTGTCTTGTATATAATTCCCGTCCAAAACTGCTTATATATACAACACAAGTATTGTTAAAATGCTTACACAACTTTGCTAACTTAGAGTTCATTTGTGAGATATCCTCATTTACGCAGGACTGTGGGATTAAGTCATGTCTCTTTGGAATGTTCACAAAAAATACCTTAGACTGACGAAGCACCGATATTTTCTTCCTGAGCGACTGTATGACATCATTCCCTTCATTGCAGGCAATGTTGTTTGAGCCACCTATTAATATCACACACTCGTTTTTTTTTTTTTTTTTTTACTTTTTCAGGATCACACCCCGCTACAACTTCTTGAAGATTAGCACCTGGCTTCACAATTCCACAAACATTGGCATCTATCCTTGGTGGCTGAACCAGCACTTCCTCTATTGCTTCCAACACCATCATCAGGGATTCTGTCACCCATTGCTGAACAACTGGCAGGTGCCCAAGGTTGACATGGAAACAGCCCTGCTGTGGCCATTATTGTAAAATGGTTTGACACAGGAAGGTGGGCACAGAATGTGTCCATGTTCAATGCACTTCAGACTATGCTCCCATTGCAGCATGCCACCTTAGCCAGAGCCCAGTGGGCAAGGAGGGCAGCATGGACGTCTCAAAAATCTGAGATCTCCCAAAGAGAGAAGGAATGCAGTGATGCATGTGTGTATTTTCAAGGAGCACGCTAGGCTTGAGGCTAATCAAGCTATGTTCAGTCTCAGTTCTCTATGTGTGTTGCTACCATTATTTGTGTATGTAATTGGTTCCTGCTGAATGTTACTTAAATACTGTGTTCAAATGGTTAATGCTTCTGTGGAATAAAGTTGTGTCCAGTGTACCAGCTCTGTTGTACTTATACCTAATTATACAAATGTGACAAACAAATTTCTTAAACAACCATGTACAAATACTGATTATCAAGTGAAGAAAGTAAATAATTGATTTATTCACCATGTGAGATAGTAGAAAGCAGCTGACATATATATAGCTAAATGAGCTGACCATAAACTGGCTACAAATAAAAAAGTAAACTGTGCTTAATTTTGAGAGAGTGTTTTCATTTTCAAGAAAATCATTACATTTAGTTCCCTACATGAAGAGGAAGCAGTGAGCTGGTTTTTACAGGCAAATTGTTCAGGAAGGTAGGAAAGGCAGTTACAAGTGAAAGCACAGAATGTGGTTTGCATCATTAGCCTCAAGATAGACTGTAGCTCTCGGGTTTGGAGCCAGGTTGAATACTTAAACTATAGGCTTCATTAATTTTGTCACAAACTTACGTATAAATTTTTTGACCTGTACTGTCAGCCCAATAATGGTAGAGCCCTGCTTATATGTATGGAGTTTACGTGAAGGTTTTTTAGTATAAGGGTACCCATCTGTCCAATGAATGAGTTGTTAGATGTAGCACAAACAAGAGTGTTGTCCAGGTCACTTGCAGTGTGGAAACTCTGCTTCAAGATGCAGCAAAATGAAATGCATCGCATGTTAGATGGTAATTAAATTGCTCTGGAAGGGGACTGCACTCTAGTCAGGAATAAAATTAATTTTTCACAGCAATACTAAGAGCCACTTCACAAGTTGAAATATGGAGAAATGGGGAAGGAAATGCATGTTTGTGTCCTTCTGTTAGTCTGTTAACACTCTAACCACAGATGATTCTCTAATCTTTAAGTACAAAATTATGGGACATTTTTATATGATAATTAGAATAGTTGTACTGACAAAATCATAGGAACAAACAAGAACCCCCAAAACGTAGTTCAGAGTTGACTTTAAATTGACATTTAACATAAATAATCCAGGAAACATGAAATCAAATTCAACATTATAAAATCAGAATAAACTAATTGTTAAATTTTCTGTGTGCTGTATATGTTAAAGCTAGGTTGGATACTCAAGCTTGGGTATATGGTTACAAAACTGCTGCCACAAGAAGGTGTAGGTGAAAGTATGTGAGTGAGAATGGAGAATGTGTAAAACATAACTCCCAAACTTTTGTAAGGGAAAATAGTGACCATAAATGTTCCAGAGTCACAGATCAATATTTGAAAAGAAGATTGTGACTTCTGACATTCAAACAGAGGAGGAATTATGTCCAACACAATAACTGCATTCCCTCTGAAACTGTATAGAAAGAGCTGAGTGCACCCAAACAGTCTGCCTGCAGCTGGAGGAATAACTGTTAGGAGGGACATTGCCCAAAATTTATCAATGACTACAGTTTTGTTTATATGCTTGTGGATTGCTTAATCCATGCACTATATGATCATTCTCCCACCCCCACCAACTGTGATGAGTTAAAACTGGGCTTCCCTGCTAACCTGGCTACTATTTCTCTAAAACACTCCATCACCTGCCTAACACTGCAGCTCCAAATAATGAATACCTAAATGTACTCAATAACCTCCATTGTTGTATTATCATCACAAGCTTTCCATAAGTCCTATTAATTCATGCCATCCATTCTTTGATGCTGTCTTGTGTCCTGCATCTCTCTCTCTCTCTCTCTCTCTCTCTCTCTCTCTCTCTCTCTCTCTCTCTCTCTCTCTCTCTGTTTTTGTCCAATCATATATATTCTGTTTTCTTACTCTTCTTTCTTAAGGACCTGTGTTAAACAGCTCTCACGTGTATGCTTGTGAAGTACTTTTAAGTTACACTTTAAAACCAGTCACTGCCTCTGTGATAGCAGCACATGTTTGCCACCAACCCAATCAGACAGAGCAACTCTGTCCAGATTTACATTATGTAATTAATAAATTGTTCAATGTTATATGATAATACAATTGCTCATCTCCCACATATCATTGCCTTTATCACTTTCCTGGTATACCAAATACAAAATACCAGGCAATATTATCCAATATGCAAGACACACATTTTGGTATTGCTGTGGCCTCCAGTCCAAAGAAAGGTCTGATACAGCTCTTCATGCAGTATGATCTGTTCAAGGGGCTTAATATTGGTGTAACTGTTGCAGTCTGCATATATTTGAATTTGCTTATTGTAGTTGCGAGCGAGGTTCTTTACAAGAAACATCTAGTGTTTGTTTCCCACATTAACATATGTATGTATTGTGTTTGTATGGTACAATAAAAGTGGTCATTCACAGTATAAAATCCACACAAGCGTTTTCATTTATGTAGTGAAATTACTCCTATATAAGTGGTCACACTGTAACTAAGCGGTCTGACACCAGGCAAGTTTCTTTAGATATTTACCGCGACGTCTCGTGTCGACATGTCGTCTGCACAGAACCTCTTCTGCGACATCAACAGCATCATCCAGAATATCAAAAGGAGCTCAATACAATGCAGCAAAACCCTCAGTTTACAGTACCATGGATTCCTACATCTCAAACCGAGTTCATCCACAATGTTACGTTTCCAACAGTGCCACATGTGCCGGCGGGTCCCATGCTGCCGTCACAGGACATTGCCTCACACAAGCAGCCTTCAGGACACGCCGATATCAGACCAAATGTGCTTGTGTTTTCATCACCTGCATTGGTGCCACTTTCTGTTCGCCGATTATCATGGCCCACCCGCATCGCTGTTACAAATTCGAGCCCCACCTTTCATTTCCGAATGACTGGAAATTTGGTTCACTATTATGGAGAACATTTTCGTGCAGCAACAAATAGTCGATGATTTTGAACAGTTCACACAAGTGATATGCAACCTGGACCAATGTGCGTTGTCAGTGATATTGTATATAATTATGCAACCCCCACCACAACAAGCCAACGCCACCACCAAGACAGCTTTAATTTCGCGTTGTACAAAACCTGTGGACCAGCAGATAACACAGCTCCTGTACCATGAGAAACATGGTGACAGGTCATCTTCGGGCTTTTACCGGCATTTACGTGCTATGGTGGACCGTTCCGTGTTCTCAGACACATTACTTGTGCATATATGGCAACACCAGTTACCTCCACAAGTGTGCTTAAGCTTAATTGCTTACAAGGGCCGGCCCTTAAGTGAGTTGCATTAAGTGGCCAATAGAGTGCACTCCCTGCTCAACTTACGTGCCATTGTGGCCGTCGCTGCAACCACCTCGGCCAATGACACCAGCCAAACATGGCTGGAGCCGATTGATGCAGCACCTCCAGCTTGTGCTGCCACGACCGCATGACGAACCTGACACACACACACGCATCGTCACCAGCTGACGAGTCCACTGCACAATGCAAACAATGGCATCGGTTATTGCTGTTTCCACCAGTGTTTTGGTGCGCAAGCTAAGAAGTGTAAGGCACCATGTTTGCACCCAAATGCATCCCACAGCCTGCTTTAGATGCTGCCAACCGTGACAACAAGCAACTGTGCCTAAACTCATGGACGCGTGGAAGGAGAACACCCCCATTTCAGCACGAGCCTACGTTATGCGGATTTTCTCCCACAGCTGTAAGTTATGCAGCTTCACAAAAGACTTTTCATTCCTGATCGCTCTACAGGATGGATGTTCTTGGTTGACACTGGCCCAGATGTCAGCAATCTGCCTGTCAATTTCTTCCCTTCAGACAAACGTGCTGAAGAGACCACTTTGAAAGCAGTCAATGATTCAGTCATCCACACATATGGACAGAAAACACTGGCAGTGGACATTGGGCAACCAGAAAAATGCAACTGGACCTTTGTTATGGCTGATATCGACCAACCTATAATAGGTGCTGATTTCCTGGCAAAACATTGTCTGTGGATATATGCAACTCACAACTCATCCATTCTGCCAATGGATGGGTTATTCCGGGACCTCTCATGCATGCCAAAGGGCAGATAACCTCATTGCACCCACCTGGGAGGATACCATAGCAATGAAGGAATCTGACCTGCAGATGGCTCGAATGACATCAAAACATTTGATGACACAACAACAGGCTCCTGCTGTTTCAACCACAAAGGCAATACCCAAGCCACAACATGTAACAAGAAAGAGCAGGGTGAAGCATGAGACGATGCACCACATCCGTACAACTCCAGGCCCTCCAGTCTCCTTACGTGTCCACAGGCTTGCACCTGATTTTCAACAAGATGCTACAGGAAGGAACTACACAGCCATCCAACAGTTGGTGGTCCTCTCCTATGCACCTCGCCCATAAAAAGAATGTGTCATGGCACCCATGTGGTGATTATCGAGCTTTGAATGCCTGAACTGTTCCAGACCGATACCCTGTCCCACATATATAGGATTTGACCCATTTACTGGTCGAGGCAACCATATTCAGTGCTTTGGATTGCCGTAATGCTTATAATCAGATCCCAATGGCAGATCAGGATATACCGAAGACTGGAGTGACAACACCATTCGGGCTGTTTGAATTTTTGGTGATGCCATTCGGGATGGAAAATGCTGCCCAAACAAGGCAACGGTTCCCAGACACCATGCTAAGAGGGCTGTCATATTGTTTCCCCAATGTAGATGATATTCTGGTGTTTTCGAGGAATGTTTCTGACCATCAGGTGAAAGCAGACTTAGTGCCGATGGAATAACACTTAACAAGGGCAAGTACATGTTTGGGGAACCCGTGGTAACCTTCCATCTACATCTACATCTACATCTACATGACTACTCTGCAATTCACATTTAAGTGCTTGGCAGAGGGTTCATCGAACCACAATCATACTATCTCTCTAGTATTCCACTCCCGAACATCGAGCGGGAAAAACGAACACCTAAACCCTTCTGTTCGAACTCTGATTTCTCTTATTTTATTTTGATGATCATTCCTACCTATGTAGGTTGGGCTCAACAAAATATTTTCGCATTCGGAAGAGAAAGTTGGTGACTGAAATTTTGTAGAAATGTCTCGTCGCGACGAACAACGTCTATGCTGTAATGACTTCCATCCCAACTCGTGTATCATATCTGTCACACTCTCTCCCCTATAACGTGATAATACAAAACGAGCTGCCCTTTTTTGCACCCATTCGATGTCCTCCGTCAATCCCACCTGGTAAGGATCCCACACCGCGCAGCAATATTCTAACAGAGGACGAATGAGTGTAGTGTAAGCTGTCTCTTTAGTGGACTTGTTGCATCTTCTAAGTGTCCTGCCAATGAAACGCAACCTTTGGCTTGCTTCCCGACAATATTATCTATGTGGTCCTTCCAACTGAAGTTGTTCGTAATTTTAACACCCAGGTACTTAGTTGAATTGACAGCCTTGAGAATTGTACTATTTATCGAGTAATCAAATTCCAACGGATTTCTTTTGGAACTCATGTGGATCATCTCACACTTTTCGTTATTTAGCGTCAACTGCCACCTGACACACCATACAGCAATCTTTTCTAAATCGCTTTGTAACTGATACTGGTCTTCGGATGACCTTACTAGACGGTAAATTACAGCATCATCTGCTAACAATCTAAGAGAACTGCTCAGATTGTCACCCAGGTCATTTATATAAATCAGGAACAGCAGAGGTCCCAGGACGCTTCCCTGGGGAACACCTGATATCACTTCAGTTTTACTTGATGATTTGCCATCTATTACTATGAACTGCGACCTTCCTGACAGGAAATCACGAATCCAGTCGCACAACTGAGATGATACCCCATAGCTCCGCAGCTTGATTAGAAGTTGCTTGTGAGGAATGGTGTCAAAAGCTTTCCGGAAATCTAGAAATACGGAATCAACTTGAGATCCCCTGTCGATAGCGGCCATTACTTCGTGCGAATAAAGAGCTAGCTGCGTTGCACAAGAGCGATGTTTTCTGAAGCCATGCTGATTACGTGTCAATAGATTGTTCCCTTCGAGGTGATTCATAATGTTTGAATACAGTATATGCTCCAAAACCCTACTGCAAACCGACGTCAATGATATAGGTCTGTAGTTAAATGGATTACTCCTACTACCCTTCTTGAACACTGGTGCGACCTGCGCAATTTTCCAATCTGTAGGTACAGATCTATCGGTGAGCGAGCGGTTGTATATGAGTGCTAAGTAGGGAGCTATAGTAACAGCGTAATCTGAAAGGAACCTAATCGGTATACAATCTGGACCTGAAGACTTGCCCGTATCAAGCGCTTTGAGTTGCTTCACAACCCCTAAGGTATCTACTTCTAAGAAACTCATGCTAACAGATGTTCATGTTTCAAATTCTGGAATATTCCGTTCGTCTTCCCTGGTGAAGGAATTTTGGAAAACTGCGATCAATAACTCCGCTTTAGCGGCACAGTCGTCGATAACAGTACCATCGGCACTGCGCAGCGAAGGTATTGACTGCGTCTTGCCACTTGTGTACTTTACATACGACCAGAATTTCTTCGGATTTTGTACCAAATTTCGAGAAAATGTTTCGTTGTGGAACCTATTAAAGGCATCTTACATCGAAGTACGTGCCAAATTTCATGCGTCTGTAAATTTTAGCCCATCTTCGAGATTTCGCGTTCTTCTGAACTTTGCATGGTTTTTCCGTTGCCTCTGCAACAGCGTTCGGACATTTTTTGTGTACCACGGGGGATCCGTTCCATCTCTTACCAATTTATGAGGTATGAATATCTCAATTGCTGTTGCTACTATATCTTTGAATTTGAGCCACATCTCATCTACATTCGCATAGTCAGTTCGGAAGGAATGGAAATTATCTATTAGGAAGGTTTCTAGTGACACTTTATCCGCTTTTTTAAATAAAATTATTTTGCGTTTGTTTCTGATGGATTTGGAAGAAATGGTATTGAGCTCAGCTACAACGACCTTGTGATCACTAATCCCTGTATCAGTCATGATGCTTTCTATCAGCTCTGGATTGTTTGTTGCTAAGAGGTCAAGTGTGTTTTCGCAACCATTTACAATTCGCGTGGGTTCGTGGACTAACTGCTCGAAATAATTTTTTGAGAAAGCATTTAGGACAATTTCGGAATACGTTTTCTGCCTACCACCAGTTTTGAACAAGTATTTTTGCCATCATACCGAGGGTAGGTTGAAGTCCCCACCAACTATAACCGTATGAGCGGGGTATTTATTTGTTACAAGACTCAAACTTTCTCTGAACTGTTCCGCAACTGTATCATCGGAGTCTGGGGGTCGGTAGAAGGAGCCAATTATTGACTTAATTCGGCTCCACCCATACCAATTCGCACAGAGTATCTACTTCGACTTCACTACAAGATAAACCGCTACTAACAGACACAAACACTCCACCACCAATTCTGCCTAATCTATCTTTCCTGAACACTGTCTGAGGCTTCGTAAAAATTTCTGCAGAACTTATTTCAGGCTTTAGCCAGCTTTCTGTACCTATAACGATATCAGCTTCTGTGCTTTCTATTAGTGCTGAAGCTCAGGGACTTTTCCAGCACAACTACAACAATTCACAACTATAATTCCGACTGTTCCTTGATCCAAGCACGTCCTGTAATTGCCATGCACCCTTTGACATTGCAGCCCACCCTGTACTTTCCCGAGGCCTTCTAACCTAAAAAACCACCCAGTCCATGCCACACAGCCTCCGCTAGCCGTGTAGCCGCCAGCTGAGTGTAGTGAACTCCTGACCTATTCAGCGGAACCCGAAACCCCACCACCCTATGGCGCAAGTCAAGGAATCTGCAGCCAACAAGGTCGCAAAACCATCTGAGCCTCTGATTAAGACCCTCCACCCGGCTCTGCACCAAAGGTCCGCAGTCGGTTTTGTCAACGATGCTGCAGATGGTGAGCTCTGCCTTCATCTCGTAAGCAAGACCGGCAGCCTTCACCAAATCAGATAGCTGCTGGAATCCAGAGAGAATTCCTCAGATCCAAAGCAACACACGTCATTAGTGCTGACATGTGCCACCACCTGCAGCTGGCTGTACCCTGTGCTCTTCATTGCATCCGGAAGGACCCTTTCCACATCAGGAATGACTCCCCCCAGAATGCACACGGAGTGCACAGTGGATTTCTTCCCCTCCTTAGCCGCCGTATCCCTAAGGGGCCCCATTACGCGCCTAACATTGGAGCTCCCAACTACCAGTAAGCCCACCCTCTGCGATTGCCCGGACCTTGAAGGCTGAAAATGATCCTCTGAAACAGGGCAGGCAGCTGCATCTGGCTCAGCCAGAGACAGTGCCTGAAACCGGTTTGTCAGATGCACCGGGGAGGCTTTCTGATCAGCCTCCGGGGACGCCTTTCGCTGCCTGCCATGCCTTGGGTTATAAAGAGTCAGCTCAGGGCATTTTCCCACTGCCAGAGAAGCTGGAGTTGTTGCAGACCCTATCACAGCCTCAAAACTACAGTGATCTCTGATGATTCCTAGGGATGATATATTTCTATTATTGCCACCTCCCTGGAACAGCAGCAATCCAGATGCCACTGGACAATGCCTTATCCAGACACAACAAAATTGGCAAGCTCCCACTCCCATGGACACCCGAGATGGACTCTGCTTTCAAGGCACTGCAAAACAGCCTTGACAACGCAGTGGGGCTTGCACACCCTGCACCAGGAGCTCAGCTAGCCCTAGCAGTGGATGCAAGCCAAGTTGCAAATGTTGCAGCACTGCACCAGAGAGTGAAGGGTCATTGGCAGCCACTAAGTTTTTTTCATAAAAACTACAGATTAGTAAAACTCATTGGAGTGCATATGTCAGAGAACTCCTCGCAATGTATGAAAGTGTCAGGCATTTCCGCCCTTTCATTGAGGGAAGGCAATTCACCATATACACCGACCATAAACCTCTCATGGCAGCTTTCTACAAAATCAGCGATTCAAGTTTCCTCCGCCAGACCCACCATATAGAGTTTTCGACAGACGTGAGTCACATCCATGGTGCCACCAACATTGTGGCAGATTGTTTCTCATGTATTAATGGGATAAGTCCAATGTTGGATTATTCTGAACTGGCAAGGGCACAGGCTTCAGATGCACAGCTGCAGTCCTTGTTGGTGGACCCATCCACTGGCCTATGTTTACAACCTGTGGACGCCCCCTGTAGCCCATTTAAGGTTAGACCATGCCCATACATCACCCCCCCCAGTTTCGACGAAAGGTATTTGACAGCATTCACAATCTGGCAACCCGAGAACCAATGAGTCAGTGAAGTTAGTGATGGACCATTTTGTGTGGCCTTCAATCAAGAAAGATACATGGGAGTGGGCCCGCAGCTGCTATCAGTGTCAATGTAGCAAAGTGGGACGCCATGTTCACGCTCCAGTAGGACAATTCCCAACTACAACGGCACGTTTTGGGTATGTACACATTGACTTGGATGGACCCCTCTCCCCTTCAGAAGGTTACAAGTACTTGTTTATGACAGTGGATCCTTGCACACAGTGGGCAGAGGCTACACCAATCAGGGACATTTCTGCAGAGACTACTGCACAGACATTCTTAGAAACTTGGGTGGTTTCTTCTGGGTGCCCATTTTTCGTTACCACTGACCAAGGACGCCAGTTCGAGTCGACACTATTCCAACAACTGTCGAAACTCTGCGGCTTCCAACGAAACCAGACAACTAGCTACCACATGGTCAGAAACGGTTTGGTGGAAATGTGGCACTGGAATTCAAAGTGTGCCCTAATGTGCCATGAGGACTCATGGACTCGAGTGTCGCCATTAGTTTTGCTGGGGTTATGAACGACATTAAAAACAGACATCAGTTATTCCTCGGCAGAGTTGGTATATGAAGAAGCACTCTGTGTTCCAGCAGAATTCCTTGCACCAGTTTCTCTCCCTGATGACACACAACTACCCCACCTCTTGCAACAAATGAGGAAGCAGGCAGAGATCCTACGTGCAGCCCTGACGTCTCAGCACGGCACACATCCAGTATTCATACACAAGTCGCTCGATACTTGTTCCCACATCATGCTCCACACAGACCTGGTATGTCATTCATTACAGCTACTGTACACTGGGCCATACAAAGTGCTAGGACAGGACACACACACAATGGATATTCTCCTACAGGGAAAGTCGACCAAGGTTTCCATTGAACGGGTAAAACGCGCTTGGACAATGACAGCACAGACTGCAGTCTCACAGAAAGCTTCAGACACTACTCGCAATGAACCCACACCTTCTGCAGAGCCAGACAGCTTCAACCGACCCGAGCTCCACAACAGGGTACGTAATGCAGCAGCACCCACACCCGCACTATCCGCACCCGGGCAGGCCGAGAGGTGAAGTTTAAGTACCCCACTATACTGGGTGCTATGCACATCGGGGGGGGGGACTGTGTGGGAGTGACAAGTCCATCGTCGACAGGACACTGAAACATTCTCTTTGTGACTGAGGCTCTTTGGAGGAAACAACCTGTGTTCATTTCCCATATTAACATATGTATGTATTGTGCGGTACAATAAAAGTGGTCATTCACAGTATAAAATCCACACAAGTGTTTTCCTTTATGTAGTGAAATTACTCCTACATAGTTAACCCTTGGTCTCCCTTTATTGTTTAATTCCCCCACCTCCGATTTCTCTCCATTACCCAATTTCAAACTTCATTATGTCAGAGACCATATGTCACATGATCTATTGACTGTCAAAGAGTTAAACAAGTGGACAACCCCCCTTAGTTTGTTCCATTCCTTATGAAGTGAACTATGTTTGACATTGATGTTTTTTAAAAAGATAATGAAAAAAGAAGTGTCCTTTGTTATGTTAAAAAAGGAAGCTTAGTTTTGGTGTTTTAATGTGTATGTATGTTAAAATAGAAAAAATTTGCCAATACTGGTGGAGTATTTTTGTGTCATAGGTTTAGAAAATGCTAACTGAAGCTAAACAGTGTTCATGAATTTTCATGCTAAAGGAAATGTGTCGTTTTAACAACAGTAAGACAATTTGTGAATTATACAGAGATGACTGAGAACAGAAAACCATTGAGAAATTAAACTGTGTGAATCATGTAAATGATTCTAATCAATTTTGACATGTGGACTGTAACTGAGCCTTGTGAGATAGAACTGGCGAAGGTGCATCAGTTGCTGATAACAAGGCATCTACGAGTGGTGTTCAAAACAAAAGGTCTAAATCAATACTGTAGGTATAATCAAACTCTTTATTCAATAGTATTCACCAGAGGCCTGTGCAAATGATCCTCTTTCGTGATAAAAAGGATTACCTGTTCCCAAAATTCCTGCAGCTGTTACAGGAGGCATTCCCCCATTGTGTCTTACATTTCACAGCCCAAGCCACAGGATGGCACACATGAGCTGTAGAGCGGATGCTTAGTCTGCTCCCACTTGAACTTGTCCATTACACTTTGGGCTGTTTGCTCTTGTTGGATTTGTGTAGGGTATGGAATGTATAACAGTACACATCACTATTAATGGTTATTCCATGCTCTAGGAATTCAATATGAAAATCAGACCTGGGGCATCAAAAAATATGGTGATTATCACATTCCCTGTTGAGAGCACAATTTTAAATTTTTTAGGAGGAGGTGACACACTTTCTTCCATTTCATGTTGTTCTGCTTTGTCTCTAGCTTGAAGTGGTGGCACCAGCTCTCATCACTAGTGATGATCCACTCTGGGAAGGAAAGGTCTGAGGTCTTCATGACACTGGAACAGGTGTTGCAATGCTAGCCCTATATGCAGTTCCTTAAGTGGTTCACTGAGCTTCTTTGGAGCCCACAGTGTACACACTCTCTGGTAACCCAAACTGTTGTGCACAGTTGTCCACACTTTTTCAACACTGGTCCCAAAAACCACAGTCAACATTTGTATTTTGACATCATTATCACCTCTCTCTCAGTTGTTCAGCTTGTTGATGAGTTCAGTTGTGATTAATTTGTTTGCTTGGCCTGGTCTCAGGTCATCATCTGAACACTTTCTCACTGTCTTATCAGATATATAATCTCCCCTAGTATGCGGCTACAGTTCAGTGTTGAATATTGGCTGCTTTGATCCCGTTTACACTTCACTCTTCCTAACTCATAGACTTTTGTAATTTGAATGCAGTGATGCCCTATCATGTAAAGTAGATTGAACACACAACTGTTTATTTCTCTCCTGTTTCACATGTCTGCATGTGTGCACAACCATGCCAGACAATGTATTAGCATCCCTAGACATCTACTACATTATCCCAAAGATGCACATGTAAATTTCAACCTGTTTGGTTGCTGCAATGTTCCATACCTTTTCATTTAAAGATTCCTTATACATCTGGTCTTTGTAGAGGACTAGCAAAAACTGTACTTTACATCTGTGATGACCAGCAAATCCATACATAAAAAGCAGCTAATCCAAAAAACAGTATGGGAAGACCCTAAAAAATTATACACCACAAAAGATAGCAAATGTCTCACTGTACAAGTGAGATGGAAATTATGTTTGCTAAAAATGGAGAACTATGAATCTACGAGAAATAATTTGGGACTAATAAACAAAATTGTACATGATCAAATGAGCATCAGTGACAAAATTGAAGCTGAAGATCTAGCAAAGTCTATTCTATTTGACTTTCGATAGGAGCAGAATGCAGCAGTTACATATTTGTGCTATTTATCAGGTAATGATTATAAATGTGCTTCAATTAAAAGGTGTCTGCCTGCTGAAGATGTCATATGTCATGAATTTAGTGAAGATAAACATTGTGCAGTCATGAAAGCTACAGTGGAAAAATGCTCCTATTGGACCACAAAAAAGGTGAATATGTACATGGTTAAAAGACTCTGAATGAAAAGCACAGTACCAGCTACCTCAGTCTACCTTACATGGTGTGAAATTCTTATAAAAAATTCTTAAACCTATTTAGGGTGTACTCATCCATCTGCTTTTTATCTGCCGCTGCCACAAGCACTCTCTTCCATCAAGTCCACTGTAATTTGGGTTTTACACCAAGAATGACCAATAAAAACATTGCATTTCAGAAACTTTATTCTATAGCCTTCAAAATTATTATGTGGGAATTTAAGGAGATGGGACATGGATAAACTAAAAGGACCAGAGGTTGTACAGCGTTTCAGGGAGAGCATAAGGGAGCAATTGACAGGAATGGGGAAAATAAATACAGTAGAAGAAGAATGGGTAGCTTTGAGGGATGAAGTAGTGAAGGCAGCAGAGGATCAACTAGGTAAAAAGATGAGGGCTGGTAGAAATCCTTGGGTAACAGAAGAAATATTGAATTTAATTGATGAAAGGAGAAAATATAAAAATGCAGTAAATGAAGCAGGCAAAAGGGAATACAGACGTCTCAAAAATGAGATCGACAGGAAGTGCAAAATGGCTAAGCAGGGATGGCTAGAGGACAAATGTAAGGATGTAGAGGCTTATCTCACTAGGGGTAAGATAGATACTGCCTACAGTAAAATTAAAGAGACCTTTGGAGATAAGAGAACCACTTGTATGAACATCAAGAGCTCAGATGGAAACACAGTTCTAAGCAAAGAAGGGAAAGCAGAAAGGTGGAAGGAGTATATAGAGGGTCTATACAAGGACGATGTACTTGAGGACAATATTATGGAAATGGGAAATGGAAGAGGATGTAGATGAGGATGAAATGGGAGATACGACACTGCATTTAGAGTTTGACATAGCACTGAAAGACCTAAGTCGAAACAAGGCCCCCGGAGTAGACAACATTCAATTGGAACTACTGATGGCCTTGGAACAGCCAGTCCTGACAAAACTCTATCATCTGGTGAGCAAGATGTATGAGACACGCGAAATACCCTCAGACTTCAAGAAGAATATAATAATTCCAATCCCAAAGAAAGCAGGTGTTGACAGATGTGAAAATTACCAAACTATCAGTTTAATAAGTCACAGCTGCAAAATACTAACGCGAACTCTTTACAGATGAAAGGAAAAACTGGTAGAAGCCGACCTCGGGAAGATCAATTTGGATTCTTTAGAAATGTTGAAACACGTGAGGCGATACTGATCCTACGACTTATCTTAGAAGCTAGATTAGGGAAGGGCTAACCTATGTTTCTAGGATTTGTAGACTTAGAGAAAGCTTTTGACAATGTTGACTGGAATACTTTCTTTCAAATTCTGAAGGTGTCATGGGTAAAATACAGGAAGCGAAAGGCTATTTACAATTTCTACAGAAACCAGATGACAGTTATTAGAGTCGAGGGACATGAAACGGAAGCAGTGGTTGGGAAGGGAGTGAGGCAGGGTTGTAGTCTCTTCCCGATGTTATTCAATCTGTATATTGAGCAAGCAGTAAAGGAAACAAAAGAAAAATTTGGAGTAGGTATTAAAATCCATGGAGAAGAAATAAAAACTTTGAGGTTCGCCGATGACATTGTAATTCTGTCAGAGACAGCAAATTACTTTTGAGAGCAGTTGAACAGAATGGATAGTGTCTTGGAAGGAGGATATAAGATGAACATCAACAAAAGCAAAACGAAGATAATGGAATGTAGATGAAGTAAGTTGGGTGATGCTGAGGGCATTAGATTAGGAAATGAGACACTTGAAGTAGCAAAGGAGTTTTGCTATTTGGAGAGCAAAATAACTGATGATGGTCGAAATAGAGAGGATATAAAATGTAGACTGGTAATGGCAAGGAAAGTGTTTCTGAGGAAGATAAATATGTTAATATCGAGTATAGATTTAAGTGTGAGGAAGTCATTTCTGAAAGTATTTGTATGGAGTGTAGCCATGTATGGAAGTGAAACATGGACGATAAATAGTTTAGACAAGAAGAGAATAGAAGCTTTCAAAATGTGGTGCTACAGAAGAATGCTGAAGATTAGATGGGTAGATCACGTAACTAATGAGGAAGTATTGAATAGGATTGGGGAGAAAAGAAGTTTGTGGTACAACTTGACCAGAAGAAGGGCTCGGTTGGTAGGACATGTTCTGAGGCATCAAGGGATCACCAATTTAGTATTGGAGGGCAGCACAGAGGGTAATAATCGTAAAGTGACACCAAGAGATGACTACACTAAGCAGATTCAGAAGGATGTGGGTTGCAGTGGGTACTGGGAGATGAAGAAGCTTGCACAGGATAGAGTAGCATGGAGAGCTGCATCAAACCAGTCTCAGGACTGAAGACCACAACATTAACAACAATTATTATGTTACTCTGACGAAACTCAAAAATACTGGCATGCTTGCAACACTGACAAACATCTCACTTAAGCATTTACATGCTTCTTGCACAACATCTCATAAGA
This sequence comes from Schistocerca gregaria, assembly GCF_023897955.1. Classification (NCBI taxonomy): domain Eukaryota; kingdom Metazoa; phylum Arthropoda; class Insecta; order Orthoptera; family Acrididae; genus Schistocerca; species Schistocerca gregaria. Next base: position 908,157,756 of record NC_064920.1, on the reverse strand, counting down.
CACTGCCAATCAATGCCAACATGGCTACCCCTTTATAGATAAATACGAACAATCCTCGGTATTGTTATAAAGGGTTTTTTAATAAAATTACAATTAAAACTGTTGCCTCAAAATTAATGACATATTTCAATAGTTCCACTGGCTCTAATAGAGCAATTACATGTATCAATGTTCAAGCATTTAACATTTTGGGAGTGTGTAAATACTCAAATATGAAATATTAGCAATACTTTTACTATTTTATAAGATTCAAAAGATGCATGGACTGTAAAATACTCCTACCAATATATAGGCTTCCAAGTCTCCCATTGAAGGTGACAAAATAGGTTTTTTATTTATTATTGTCAAAACACCTAAAGAAATGACTATGATTACATGCCACTTATAACATTTTCGCTAATTACATTTTAATTTTCCAAAAAATTTTGTTTCTTTTAGTTGGTTTTTCATTTAAATACCACAGACTTTAATTTAGATACTGTTTTGACACAAAACCATCTCAGTTTCAAAGAAATGACTTTGACCAATATACTCAATCAATTGTTTCAGATTTCACGTAATTACATTAGTCCTAAATATTCCTACCAATTACAATACATAAATACTTCAATAAAATTATAATTTAGTAACCAGTTTCATTGTAACAATTTATAAGTATAAGCTTGTTTATACTGCTGCCTTTTGTTTACATAAGTGATTACAGGTTGCTTCAAATTGGATCAAAAAATATGTGTTTTAAATGAGTTTCTACAGACTTGTAATAATGGATGTAGAATGTTACTTAACTTACATTACCTCTGCCTGGTCCATTGATGAATGAATGTGAAATTTTCATGCTTCACAAAATTTATTCACATTTATTGACATCCGAAATGCACACTCATCATGGAAGCAAAACATGGGCAGACTTCGCTGATCTCTTTGAATTCCAAAAGTAACATGAAAAACTGATCCATTGCAGCATTGCTGCATTGCTTTATATAGAATTTTCACAACAGCTTCCAAAATAAAGCATTATTAATTATGTACAATTTTTATGTTGGAATTAAAATATACAAAATATAAAGGAACTGATGTTACAGCCGATTAAGGTTTAAAATACAATATTGCTTGACAATCTTTTATAATAATATCTTTAATTTTCCATAAGAAATTCATTTTGAACTTTAATTACAATAATGTCTCTTGTATTATTTTAGATACATAATTAATTATAGTATGGATTTGGTTAGTAACATTTAACGGTAATACAGTGCTCATACTTTATATGATTATATATATAAAATTCACATATATGGCATCAAATTCTGTAAATTGGAAAACCGTGAGATGTAAGCAATTGGAGAGTTAATTAGAAATGTAATTACAAAGAATATTAATTGCAGAGGAAGACATGCTATCATCTCCAATACTAGGCACTTCTACAACATCTTTACTGTGATCATCAGAATTGTTGATAAGTACATCAGTACTTAACTGCATTACAGTGATAGATTCTCCCTCCATTAATTTACTAAAACCAAACTCATGAAGATTACCATCAGAGCCAACATTTTCGTTGCAGACTTATAGTCCACACTGATTATACAGACTTGAGATAGTTTACTACTCTAATAGAACGTCTTCAACATTCTTACAGATGCTATTGCTGCTATCTTCAACACTCATTGATACTTTTCTAGAATTTACTGTAAAACTGTAATTTGCTAATCTGATGTGCTCTTCTCACATTAGGTCTGTGATTTCCACTCCAATATCTTTGATTACTCTGTCTTATGTAATTATTTTTGATGTTTCTTGTCCGGTGGTGTTTAGCCTGATTTTGGTACTTATTCCTTGCCCCAAACTGATGGGCTTCCAATGAAGCATCCATCAGTTTAAATTGCCTGGTCTTTATTGGTGATTATCTATTTGCCTGTTATTTTTCTCCCAGAGTCCCTCCCTGTTGTCATGTCCTCTATTTTCATTCCCATTCCTATAGTTGAACTATCTATTATCACTTCTGTTGTAACCACTATTATTATTCTGATTTTCATTGTCACTCCTACCTTGATTCCTGCTCTGATTCCACCCCCCCTTGATTGTTGATTGCCAAATATGCCATTACTTAACCTCTCCTCTCTCTCAAAGTCTCTATCAAACTTATCTACATACCTCAAGAACTCATCTACGGAGTCATCTGGTTCGTAAATCAACTCCCACTGTACTCTTTTTGGTAATCTCCTTTTTAAGGCATCTATTTGTGTTAGTTCATCAAAGATTTGTCTAAGTTTAATAATCTCCTAGATTGGTTTTCACAAAAACAATTCAAGTTACCATCTCCTTCCTTATAAAGTAGACAATTCAAAAACTCACTCTTAATCCTAGTTTGCTCAGATTCTGACCAAAAGTTATTTAATAACTTTCTTTAAAATTCATCATATGACTGGTACAATTAACATTCTGATTTGCCCATGAGATTGCTTCTCAATCCAAAAATCTCTTAACAAATTTAATTTTAACATTGTCTGTCATGTCATTACTAAAATTATCTTGACAATGCTGTAAACAATCAACACGATGAAATTTACCATCTCCTGGAAAGCATTTCAAAGGTATGCCACCCTATACTCAATTAATATTGCTAACAAAATTTCTTTAGCCTACACCTATTAGTAATTCTACAACTTTCATATGTAAATCTACAACATTATTTTTACACAAATCTGTTTTTTCATACACTTCAATTCTACATTACTTATTCAATTGAAAGTATCTGTAAGTTTTAATTCAGAGTACGTTTTGTAAGTTTCTACATTTTCTTCTACGATTCTCCTTGTCTGAACGACCTCTACTTTAAGTTTAGAATTTTCTACATCTAGATGCTTATCTAGTTTTTTGAATCTCTCCTTGTCTTTTGACAACTCTTGTGTGAAATTAATTTCTAATATTTCTAACCTTCCATCTATTGCTACTACATGATTTTTGATTTAACCCTGCCCTGTCTCAACAGTAATTTTTAGTGCTGCCAAACAATGTGCTGGATTTCCCTTATCTTACTAGTATCCTGCCTAATCTGTCCCATCTGTTCCTTCACTTCTTTCATATGCTGCATTAATAAAATTAACAAATCATCTCCACTTAAACTTCCCTGTGCATTTGGAGTAATCGTGGTGACCGTTTCACTGGTGCCCTCTCCACCAAATCTTCAATTTACACTTTGATTACTATTGGATGATAGTTCACTGATACTTGCTGCTAGGTCCAAAGTGTTTTCTACATATTCACTACTAACTCCTTTATTCTCACTCCTTTTTTAAATAGTCTTTATCAGCCATACTAAATTATAAAATATAAAACTTCCCACACAAATGTTTGTTACTTTCACAAAAACACTAATTAAGAAAATTAAGTGTTACTCGTTTGATAGTTGACACTGCTGTCCAAAAATTTGGTCCTTTTCATCCAAACCAAATTCGTTCTGTCCATCCATAACATAAATTTTTTCTAGACAATTTATGCTTGGCATTCATCTTAAATGCATCTGAAACAGTTGCTTGTTAAACATATTTCCACATTTCAAACAATGATCCCAGCTCAACTCCACCAAATGTAACGATTCATGTTGAATGTTAAACTTTCTTCTGCCTGGTCCATTGATGAATGAATGCCAAATGTTCATGCTTCACAAAATTTATTCACATTAATTGACATTAGACTGCACAGTCATCATGTAAACAAAACACTGACAGACTCCACTGATCTCTTTGACTTCCAAAAGTAACAACAAAAACTGACCCCTTGCAGCATTGCTGCATTGCTTCATACAGAATTTTAAAAACAGCTTCGAAAATAAAGCATTATTAATTTTGTACAATTTTGATGTTACAATTAAAATTTACAAAACATAAAGAAACTGATGTTACAGCCAAATGATGTATAAAGTACAACAATGAATGACAATCTTTTATGTTAATATCTTTAATTTTTCATAAGAAAATCATTCTGAACTTTAATTACAATAATACCTCTAGCATTATTTTAGTTACATAATTAATTACAGTTTAATTTGGTTAGTAACATTTAGTCGTAGTACAGAGCTACTGCTTTATCCAATTACATATATAAAATGCACAAATAAGGCCTCCAATTCTGGAAATTGGAAAATTGTGAGATGCAGGCAATTGGAGAATTAATTGGAAATTTAACTACAAAGAATATTAATTTGTGAGGAAGACAAAAAAATTAATAACAAATGAAAATACATCACTTGGTAATAACTTTTAAGCTGTTTCTGAAGATAGTGAGGACTTCTGTTAATGGATTTTTAGATTACAATTTTGTTAATTAGAAGCATTTATTTTTGATGCTAACATCTCTGCAGTCTCTAGTTATTTGTTGCTAAGGATTTATTACTTCAATTTCTTGATTAGTTACTTAATTTAGTGGTTGTACATAATTTTTATCAATGACAACAACCCACCGATAATTATGAAAACACAAATCTTTTCAGAACATTCCACATGCCTTCACAATGAATATCAAGTTTTTTTTATCAAATAGGACAGAATGATACATATAAAGACATACATACAAGGCCTTAGGAAGCATTGAATTGTTCGTTAACTATCCAGATACACATAAAAAAGACGTGGTATCGGACATTTAATATGAGTCCTGGTGGGTAGCTGTATCATTATAGACTCTTATTGCTCATTAGTGCCTTTAAAAATTTGCCCAACAATTTCAGCATGCAAACATATTCAAGCTCTTTTCAACGTGGAAGTCACTTTTCACTCCGACAGACTCCCTTAACTGTATTATGCTCACTCTCTCACACTGCTATTTTCAGCTTCACCCTTCCAACAGCACTATCACAGCCTACTATCGTCCAGTTCTTATTACTTTTCCATCCATTTCCCACTATTACTGGCTCCATCTCTGTCAGTATAAAAAAATCGGAACGTGTTGCAATGCCAAATTTTTGGGAAAATTTTAAAGGTAGTGGGATGGTAGAATCAGGCAGCTGGCACGCTTTTTTCAGAGTCCTTTAAACACAAGCAAATTTGCCTTTTTTGTGCACTGATAGGAGCATTTTTCTGTTGGCTCCTCCCTTCTTTTCCTTGTTACAGCAGGTCATGTCACTCATATAAATGAACTTTATGGGCCAGTTAAATGTCGACAGTTTACTTATGTGAAACTGAAATAATGCAAAACTAGTTTTATTTCTCAAACTGGATTTTATTTGTACAAAAATTTTGCGTCTATTATACATCACTTTATAAGCTGTATGAACTATGTTCCAATAATAGTTCATGTACTAGCACTAAACTGTAATGCAAGTTTCTCTTAATGTGATCAGAAAGTTTTATCGCTCACAGAATGAACTTTTGCTCACTCTCTGCTCATGTACTTACCCACTCTACAGAATTCTTCCTCTATTAGAAACTTCATTAGGGTTGTAGCAAATGTCTATTCAGTCGTGATGTGTTGTAATTATCATGGTAATTAATACAAGAGCATTTAGGTGGTTTTTTGAAAATCTGAAGGCTGTGTGAAATGCACTGCAATTGTTTTCTGTTCTTTTTGTTATGGAAATGAGCAGTCTCACTGAGCTCCAGTTTCGTGAAACCCCATAATGCTCTCACAACAGTTCTGAATATACACACTGATGGAAATGTCAAAGTATTGAGGTCTTTGAAACAATTTCTACAAGACTCTTTTTGCTTCTTTTTTTTAGAACACTCTGAAGGGCTTTCTTCTGCAGTGTGAGTATTCTTTTCATTCCTGTAATAGTTGTCTTCCATATTGCATCTGTGGTTCAAAAAGTCCATGATAGGTTGGTTGGTTGATTTGGGGGAGGAGACCAAACAGCATGGTTTTCTGCCCCATCAGATTAGGGGTGGATGTAGAAGGAAGTTGGCCATACCCTTTCATAGGACTCATATCAGCATTTGTGTGAAGTGATTTAGGAAAATCACATAAAACCAAAATCAGTATGCTTGGACACAGGTTTCAACTGTCATCCTCATGAATGCAAGTTCAGTGTGCTAACCACTGCACCACCTTGCTCACTGTCACTTCACAAGGTGTCTGTATGAGAATACTGAGCCAGTTGTTTCATTACAAATATCACTGAGATAAGCTTTCAGAAACAGCATTTATCTTCTCTTTCAAATTTAGCTCACTGTCTATTATTATACCTAAAAACTTAGTTGAAGCTGCTTCTTAATGTGTTAATAGTTATATATTGCCTCCTGTTACTCAGGTGCATTGTTGCGCAATCTGCTGCATGTCCATGATAAATTGCGCCAAGCACCTTGGATAAGTCAAACCCCAGATACTACCATCCTATTGTCCAAGGCATATACATTAAATTCTGTTAATGATTCAGTTTTTTGTTTCCATTGATTTCATTTCTGATATGCATGCTGTGCTACAGTTATTACAGTATGCTTTTTGAGGTAAGCAGTTAGTCAGTTTAGCAAGAACATTTGTAATATTTTAGAGAAGCCTCATATTATAGATACTGTTCTGTGGTTGTTGGGATGATCATTCTTTCCCTCTTCGTGCACAGGTACTACTTTAATTAATTGAAGCTGATCCGGAAATACTCCTTTGAATGAGTAGTTGACAATATAGAATAATGATATAATTACTTCTGCTATCACCAGCTTGATCAGGTAGTTTGACACTTCATCATGTCAAGCAGACTCTTCAGATTTTAGTTTCAGGAACATTGAGTTGATTAGCTTGTCTGTCAGTGTGGCCTGGTGATTTCATTGGTTACTATATCCATGTCATAATTTTCACACTGTATTTAAGTAGTTATTGTTCAAGATGTTGACAATTTCTGCTTTACGTCTTATGTTTTTTTACTTACTGCCATACTTTCTGCTTCAGTTGTTTTCTGTATGTATCTTTTATTGCCCCTTTCAGAATTAATTATATACCAGGCTGTTTTCACTTTATTTGTTGCTTTTGAAATAATCTCATTAATTATAATGGCTTTTTCTTGTCCTGCCAACTGTCTATACATTTGCTGGTGCTGTTTGTAAGGTTACAATACTTTTCATGTGTTTTATTACTCTTAAGGTAATCCTTGGATCTGTTATACCTCTATGATTCACTGTTTGTTTTGGAAAATTTTTCTTTTATCTCTTGGTTTTTGGAAAAGCTGTAATAAACTAATGTGTTAAGGTTTCTTGGAAAATACCGTATTTTCCACATGTCCTCTGGGATTGAATTGTATCTGTCCACTGTTCTTTTCTCAATATTACTTTAAATATATTGATGTTTTGTTGGCTTCAAAGCCTAACATCATCTTACATTTTTATCTTCTGTTTGTAAATTAGGATTTTTGTATACTACACACAGCTGTCCAAAAGATCTTGAAGTCCTGTTTGTAGAACCTTTGTTTCAGATCTATTTATATCTACATTAGTGATAATATTATCAATAGCCTGACTCAGTTTTGAACATCACTCTTGTTAGTTCCATTAAAGTGTGCTTATGTTGCATTTTAATAGCAACTCCTCAAAGATTTTCCTTTCTATTCTTCTCTCTTCCCATGTCAATAGTAAAATCACCATGTATTACACAATCTTTCATTAAAAAAATTATTATTATTATTATTATTAATAATAGTATAACAGGAAATTTGTTTTTTAGGAAAGTATTTATTTTGACACTTGGTGGGTGGTACACACAGAATACTCTCAACCCATTGTACACAATAACTGTAATTTCAGAATCCTTTTCCTTCCTTTTGGTTAAATTTTTGTATGTATTATGCATATTACTACAACACTTCTTAGCTATTTTGACAAATATTGCTACTGTTCCATCCTTATGTTCCTATACTGAGAAATAGTTTGCAACAACTTACTCTTTTATGGTGAAAGTTCATATTTGATTGCCTTTCAATCAGTGTTCACTTACATTGTGTCTGAGCATGTTTCATTTGTAAATACTTCTAGTTTCAATTTTTTATTGATCATACATTGTTTACTTCCATGCAGAAGTCTGAGCTTAATCTCTTTATCCTTGATATTAAAATTTTGTCACAGTTCTGAGTTGATCAACACTGAAAGTAACCAATTAAGCCATTGTCACAAATTTTAAAATGCAATGCCTTAAATATAATAGAATAGCAGCCACGATGAATAAGTTTTCTAGAAAGTACTCAGAGAAGAGAGAAGATGCCACAGGAAGTGTAATGGTTTGGGCATTGGTAGGAAATGTTATGAGGGCTAATGAGGTATCATATGAACTCACATGGAGAAGCTGCATGGTGTGACAGTGCATTGTCAGTGAGCATATATGGTCAGACACAAGGACTCACAGTGTGGCGGCTGGAAGTACCAGTGTGGAAGGGGCAGTGAGGCTTACCATGCAATATAAAGGTGAAGGTGGTGCTATCTGAAAGTGAGTTCACTTCAGATAGCTGTCCAGGCAGGATATCTGTGGAAGTCAAACCTGGGGACTGTACTTTTAGTAATTCTGTAAGTCCTTCAAATTGTTCAGTTAGCTATCTCCAAGTTAGCTGACTGGATGTAGCCTCAATAGAACATTAAAGAATATAGTAATATTGTGGTTGCTAGGAGATAATTTACAAATGAGTTCTTGAACTAGCTGTTGTACATTGTGGCATACATAAGAAATATTCTTACAAATAGCCACAGCAATGAAAGGACACCATATGCATTGCGAGTAGGAAGAAAGCATAGAACACATTTAATTTTGGTAGAATGCAAAAGTTTTGTTCACAGACGCAAACAAAGAAATTGTTCTAAATTACCCACAAGGACAGGAAAAAGGCATTATTTTTGGTTACTCTCTACATGACCTTGGATACAGGACCTGGATGCCCAGAACAAGATGATTTGTTAAATCTAGGTTCTGTATATTCAAAATATTCTTGAATGGCATGTGCTCAATTGAAAACAGAGAACAGGCAAAATTTATTGAATATTACAGTGAGTGATTGTCACTGTTTCCAGCTACTGACGATGAAATATGAAGTAAAAGAGAATATTTAAGAGGTGAAGAGGAATTTTATGGTTTCTTATATTAGGAGAAACATTTGGAAGAAATGCCTTTATTAACTGAAAGTGATCAGGAACTTGTGGCTCATTCTGAAACTTCTTCAAAACAATACAGGCAAAGAAACTTTTTGGCAGATTAAAACTGTCTGCCAGACCAAGACTCAAATTTGGGATCATTGCCTTTCATGGGATAGTGCTCTGCCATCTGAGCTACCCAAGCATGACTCAAGCCCCATCCTCACAGCTTTACTTCTGCCAGGCTGTGGCTAAGCAATGTCTCAGCATTCCTTTCTTTCAGGAGTGCTAGTTCTGCAAGGTTTGCAGGAGAACTTCTGTAAAGTTTGGAACGTAGGAGACAAGATACTGGAAGAAGTAAAGCTGTGAGGACAGGGCGTGAGTTGTGCTTGGGTAGCTCAGATGGTAGAGCACTTCCCCGGGAATGGCAAAGGTCCCAAGCTCGAGTCTCGGTCTGGCACACAGTTTTAATCTGGCAGGTAGTCTCACAGTAAGGATATAATAAAAGAATAAATGGGTTTGAGTAAATGTTATCAAAGACACTTCGTACAAAAGGGAATGCTTATAATGATGAGTCACAAACAAACATTGCATGACGAAGTAACAATAATGATCCATTACTGTATCATGAAGCAGTTAATTCTGAAGAGGTAGCTGAATGGAGAACTGCAATGCACGAGAACATTAATTTTTTGAAGAATCATGATACTAGGAAATTGATTGAGCTACCATTCTGTGTAATTCCAGCAAAGAACAGATGGTTATTTAAAAAGAAGTTTGTTTAGTTACAGAGAGCTTTAGTAAAATGGCTGAATTGGAAGGTGTAGACTATGGCTACATCTATGATCATATTTAATTTTTTTTTTAAATCATATGTTGAAAATATTGACATATTGATCAATGTGATATGAAGCCTTCATGTCTCAGTAGCAGATATATGCTACAGATAGAAGATTTCATCTTGAAGGGCCAAGGAAGTTTGGTTTGCAAGCTAAACAATTTGATATGTGAAATGAAACAAAGTGGCAGATACTGGAATGTTTAGGTAAATAACCCATTAGTAAAACTGGGATTTATTAGAAGTAATATAAATCCTCACCACATTGGTAGGAATATTTTCTGACCCACGTATGTTTTGCATTTTATAAAAATAGTAGAAGTATTTTAATATTTCATATTTGAGTATTCAGACAATCCTAAAATGTTAAATGGTTAAAAATTGATATATGAATCTGCTCTATTAGATCCAGTGCAACTGTTGAAATATGTATTTAATTTTAACGCAACTGTTTCAACTGTAATTTTATTAAAAAATGTTTATAACAATACCAAGAACTGTTCAGATTTATATATAAAGTGGCATCTGTTTTGGCACGAGGGAGCAGTGTCTTAGAGGATATTTTGCAAGAAGCATATACACCAGTGTTGTAAGCAAATGGGTGACTACACCCTACAATATTATAAGCTTTGTTAATAATAATTCCACAGCATGATTTTGAAGTTCATTTTCACTATACTGATCAAAGCCAAATGAAAAAAAGAAAAGAAAGAAAAACATTGGTTTTAACATACAGCACATAGCCAGCTCCAACAAACTTTGCACAAAGGCTTCACACAGAACTCTTATGCTCACTAGCTAGTCACATTAAGTAATTCAACAACACTTACATGTGTGGTGTCGATAACGTCACATCAACCATGTAAAGCATGATCTTTGAACTCTAACTTCTCTGATGAGCCACTACGTTAATTTGCCAGTCAGCCTTTGTAGCTTGTACAGTGTGCATGTGTATCATTCTTTGTGCTGAAATATATGTATCTGTAGACAGTTATGGGAACAGTTTGTTCTGTATACAGTTTTCTGTATTCCCATTTCCCGTATTGGTGACCCGAAAGTTTCTATGTCTTTGCGACTTTTGTGCTGGCTGAGTGGAATCAACAGGTTTTACATTGCATGACATCGCTGCCTCATCCAACGTGTTATATGAGGATGTGGAGGCTCAGCTACCACTACCAGGCCACTCCAATTACCTGCCAATGGATGTTTTGCTGCTAATGGACAGTGATTCATGATCTCCAAGGAAGTTAACCTCAGACTTTGCAGGTCTACAATGGCTGTGTGTTACATTTTTACCTTAGACAATGGATTCAGGTTTTGTGTCACCAGACTGCACATTCCAACATGTGAAACATGAAGTGGACAATTTCCAAAATCATGTAAAGCTCAGTCACTTGTGTAGTATTCAAAGGGACCCAAATTCGCCATGTGATTTGATCCTCTACACACTGCAACGTCGGTTACAGTAGTGCAATGTGTGGCCCTGCCATTCATGCAAACAACACATGTGGTCAACTGCTATCGAGCTATGCCAGTTTTGTCTTCCTCACAATTTAATAACAGATTTTTTATACGTCAAGTCCTCCAGACTCAATCACCAGATCTGTTGCCCAGGTTCTCTTCCACCCGACGGCGCTTTGCCATCCAGGAACTTTGTACCACGACAACATGACCGCCAGCAGGTTTCACCAGTGATTTATGGTCCTATCACATGGGTTGCGTTTCTGATATGCACAGAAAACTCTCACTGTTACCACTCCAATTATCACCCCCCCCCCCTTCCTCCCCCCCCCCCCCACCTGCTCCTCCCCTCACTCACGGGGGCCACAATTCTGACCCTACAGCCACTCACTTCTTCCGCAGTACGTCTGCGCCTGCCACACCGAGCTACCACGTCATTTCCGAGGTGGACAATTTAAGAACTGTGCCTTTAATCTCGAGTCCAGTTTATGGGCCTACCACAAGTGCCACTCAACCATCCTTTCCCATGGTACCGACCGTGCAGTGCTATGTGTTTCAAACAGTGCTTCTAATGACAAAAGTGTGCATGATGCGAACACGCCCACTGAGCAGGTGGCTGCCCGCATATTGGTAAACATTCCCCCTCTCTCGCATGTCAACCACATCATTTGGCAGCCATCGCCATTCCCCGAGCGATGCCAAAGCCTCTCTCACCTGCACTGGTTACTGAAGGCAAAGCTATCAACAAAATGTCATTACACATCCTGATTCACTCTGTGATGCGCACGCAGCCAACCTCTCCAAACAAGCGTATGCCACACTCACATAATAGGCATGTGACTTCCATGCTGACTTTTCCCACTTGCGCTAATGGCTACGCCTCATCGCACCCCATCCCAAAACTTCAGATCAGGACATTATTCTGAATCATGTGCTGTTCTCAGTCTCTTCCATCACTGACATAACAACACACAAGATAATTACCACTGCTAGCCCTCCTATTAGGCACAAGGTTAGACTCCTCAACCTCATTGCGTGCAGCCCAGCAGCAAATTAACAAACTTCTGGAGGCATGCATTCTACTACCATCAGACAGCAATTGGTCTTCACCGATTCACCTCGTCACCAAACACGACGGTTCTTTTCAAACATGTGGTGATTACAGACGCTTAAACTCTCATACCATCATGGACGATTACCCCATGCTGAACATAAACTATTTCACCCATATGTTATCAGATTCCAAAATTTTCTGTGTGATAGACTGTAAACATGTCTATCACCAGATTCCCATAGTGCTGGAAGAGATTCCAAAGACTGCTATCATCACGTCGCTCAGTTTGTTCCAATACAACTTCATGCCATTAGGCTTAAAGACTGTGGCATAAATGTGGCAACGTCTCATTGACTCAATCTTACCACAGTTCTAGTTCTGTTTTGCATACCTGGATGACATACTCATTTTCAGCAAGTTGACTGAGGACAACGAAGATCATTTATCCCGGGTCCTCTAGACCTTGAACTCCAACAGTGTCGAGGTCAACAAGCATAAATTCCAATTGCACCAGTCTTCTGTGACATTTTTGGGTTACACTGTATCTGCAGACAGAATACACCTTCCCGAATCCAGCGTGCAGGCTATCACGTCATTGCCACCCCGGGCTACATACAAAGAACTCTGACATTTCCTGGGTACTATAAATTACTACCACCGGCATCTACCTTCTGCCACCACCATGCAGGCCTTGCTGACAGACTCACTGTCCAGCAAACAGACTTCGGGTCTTAAGCCAGTTCGATGAACTGTGCCCATGCTAGAGGCCTTCAGGGCACTAAAGACAGTGTTACCTCATGCCATCATACTTGCCCATCCTGATCTGTCTCCTGAGTTTTTCATCATTATGGACACCAGCAACATCGCGGTTGGGGCAGTACTACAGCAGCACAAAGGTGACGTGGTTTCACCCCCTCATTTCTTCTCTAAAAAACTGTCTAGAGCACAGAAGAAATATTCCACTTGTGTTTGAGAACTTCTGGTGGTCTATGAAGCCATCAAACACTTTCACCCTGACACCGAGGGCCGTTCTTTCTTCAGCCTTACCGACCACAAACCACTGGTGCACGCCTTCTGTAACCCTCCCGAGAACCCACACCCTCGCCATTTCTGGCATTTCAACCTTGTCTCTCAATTTACTATGGATGTACACTACATCAAAAGCACGGAAAGCATCCCCAACAATTTCTTTTCATGGATCAATACTGTATCATGCATCGCTGATTTATCTGATCTCACCATTCTCCAGGTCCCTGACAAGGAATTTCAAGCTCTCCTCACAGATCCTCAGACATTGCTAGTGTTTTTCAAAGCCAAATTCCATGGCATTTCAGAAGAAGTGTGGTGCGACTCTTCTACTGGCACTCTGCAGCCGTTGCTCCCTCCCACGTTGCGCCGACAAGCCTTCAATTTCTTGTACAACCTCGCCCACCCTGGCATCCACGCCACCACACGCCTCTTCACTGAGAGGTTTGTTTGGAGAAATGTTAAGCAGGACTGACAACCCAGGGCACACAGATGCATTTCCTGCCAATGCAACAAAATCGAATGCCACAACTCTCCCCACCTTGGCAAGTTTTCGTCATGTACATATCAACTTCATCGACCCTCTGCCTCCATCAGAGGGCCACAGATATATCCTCCCCATAATCGGCTGCATGTCTCATTGGGTGGAAGCTGTTCCTTTACCCAACATCACAGCAGAAACTGTGGGCAAGGGATTCGTCTCATCATGGATTGCTAGCTTCTGTTGCCTGTCCACCATCACCACCTACCAGAGTGGACAGCTCAAGTCTGCACCTATCACGATACAATAAAAAAAGTCATACAACAGCTTACCACCAATAAAGCAATGGTTTAGTGTACAATGGCAATGCATCCTTAATACAGCACTCAGATGCCATGACTGCCTCTGAACTGAAGCGCTTCCTTGAGTGTTACTTGGTCTCCGTTTGACCTTTAAATCTGGCTTACAGGGAACCATCTCTGAATTTGTTTTCAGTGAGAACCTGGTTCTACTTGGAGAACTTAACATGCGTCAAACACCCAAGGATTTCCCCATCTCCACAGACGTTATTAGTAGAATGTGCACCCACTTTAGACATGCACGGCTACACCCGCCTGTCAATCATTCCTCGCCGGACATTTATGTGCCAGCTGCACTCAACACATGCTCCGATGTTATGCTCAGGGATGAATCCATTAGACAACCCCTGCAACCCTCATACCTCAGCCCCTTTGAAGTACTCTGCAGGAGAGAGGCGACGTTTGATATTCTGGTTAAAGATCACTCGCAGACTATTTTGCTACACAGGCTCAAGCCTGCTTTTGTGGACTCCAATGCCCTCTGCCATTCAGACCATGTGGATGAATTTTCCATTGCCGAGCCTGATAAAGGGTTAGGTCATCCCATGGTAGGGTCTTCTCCTTCTGATGATTTGTCACCGCAGTTTGTGGGCTTCCCAAGCATGTCTCCATCAACCCCAAGCACAGGTTTTGATGACATTTCATCTACTGCAGAGACTTGCTCCCTGACTTTCAACTTGCACTGCAATGTACCACCTAACAGCATTGATGATGTGTTGATTGTCACTTTTAATGACAGTGTGCGCATGCTCCTTACAGCTTTTGGGCAAAGTCCTTCTTCAGAAGTAGAACTTCCACACATTCACACAACAACAACTTGCAAACACACAGCCATTGTCTCCAGGCACAAACACCCGATGAGTTGGGCCTCAGCACCTGGGGACCATGGCCATCTGTGAGTTGTTTTGTGAATGGGTGAGAATTCTACTTCTGAAAAAGGTCTTTGCCTGAAAGCTGAAAATCCTCTATATGTTGAGAAGCAATATAGCCCTTCCATGTTGTTGAACCTTGTTATTGTCAGTATTACATTAATTAATTTATTATGAAAATTTATGTTTTGTAACAGGATTTTTACCTCGTTAATAGTACAAATTGAAACAAATCATCTGTTTTTATTATAATTCTAATTGAGTTCACATGTAATTAAATAAAATATTTCGTGAACAATGATTTATTTTACATTTTAATAACAAATTAATTCTCTAAAAATTTTGTTATAAACATATTTTAGGTGTTTGTGTATGTTGCGGATTCTGATGTATACAAATCGTCACAGGTCAATAAGTATTTATGCAAAATATCCACGGGTGTACTGCCGGTCTATAGTGTCCAACGGGCACAATATTTCGGCAATCAAACATGTCGCCATCATCACCTGATGATGGCGACATGTTTGATGGTGCCACACATGTCAGAAGTGAAATGTAAAAACAGGGAGTATATTGATCAACTACTTGACAAATTCGGACTTCAAAATGCTAACCAAATTGTCTGGGTAAGAACTGTGATGATGAAGTTAAAAATCTGCAATATGATGTGCTTATATGTGGCCTCCTTTGTATCTTACAGAGGACCTTACCTGGCATAGCTTTCTTGGTGGCAGGGTTGTCACAGTACTGTCCTAAATTTAACATGAATAACTGGAATTCTGCAAAAAGCTTACTAAGGCATGTGAAGGAAACAGTACATTACAAACTCACATATTACCCCACTGGCCCATCACATGAAGCACTAGCCGATGTGGATGGACTACTTGTAGAGCTGATCACAAAAGTAATACCAGATGTTTGGTAATACTGGACACATCTCCAGTTATAATGCCTCATGTTTCACTGTGTATGGTAGTTGATGGCATACACAACTAAATGGAATACCCAGCACATAGAAACAATTGGCTTACTCAATAGACAGAAACAAATGAAATACACACAACTAAATGGAATACCCAGCACATAGAAACAATTGGCTTACTCAATAGACAGAAACAAATGAAATACACACAACTAAATGGAATACCCAGCACATAGAAACAATTGGCTTACTCAATAGACAGAAACAAATGAAATACTCAATACACAGACGTTCGTCAAAATCACAAAAATTTTGGTCTTTGAGTAAGTAAATAGCAAAGTATTACTTTATTGTTGGGTTCAAATTAATGATGATGTAAATAAAATAGAAAGAAACTTCCACATGGGAAAAATATATTAAAAACAAAGATTCAAAGACTTACCAAGCGGGTAAGCGCCGGTAGATAGGCACAATAAATAAAACGCACAAACATACACACAGAATTTCGAGCTTTCACAACTGGTGGCTGCTTCGTCAGGAAAGAGGGAAGGAAAAGGAAAGATGAAAGGATGTGGGTTTTAAGGGAGAGGGTAAGGAGTCATTCCAATCCCGGGAGCGGAAAGACTTACCTTAGGGGGGAAAAAGGATAGGTATATACTCGTGCGCACACACACACACACACACACACACACACACACACACACACACACACACATATCCATCCATACATACACAGACACAAGCAGACAAGGTAAGAAAATTTAAAAAGGCAAATGGAGAGGTTAATGTTGGATATAGTGGGAATTAGTGACGTTTGGTGGCAGGAGGAACAAGACTTCTGATCAGGTGGATACAGGATTGTAAATACAAAATCAAATAGGTGTAATGCAGGAGTAGGTTTAATAATGAATAAAAAATAGCAGTGTGCATCACTTACTACAAAGAGCATAGTGAAGACATTATTGTAGCCAAGATAGACACAAAGCCCACACCTACCACAGTGGTGGAAGTTTATTTGCCAACTAGCTCCACAGATGACAAAGAGATTGTAGAAATGTATGATGAGATAAAAGAAATTATTCAGAAAGTGAAGGGAGACAAAAATTTAATTGTCATGAAGGACTGGAACCAGATAGTAATAAAAGACAAAAAAAGTAGTAGGTGACTACGGGATGGGGGCAAGGAATGGAAGAGGAAGCTGCCTGGTAGACTTTTGAACAGAGCATAACTTAAACATAGCTAACAATTGTTTTAAGAATCATGAAAGAAGGCTGTATAAGTGGATGAGGCCTGGAGACACTGGAAGGATTCAGCTAGATTATATAATGGTAAGAAAGGGATTTAGGAACCAGGTTTTAAATTATAAACATTTCCAGTGGCAGATGTGGACTCTGATCACAGTCTATTGGTTATTGACAGTAGATTAAAAATGAAGAAACTGCAAAAAGGTGGGAATTTAAGCAGATGGGACATGGATAAAGTAAAAGACACAGGTCGTAAAGAGTTTCAGGGTGTGCATTAGGGAATAATTGAGAGGAACAGGGGAAATAAATACAGCAGAAGAAGAATGGCTAGCTTTGAGAGATGAAATAACGTAGGCTGCAGAGGAGCAAGTGGGTAAAAAAAAGAAATGATGGGCTAGTAAAAATCGTTGTTTAACAGAAGAGATATTGCATATAACTGATGAAAGTAGAAAATATAAAAATGCAGCAAATGAAGTAGGCAAATAGGAATACAAATGTCTCAAAAAAAGAGACTGACAGGATGTGCAAACTGGCTAAGCAGGCATGGCTAGAGGACAAATGTAAGGATGTAGACGCATGTATCACTAGTGGTAAGACAGATGCTGCCTACAGGAAAATTAAAGAGACCTTTGAAGAAAAGAGAACCACTTGTATGCATATCAAGAGCTCAGATGGAAAACCAGTTCCAAGCAAAGAAGGAAAAGCAGAAAGATATAGTATATAGAGGGTTTATGCAAGGGCAATGTACTTGAGGGCAATATTGTGGAAATGGAAGAGGATGTAGGTGAAGATGAAATGGAAGATACGAAACTGCAAGAAAAATTTGCAGAGCACTGAAAGACCAAAGTTGAAACAACGCCCTGGGAGTAGACAACATTCCATTAGAACTGCTGATAGCCTTGGGGAGAGACAGCCCTGACAAAACTTACAATCTGCTGACGAACGTGTATCAGACAGGCAAAATACCCTCAGACTTCAAGAAAAATATGATATCCAATTCCAAAGAAAGCAGGTGTTGACTGATATTATAATTACCAAACTATCAGTTTAATAAGCCATGGCTGTAAAATACTGAAACAAAATCTTTACAGGCGAATGGAAAAAGTTGTAGAAGCTGATCTTGGGGATGGTCAGTTTGGATTCCATATAAATGTTGGAACATGTGATGCAATACTGACCCTATGACTTATCTTAGAAGATAAACTAATGAGAGACAAACCTATGTCAGAGCATTTGTAGAATTAGAGGAAGCTTTTGACAATGTTGACTGGAATACTCCCTTTCAAATTCTGGAGGTTGCAGGGAGCAAAAGTCTGTTTATGATTTGTACAGAAACCAGATGGCAATTATAAGAGTCAAGGGGCATGAAAGGGAAGCAGTCGTTGAGAAGAGAGTGAATGTGAATTGTGGTTTATTAGTCTCATAATGTACATAATCCAAATCATTTGATTCAGGTACAGGAGCCACGTCAAAATTTTGGTAAAGTTTTACCATATACATACAACACCTGGCTTTAGCAAGTGGTACCATATCAAAAATACAATATAAAAATACACATACAATAAAAAAACTAATAATTAATTACAACAACTGATTTTAACAAATGATATCATAATAATAATAGACTTTTGTTACACATACAATAAAAGGCTTAGAATTAATTACCCCTTGCTCAAATTATAATGTCATCCTCTATGAATTCTTCTACTGAATAGTAGCATTTATCCCACAGAATCTGCTCTAGTCTTATTTTTAGACTCTCTGGCTTCATATTAAATATATTTTTGCTCATTAGCTTGTTATATATTGTCATCCCCATATACTGTGGAGTTCGTGCATATAATTTCAAATGTTGTGTGGGTAACATAAAATTATTTTTATTTCTTGTGTTGTATGTGTGGTTAAAATGATTTTCCTCTAATCATTTTTGTCTGCTGTGTACAAAGATTATAATTTCATAAATGTATATGGAGGGAACTGCTAGGATTTGCAGGTTCCGAAATAATGGGCGACAAGATTCTGTTTGTCATGCACTACACATGTATCTTATAAGTTTCTTTTGCAGTTTCTGTATTCGAGATACACTACTTGAATTTCCCCAGAAAATGATACCATATGTAATGACAGATACAAAATAACTATGATATGCTATTTTTTCTGTACTAATGTCAGTAGAGTTTTCTAGTATTTGCATTTTAAATGCAAAGCTGCTTAGTGCATTTGATAGGAACTCAATATGTGTATTCCAGTTTAAGTTGTTGTCCACATTTAGTTCTAGGAATTTGACTGTGTTAACGTCTCCCATAGAATGATTGTGATAATGTATTTTAAGATCCACACATTTCAAATGTTTTGTTTTGAAATGTACCATATTGGTTTTTGCAATGTTCAGTTTCATGCCATTTAACTGGAACCAGTTTCTAGAGTGCCCATTGTGCTCACAATGGAGCTCTGTATTTTTTCTGCATAATCTTCAATTAAAACGAAGTGTCATCTGCAAACAGAACTGACAGGGAATTTGTGTTTATGGGCAAGTCAGTTACATAGAATACGAACAGGATTGGCCCCAAAATGGAGCCTTGAGGCACACCTTGTGATACTGTACTCCATTTAGAATAATAATTCACTGCATTTGATGTGACACTTACCCTTAGCTTTCTGTTGTGCAAGTATGATGTGCGCCATTTCAGAGCTTTGTCCTTAATCCCATATTTGTTTAATTTGTAGATAAGCAAGTCATGGTTCACCAAGTCAAATGCTTTGGAAATATCTCAGAAAATACCTGTGACTTTACTCCTCTGATCCAATGATTTGCATATCTTCTCAATAAAGTTATTTGCTGCATCCAGTGTGTTTTTTCCTTGTTGGAAACAAATTGGTAACTTAAAATAATATCATTCTTATGATAAAATTTCTCTAACACTTTTGACAGGATTGGGAGAATAGAAATAGAGCGGTAGTTTCCCATATCTTCCCTCTACCCTTTCTTGAACAGAGGTCTCACTTCGGCATATTTTAACACATCAGAAAAGCACCCCTGTTCAAAAGATGGGATGATTATTTTAGCTAGTGGGGGTGCTATTATGTCATATACTGCTTTAATCACTTTACTTAGTGTCCAATCCCACCCAGCAAAATTTTTATTTTTTAATGACAATATAACATTTTTCACATCCTTTATTGTGACTTTTTTTAAATCTGTGAGATACTCAGCTTCTTGATCGAATCCAAAGGGATGTACTTTACTCTGATATCCTGCTACATCAACTTATGACTTTTCTACATTTATGAAGAATTCATTTAAACACTCTGATATTTGAGCTGGGTTTATAACAACATTATCATCTACATTAATCTTAGTTATTCCATTACTACTGACTTTAACACTTAACTCTGATTTGACAACAGACCTCACTGCCTTTGTCTTACTATTATGTTGTAAAATAAACTTATTGTTTGCCATTTGTTTTGCTGCCTTTACAACTTTTTTGAATATGGCTTCATAATGTTTCACATTCACAGCAAAATGTCTGTTTTTGCTATATTTCAGTTCATTGTGTAGTTGCCTCTCTCTAGCACTAGAAATTTTTATACCCTGAGTTATCCATTTAATCTTCAAAGTCATTTTTTTTACATTTGGCTTTAATTGGAAGAGTTCCATTAAATATTTCAAGAAAGCTTCCAAGAAATTTGTTAAAGGTAGTACTACTTGAGATACAGCTGTCATAAGGCCATTCAACCTCTCTTAACTTATTGCTAAATATAGTTAGGTTTTTTTCATTGAAGTTCCTTTTCATGTGGCTTTTGTTATACGTCTTTATAGAGTTTTGGTAGTTCAACGAATAATGCACAGTGGTCAGAGATTCCTAAATTTAAGCAAAATTTATTAACATCTCCAAATAAATAATTTGTGAAAATATTATTAATATAGGTCGCTGACTGTGCATTTATTCTAGTGGGTTGCATGAAGTTTGCTTTGAAGCCAAAGTTTTTTATTAAGTCATTGAATTTGGATGCATCATTGCTGTCAGCTGTGATATTAATATTGCATCAGCAGCTATTTTAATATTTTTCCTTTTTTCTCTATTAAGATTTTCCAGAAGGCACTTACATTTGAGCAGGAAAGCTTCAATTGTAGTTTTGTCTGGTACTCTGTAAATAGAAACTACTAAGACATTTAGGTCCCTTAACTTGATACACCCCCCCTCAGCGATACAGATAGCCATACCGTAGGTGCAACCACAACGGAGGGGTATCTGTTGAGAGGCCAGACAGACATGTAGTTCCTGAAGAGGGCTAGCAGCCTTTTCAGTAGTTGCAAGGGCAACAGTCTGGATGATTGACTGATCTGGCCTTGTAAGAATAACCAAAACGGCCTTGCTGTGCTGGTACTGCGAACGGCTGAAAGCAATGGGAAACTACGGCTGTATTTTTTCCGACGGCATGCAGCTTTACTGTATGATTAAATGATGATGGCGTCCTCTAGGGTAAAATATTCTGGAGGCAAAATAGTCCCCCATTCCGATCTCTGGACGGGGACTACTCAAGAGGATGTCGTTATCAGGAGAAAGAAAATTGGTGTTCTACGGATTGGAGTGTGGAATGTCAGATCCCTTAATCAGGCAGGTAGTTTAGAAAATTTAAAAAGGGAAATGGATAGGTTAAAGTTAGATATAGCGGGAATTAGTGAAGTTCGGTGGCAGGAGGAACAAGACTTCTGGTCAGGTGACTACAGGGTTATAAACACAAAATCAAATAGGGGTAATGCAGGAGTAGGTTTAATAATCAATAAAAAAATAGGAGTGCAGGTAAGCTACTACAAACAGCATAGTGAACGCATTATTGTGGCCAAGATAGATACAAAGGACACACCTACTACAGTAGTACAAGTTTATATGCCAACTAGCTCTGCAGATGACGAAGAAATTGAATGAATGTATGATGAAATAAAAGAAATTATTCAGATACTGAAGGGAGACGAATATTGAATAGTCATGGGTGACTGGAATTCGAGTGTAGGAAAAGGGAGAGAAGGTAACGTAGTAGGTGAATATGGATTGGGGCTAAGAAATGAAACAGGAAGCCACCTGGTATAATTTTGCACAGAGCACAACTTAATCATAGCTAACACTTGGTTTAAGAATCATGAAGGAAGGTTGTATACATGGAAGAACCCTGGAGATACTAAAAGGTATCAGATAGATTATATAATGGTAAGACAGAGATTTAGGAACCAGGTTTTAAATTGTAAGACATTTCCAGGGGCAGATGTGGACTCTGACCATAATCTATTGGTTATGAACTGTAGATTAAAACTGAAGAAACTGCAAAAAGGTGGGAATTTAAGGAGATGGGACCTGGATAAGCTGACTAAACCAGAGGTTGTACAGAGTTTCAGGGAGAGCATAAGGGAACAATTGACAGAAATGGGGGATAGAAATACAGTAGAAGAAGAATGGGTAGCTTTGAGGGATGAAGTAGTGAAGGCAGCAGAGGATCAAGTAGGTAAAAAGACAAGGGCTAGTAGAAATCCTTGGGTAACGGAAGAAATATTGAATTTAATTGATGAAAGGAGAAAATATAAAAATGCAGTAAATGAAGCAGGCAAAAAGGAATACAAACGTCTCAAAAATGAGATTGACAGGAAGTGCAAAATGGCTAAGCAGGGATGGGTAGAGGACAAATGTAAGGATGTAGAGACTTATCTCACTAGGGGTAAGATAGATACTGCCTACAGGAAAATTAGAGAGACCTTTGGAGAAAAGAGAACCACTTGTATGAATATCAAGAGCTCAGATGGAAACCCAGTTCTAAGCAAAGAAAGGAAAGCAGAAAGGTGGAAGGAGTATATAGAGGGTCTATACAAGGGCAATGTACTTGAGGACAATATAATGGAAATGGAAGAGGATGTAGATGAAGATGAAATAGGAGATACAATACTGCGTGAAGAGTTTGATAGAACACTGAAAGACCTGAGTCGAAACAAAGCCCCCGGAGTAGACAACATTCCATTGGAACTACTGACGGCCTTGGGAGAGCCAGTCCTGACAAAACTCTACCATCTGGTGAGCAAGATGTATGAAACATGCGAAATACCCTCAGACTTCAAGAAGAATATAATTATTCCAATCCCAAAGAAAGCAGGTGTTGACAGATGTGAAAATTACTGAACAATCACTTTAATAAGCCACAGCTGCAAAATACTAAACCGAACTCTTTACAAACAAATGGAAAAACTATTAGAAGCCGACCTCGTGGAAGTTCAGTTTGGATTCCGTAGAAATACTGGAACACGTGAAGCGATACTGACCATACAACTTATCTTAGAAGAAAGATTAAGGAAAGGCAAACCTATGTTCCTAGCATTTGTAGACTTAGAGAAAGCTTTTGACAATGTTGAATGGAATACTCTCTTTCAACTTCTAAGGGTAGTGGGGGTAAAATACAGGGAGCGAAAGGCTATTTACAATTTGCACAGAAACCAGATGGCAGTTTTTAGAGTCGAGGGACATGAAACGTAAGCAGTGGTTGGGAAGGGAGTGAGACAGGGTTGTAGCCTCTCTCCGATCTTATTCACTTTCGATTGGTAGGACAGTTTCTGAGGCATTAAGGGATCACCAATTTAGTATTGGAGGGCAGCGTATAGGGTAAAAATCGTAAAGGGAGACGAAGAAATGAATACACTAAGCAGATTCAGAAGGATGTAGTTTGCAGTAGGTACTGGGAGATGATGAGGCTTCCACAGGATAGAGTAGCATGGAGAGCTGCATCAAACCAGTCTCAGGACTGAAGACAACAACAACAACAACTCGATACAACAGCTTTGAAATATACATTCTTCATTCAAATGATTAAAATCATTCCTTACTTCATTTTTCATTCCAGAATGAGTAAGTATGCAAGAACCTCCACGTGATTTCTCTGATGTACAAAAACTGTTAGCTAATTTGAAATTTTTGATTTTATTAAGAATTTTAATGTTACCACATGTAAGCCAATGCTCATTGAGACAGATAACTTTAATATTTTTAAATTCTGAAAAAATAATTTGTAAGTGACCAAGTTTAAGATTTT
The DNA here is from genome assembly GCF_023897955.1 of Schistocerca gregaria. Lineage (NCBI taxonomy): Eukaryota > Metazoa > Arthropoda > Insecta > Orthoptera > Acrididae > Schistocerca > Schistocerca gregaria. The sequence goes on along the minus strand of NC_064920.1, from coordinate 908,133,387 downwards.
TGTTTGAAAAGTCGGCACTGAGACCGTTTATATTCAAGTACATTATTCATGGACACTCTTTCTTATTTATGGGTTCAGGCATAGGCCAACTCTTTCTTGAGTACTGTTTTGGTCTCGCCATTTTTGTTAGCAAACACTGTTTCCCATCCCCATCATTACTTAAAAGTTTCCCTTAATATTTAGAATTTTACATGTATCAGCAAACATTTTACTGAGAATTCTGGATCCTAGCCGATTTAAATGAAGACCATCCTTACCCAAGCATTTATTGTTTAAGATCTTGTTTGGATTTATAAACACAGCTCCTAGATTGTTACAGATTTCATTTACATCACGGTTTATTCTGTCTATGTATTGATCACTGACGGATCATCTGTATACAATACCACTCACTACAATTCTAGATGTTTTGTAGAAAATACTGGCTGATTGAATTAAGTTTTTTGTTTCACTTACAAGTTCCTCTTCAGTGTTGCTTCTAAGAGAATTTGTACCTACGTGAAGACTCCTTTATAATTCTTCCGAGAAGCCTCTGCTGGACCATTCTTTGACCTATGTATGTTGCTGAAGTGTTTTTTGGCTGGTGAGTCTTAATCCCTGGGTGAACATCTACTTTGCATTTTGGCACTACCACATTTTTGAGCAGAGAATCTCCAATAACAAGGAAGTCATTTGTTTCATTTTGTTTTTCGTCACTCAGGTGCTTCAAATTCTTTTTACTGTATGTTACACTTGTCCACTTATATTTGTTTTCGGTTTTTGAGACTTTCTCATGGGTATCTTCCATAGGTGCAGGTTTAAGTGAACAGATGTATCATTCCACCTGTTTTTGATATTTTCATCTATCGCCTCAACTGTTTTGCAAAAACAAGGTTGTAACCTTTCCCTGATGTTCTTCAATCTATATATTGAGCAAGCAGTAAAGGAAACAAAATAGAAATTTGCAGTAGGAATTAAAATCTGTGGAGAAGAAATAAAAGCTTTTAGGTTCGCTGATGACATTGTAATTCTACCGCGGCAACAAAGGACCTGGAAGATAAGTTGAATTGAAAGGACACTGTCTTGAAAGGAGGATGTAAGATGAACATCAACAAAGGCAAAATTATGATAATGAAATGTAATCTAATTGAATCGGGTGATGCTGAGGGACTTAACTTAGAAATTAGACACTTAAAGCAGTAGATGAGTTTTACTATTCGGGGAGCAAAATAACTGATGATAATAATAATAATAATAATAATAATTTTACTGTCATTCAGCTGGTTACAGCAATAGACAAAGTCAAGAGCTTATATTTCTACATAAACTACTATATCGATGTAAATTGGTTAAACATAAAATAGGTACACATTAGAATACGGTATTTTCATCTTTAAAAAATTGATCAATGGTGTAAAACGGATTGTTCACTAGTAGCTTGTATAATTTAGCTTTAAAGACATTTACAGGCAGTTCTTTAAAGTCAGCACTTAGTCTATTAAACATCCTTAGTCCGATAACTAGGTAGGAGTTCTGCAATTTTGATAATCTACGATATGGTACGTCTACAGATGTTCTTTTTCTAGTATTATGGCTATGAATATCATTTCTCAACACAAAATTAGAGACATTGTTTCTAATGTACAATAAAACATTGTAGATGAATAAGTTTATTACTGTAAGACACTGCAATTTAATAAACAGAGGTTTACAATGTTCTGTTTTATCAGAATCCGTTATTATTCTGATCACTTTCTTCTGTAAAAGTAAAATGTCATTTACATGACAGCTACTACCCCACAGTAAGATTCCATAAGAGATGATGCTTTGGAAGAAGGCAAAATATGCTGATCTCACATAGTCATTAGGGACATGTCTTTTTAAATTTCTAATTAGATAAATGACTCTTGAAAGCTTAGCCAATATATTTTTAATGTGTGGTGCCCATGTTAATTTATTGTCAATAGTAACACCTAAAAATTTAACAGTTTCTAATTCTTGGTAATTGGGAATCTCTTTGAGGCTAAAGTAAAGTGTCTGGGTTTTGTTTTCATTTAGTAGGAAGCCGTTAGCTTTGAACCATAATGAGGACTGAGCAAGGGTATTTTCAGTCAGTGTTTTTTGTGTATCTAGATCAGAGCTTTTATGTAGAAAAGTTGTGTCATCAGCATACAATATTGTTTGAGAATTTATGAATAAGGGCAGGTCATTAATCATTAGTATAAACAGTAAAGGTCCAAGCACCGACCCTTGAGGCACTCCGTACCTAACATTAACCAAATTTGATTTCTCCCTACCAATGCACACAACTTGTTGACGGTTCTCTAGAAAAGACCTGAACATATTTATACTGTTGTCATCAAAACCATAGTAAACTAGCTTTTTCAGCACAGTGTCATGGTCTACAGTCAAAGGCTCTGCTCAGGTCACAAAATGTAGCCTGGGCATAGTCCCTAGCCTCGAACACATCTAGGACTAATTTTACGAGGGAGTCCATTGCATCCGTTGTGGATTTACCTTTTCTAAATCCAAACTGTTTATCACTAATTATATTTAGTTTACCCAAGTAGACACTAACTTGCTCATACATAATTGTTTCTAAAATTTTTGAAAAAACTGGGGTTATGGATATAGGTCTGTAACTAGCGGGACAGTTCTTTTCCCCTTTTTTATATATGGGCACAACTCTAGAAATTTTTAGTATGTCAGGGAACTTACTTTCAATTAGGCATTTGTTAACACAAAAGGTTAAAGGATAAATCACACAATCAATAACATCTTTCAACAAATTAACTGACATATCATAGTAATCAACACTAACTGTAGGTTTGAAATTTTTTACAATTTTTAGGATATTATTTGGGCTCACTTCCATGAAAGTGAAGGTGCTCGGGGGAAGCTTTTCAAAACAGCTGTCCATAATGCTAAGTGCATTTTTAGGGGGTTTGTTTATTGAACTACTAATTTCTTCAATGGACTGGATGCAATATTTATTGAATTCTTCTGGGGTAATGGCGATTTCCTCTTTGTATTTAGTGTGTGCAATGGAGTTTATTACACTCCACGCCTTTTTGCATTTATTGTTAGATTTTTCAATGTTTACTATGTTATGCAGTTTCTTTGCTTCATTTATTGCCTTCCTATACTTGTATTTAGCTTTAGCATAGAGTTCTTTATGCAGTTCTGATTTACTGGATTTGTACAGACTAGAATACAGCATGACAGTATTTTTCAGTTGCCCTAACTGTGGCGTATACCATTCCTTCGTTTTCCTTTTCTTGTAATTACTACTAATATTCACTGTACATTTTTTCAGAGGGATGTTATTTTCAAATATATTTAAGAATACGGAGAAAAACTTGGTGAAAACAATATCACCTGAACAGTGTTGAAACCTATTAAAATGTGTGTCCCAACTGAAATAAGTGAGGGCATGTCTAAACCTATCCACCCTCTCTTTGCTCACTGGTCTAGTAATCACAATTTTAGATTCTCGTTTAGTGCAGTCTGAGGTTACATTATTAAGACTAAGATATACTGCATCATGGTCTGAGAAAGGGTAACCAATTACATCAGTGGACATACAAGTTCTCTTAATATTTGTAAATATATTGTCTAGACAGGATGAGCCTCTGGTGGGTTTGCAGTTAACATAGTACAGGTTAAATTGTCGAAGCACATTTTGGAGCCCTGTCACAGTTTTTCTGTCCCGCAGGACATCAAAACTTGAGTTGATATCCCCTCCAATGACAATATTGTATTTTTTCCATTCTGGTATACATATGTACATTAAGAGTTCCTCAAGTTTCTCCAGAAAGATATGTGGATCACCACTAGGTGGCCTGTACACTACTACTACCATTAGCTTAAGGCTCTCAATTACTAGACCTGATATTTCAAAATGCATTTCATCACAAAGGGTATTGAGATCCATCCTGCCACAGTTTGGTGCAAGAGGTGTTTTTGTATATATTGCTACCCCACCACGTAAGTGCTGTTTTCTACAATAGTAACTTAGTAGTGTGTAATCCTCCAATACTTTGTACCCAAGCTCATCCTCTTTGCACCAATGTTCACTTAAACAGAGAACATCTACCACGTTTTCATTTGAAAATTCGTTGACTACTACGTTTTTATCTGTCATACCCTGAATATTGAGGTAGCATATTTTGAACCCTACTTTAGGCATTTCTTCTTTTGTCTATTCTCTTAGTTGACATGACCTAGTGTTACCGCATGAAAGTTGACCAGGTTGTGTCCTTCCATTACTAGAACACCCAGCCTGGTATATGCACACAAGTTTTTTGTCATCTCAGTTGAAACATAATCCAAACACATTACTGGTCTTTTTCCCTTCTCTAGCTTATCCAATACTATTCCGAGAATTGTATCACTTAAAACACATTTACCTAGCTTATTGAAATGTTGCCCATGCTTGGTATGCCATTCTCTGCTACAACTAATGGTGTTAATTAAGGAAACATTCTTAAAGTGCTTACAGATAGCTTTGTACTCCTTGTTGGTCTGCTCCACTTCCTTATTCACGCACGACCACTGGGGCAAATCGTGTCGATGAGGAACATTAACAACAATCACGTTGGTGTGGGTTAACACTTCGAGAGTCTTCTTCAGTGTCGAAGTAGCTATCTTCCTTTCATTTCTGCTGACGTCGTTTGCTCCGGCCATTACCACTACAAAGTCTCTGCCCGCGAGGGCTGTGCTTTCTTTCTTGATTGATGTTGCAACGTCTCGTAGACCAGCTCCTGACTTAACAGTACCTTGTATTTCAAACTCGTTAATCACACGAGGGCCGCGTTCCGTTAACATAGCTGCTAATCCTCTGGCGTAACTGTCTGAATAAATCTTAATTTTACATTTTTTCTTGTACCTTGCTTCGCTGTTCGCTAAGTTTTGAGTGTCCTGCACCACATTATCAGATGAGTATGCTGATACAGTTTCTATGTCATCTGTGTTTTGAAGCGAATTATATTTGTTATTTAATGGTAACAGAATGTCCTGCCTATGTTTATTGTTAATATGTTTGTAAGAGCTCCTCTTCGATTTTACAGTAACCCATTTACTGCTAGGCCTGTTGAGAGCCGTTTTAGTCGTAGCTTCACTTTCTGGCAATCGTTCCATGGGTTTGGAGATATTAAGACATAGCCGATGATCACTCTCTTCCAATTTAAGCTTGAGTCTTCTGTTTTCATCACTCAGAATTTTTGTTTCCTCTCGTAGCTCAGCAATAATTAACAACAGATCATTTTCGGAAGATGAAGCACCGATTTTCACATGTTCGAAGTAGAAAAGATATAAAATGTAGACTGGCAATGGCAAGGAAAGCGTTTCTGAAGAAGAGAAATTGTTAACATCGAGTATAGATTTAAGTGTCAGGAAGTCGTTTCTGAAAGTATTTGTATGGAGTGTAGCCATCTATGGAAGTGAAACATGGACTTTTGGCCACAGCCTTCAGCAGGAAAAGAAGAACACACACAATTCATACACACAAGAAAACACACATCATGTGCACATGACTAGCAACTTCAGCAGCATTTTGTTCCAATTGATCCTGAATGAGGGGACCCTCCAGGATGTAGAACTCAGAAAACAAGAATTCACAATAAATATTCACAAATAAAAACAAATATTTAAATGTACATTCGACAGATCCCAAGTGAAATGGTCCTCATGTATGTGGAACAAGTCAAAAACTTTAAACATATCTTCATTTGTATGGTAAGAGCAAACTTTCCACAAAACTTGTAAATGTTTAATACACTAATGTGAATATGATAAGCCTTAGGCTGTTATAATCCAGTATCATAAAACAGAAAAATCATTTTTAGATGATATCTATATCTACATCTACATCAACATCTAAATACATAGTCCCCAAGCCAAAATTCAGTGCACGGTTGAGGGTATCTTGTACTACTACTAGTTATTTCCTTTCCTGTTCCATTTGCTAATAGAGTGAGGGAAGAATGACTATGTATATGCCTTTGTACAAGCCCTAATTTCCCTTACCTTCATGCTCCTTATGTAAAATGAATGTTGGCATCAGTATAATTATTCTGCAATCTGCTGCAAATGCTGATTCTATAAATTCTCTCAAAAGTGTTCCTTGAAAAGAATGTTGCCTTCCGTCCAGGCATTCCCATTTGAGTTCCCAAAGAATCACTGTAATACATGTATGTTGTTCAGACCTACTGGTAACAATGGTAACAAATCCAGCAGCCTCCCTCCAAATTGGTTCAACGTCTTCCCGCAGCCTGACGTTGTGGAGATCTCAAATAGTTTAGGAGTACTCAGAAATGGAACATGCTCATTTCGTTTCATATTGCTCTGCAGTGTTATACCTGGATATTTAACAAACATAACAGTGTCAAGTAGCACATCACCTAATGCAATATTCAGACATTATGGAATTGTTTTTCCTACTCATCTGCATTAACTTACCTCTTTCTATGTATATACCTCGCTCCTGCTTCTTTACTATTATTGAATTACTGCATTCAATTCATACAGAAGCCAGATTCTTTGTAATACTTGACTTATTTGATATCATTATTAACATATACACAACAGTAGGCGCTAATAAAAAATTTTGCTACTCCTGAAATGGACTTTATTAGTAGTTAAATGTTTTATGGCTGGTGGAAAGTTATTGAGAATGTGTGTTCCTGACTAATGGATGTTTCATGGCCAAAGGAAATGACTTGAACCTGCATAAGGATTATTGTTATTTCTGTTACTCACTTCATGAACAGAGCTGTTGGTTTTAACAACAGATATATTTTTCCATTGAAGTTTCATTAAAGAATAGATATATTGCAAAACAACTAGTTGGTATCCTTAGTCCTCTAAACAGGCTTCTGCAGGACAGTATTGAATTCACAACACAAATATTTCTTATTACATTATTCTGGACCAGGAAAAGTTTAGTTTGGCTTGATGAAATACCCCAAAAAATAATCTGCTACGACACTATGGCATTAAAGTAAGCATAGCATAGAATTTTTATTTTTATATAATCTATGTCTGAAAACATTTACAATGCAAATGGGATTAGTTTTAGTCACTTTAGCTGTTATATTTTGTACCTTTTCATTCTATTCAAGGAACTCAAAATGTATGGTTAGGATTGTAACAGATCAGTATATCAATACAAAAGTGTTAGGGATGCTCAAGAAAATGGCTGTAGTATGTGCTCAAATTTCTCCTGAGAATAAATTTAGTTGTAGATGAATCCAATGAATCCTACATAGAATCTTCACTGAATCTTCACTGACTGGAGTGCAGACTATGATGGTGTCCATTATTACAGCCACCAGACACTGAAGAACATACTAAATTACCAGTCAAAAATATCATGTAAAAATTAAATTCATTATGAAACCAGATTATCATAAATGAATTAGGAACCTATGACAGAGGTATAGCTAGTATGGAAACTGTTTCAAAAACTTAATTTGACTTGCCCCGTTAAATAAATAATTGTCTTATGGATGTATTTATGGAAATTTAGATATATACTGATGTCTTCAATAGCCAGTTTGATACAAAACATCTACTGATAACAGAAAGCTTAAACATATTCAGTTCTAAAAAACATCACACTGTAAGAAATTTATTATTTCTAATAGTACAGGAATATGGATAAAATAGGTTTGACAACAGAACAGAGGGCCATCTTACAGAAAGATAATTTATGAACATTAGGACTTGTAGGAAGGTACCTAATAATAGCACTTTTGGCACAAAAGTAATCTATGTCTTTAAATTATTACTAAGTACATAAATCCACTGATTCAGCTTATTCACATAAAAAAAGTTACGTGTTGCACCCTGAGAAAATTTCGTGATGCCCACTCCTTTGTAAGTGTGTAGTATGAGGATTCTTTGTATTTTGTGTGACTGGGAATTAATATAATGTTCACTATTAATTAGTTGCTTGGTTCTATAATCTTTATCTTTTGGGTTGAAGCATGATGTTTTATTCTGATTATTTGACTTTCTACAAAATTATCTACACATTCATTCATTGTCTTATGTTCTCCCAATCAGAGAAGCCTGCTTTCAGTGGTATGAAAAATGTGGAGATAAGCATAAACAAAGAGAGGCAGCTGCCTGAAATTAAATTTATACATATTTTACTAATAAACTATATGTCAACAGACTGTTGTATTCTATTCACAGGTAAAATTTAATTGATTAAAATTAACAGAAGAATCACTACCTTTTTAAAAAGCTAACTGTTTCTTCATTAATGTGCTACTACTTATTATCTACAAGTGGTTTTAAAATTTGTTCATACTTGACTATAAACAGGTTTTCTATTCATTACCAATATTCTTCAAAATCTGATCATATCTCTGAATACACATGGCATTGGTAAGAAAACATTTCAGTATGAATTACGTAAATTTCATGTAAATTATTACCAGATTTAATGACCATATGAGCTTAATGTGGGATTCTTCCTTTATTTTCTTATTTTCTGGGGAGTCCTTCAGGCTGGCCAATATGTCACACAACATAAGAACTGTCTGTACCATCCCTGTAAATATTGAAACAATAATTGGTGAAGACATGTGACTTATAATTTTAAATGTCAGAAACATCTTTAGTCACCTTTAAAAAATATTACCAGATATGTATCCTGTGGTGGTTAAATTTGGTACACTATTTGGTTCTGAATCATCTTCAAGGAGCTGGAATAATCGTGTCACAAGCTTATCTTCTTCCATTGTCTCAGCAAGTGGTTCCACCTGCAATGGAGTGATGAATGATGGAATTAGCATCAAATGTCGATAGTGTAAACCTATGAATTTATGGGTTTAGCGTTGTAGGGTTGCCGAATCCAATGATGCATGCTACACCACGTGTAATAAACACTATTTTTATTTCTCGTAAGCACACATATACAGTTGTTTACATTCTGAATTCTCGGTACACATCCGTACACTTTCACGCGCGACCATAGACTGGGACAAAGAGCTTGCCAAAAACAAAGATATTACACGCGACTTGGTCGATAGTCGCCACATTAGCACACACCCCCCCCCCCCCCCCCCCCCCCTAGAGTGTGGAGCACAAACATAAATATTGGGGCATACATGTAAAGGGAACACCCAGGGGGGAGGGAGAGGGTGTTTAATCAGAAACCATACCTTACATTACATTACATTAGTAATTGAAGTCTTCGAGCCAGCGAGGGGGGCGGATGGTCCTGCCTGACCGGGTGAATCCTCGTACAGCAGTTGAGGGATCTGGGGAGGGGATGGTGGGTTGTGAGGGGCCAGGATAGCTGATCTGAATGCCTGTGGCGGTACGTAGGACTTTGACCGTTGATGGGTCAGTACCAACAGGCAAGGGGACAGACTGGAGGAGATGAATGTGAGTTAAGTTGTCACTGGGGAAGCTGGCTTGTTCGTAGAAGATGTACACATTATCCGGCTGCATAACAAAAAACACATTAGAGCTGCAAATAAAATCTGTGTTGACATTCACTACCACTTCCTTATACGGGTTGACAGAATCTCCACACGAGTCGTCATCGGTGATATCACACGCTCTGAGGCTGGTCCCTGATACATCACTGAATCCTAACAGGGGAGAGACGAGGGGCTGCCTGTAGGATGGTAAGTCATCACACGCATCACTCTGCATAGGAATGTCACACGCACCTGTAGCACTGTCACACGACTGGGAGTGGGGAACGTCACACGTGTGGGAATGGGCGTCGCTCATCCATGGACTGTCGGTAGATGCCTTATGCGAGGTGGGTGCAGCAGGGGATGGGGTCTGACTGGGTGGGGTATCGGGCAGTTCTCCCAGAGACCATGCAGGTTTGAGGCGGCAGACGGATACCGTTTGAGGCGTGCTGTTAATGAGCACTTCGAATGTGTTGGTACGCCGTGATATGACTCTGTGCGGGCCCGTATATGGAGGTCTGAGTGCCGGCCGGATGGTGTCATCACGCACCGTGACATGAGTGCACGACGCCAAGTCCTTATGCAGAAATACGGTAGGGGGTGTGTGTGGTCGAGGAGGCGGCACGCGGATGTTAGCAATTAGCTCCTTGACCTGCCCGACGAATGTCGAGTCGCAGATTTGATCTGGAGGAAGTGAAGGCTCGACTAACTCTGCTGGGAGTGTGAGGGGTTCTCCATACAGTACCTCTGCCAGGGATGCGCCAAGGTCCTCTTTGTACGCGGCCCGAACGCCTAACATTACCCACGGTAAGGCATCGGCCCACTCACCTCCGTGGCACATCAGGGAAGCTTTAAGCGTTCGGTGCCTGCGTTCCACAAGCCCACTGCTCTGGGGGTGGTATGCTGTAGTCCTAAATCGTTTCACCCCACACAGTTCACAAAGCTGTCGGAAGAGGGCAGACTCGAACTGGCAGCCCTGGTCGGTGGTGACAGAGACTGGGCAGCCGAAGCGCGAGATCCACATTAACAGCAGGGCTCGGGCCACTGCATCGGCTGTGATAGTAGTGAGAGGAATTACCTCTACCCAGTGGGTAAACCTGTCAATTGCAGACAGTATGTAACGGAAGGGGCCTGAGGGGGGTAAGGGCCCGACGATATCGATGTGTATGTGCTGGAATCTTCTTTTTGCCACATCGAACGTACCCATGGGGGGCTGTGCATGACGTCCTACTTTTGCGCGCTGACAAGCCACACGTGCTCGTGCCCAACTGCGACACTGTTTTATCACCCCGGGCCAAACAAAACGTTCAGATACCAGACGTGCGGAGGCGTGAATGCCAGGGTGTGCCAAGTCGTGGATACTATTAAATATGTCCCGGCGGAGAGGTGCAGGAATCACCGGGCGTATGCGTCCTGTTGAAATGTCGCACCAGATGGGTGATGAAAACCCAGGAAGTGTCCGTAACTCTAGTTTGAGTCCTGTTTTGATATCGGAACGCAATGCTGCAAGTTCAGTATCCTCTGTCTGCAATTTAGGAAGCTCACTGAGGTCCAGTTGTGAAGATAAAACCGACACACGAGACAGAAAATCAGCGACGACATTGTCTGTGCCTCTGACGTAACGTATGTCATTCATAAACTGACATATAAGGTCCATATGCCTAAAACGTCTCGGGGATGAGTCCTTACCTGGGTTACGGAAAGCGTAAACCAATGGCTCGTGGTCGGTAAATACCACGAGATGGCAACCTTCGATATCGTCTTGGAAATATTTGATAGCAGCGTAAATAGCAAACAGTTCCCGGTCGAAGGTCGACCATTTACTTGGGAAGCAGTCAGTTTGTGGGAGAAAAATCTGAGCGGCTGTACAACAGAACCCACGAATTGCTGAAGTACTGCCCTCACTGCTGTACCACTTGCGTCTGTAGTAAGCGAGATGGGAGCATCAGGAATGGGGTGAGCAAGCGTAACAGCTGTCTGTAAGGCTGACTTTAGATTATCAAATGTGCGACGCATATCTGGAGTCTACGTGACCGCCCGAGACCCTGATGTGTTTTTTCCTGCGAGGGCATCCGTCAGTGGGGCTTGTATGTCGGCGGCGTGGGGAATATGTTTACGGTAGTAATTTACCGTTCCAAGGAAGCGGCGGAGGCCCTGAAAATCTTTGGGCAAAGGCACCGTACTAATGGCCTCCACCCATTCAGTTAGGGGGCGGATGCCGTCGCCAGAAACTCTGTGGCCCAGAAAAGTGACACTGGTGCGGCGGAGTTGTGACTTAGTATTGTTCACTGCGATACCGTTTGCTTTTAATAGTTGGAACACTGTGTTTAAATGTTGTTCATGTTCCTCGAGGGAGGAAGAAAAAATTAACAAGTCGTCCAGGTACGCATATCCAAAGTCCAGTTTTCCAACCAGCGAGTCGATGAACCGTTGCCATGTCTGTGCAGCATTTTTAAGGCCGAATGGCATAAACAAATACTCGAACAACCCGAACGGGGTGATGATAGCGGTCTTTTCAACTTCCTCAGGTGCCATTGGCAGTTGGTGGTACGCCTTATGACAATCGACTACACTGAAAATTTGTGCCCCATGCAGCTGGGAAGCAAAGTCTCGAATATTTGGGACGGGATAATTATCTAAAATTGTTCTGGCGTTAAGCGCCCGATAGTCACCGCAGAGGCGGAAAGTGTCATCTTTCTTGGGCACCAAATGAATGGGTGACGACCAACAACTAGAAGAAGGGCGGATAGTCTTATTATCTAAAAGTTCCTGAACAATAGCTTTAGCGTGTTTAAGTTTTTCCGGATTTAAACGCCTAGCCTTTGCACGTACAGGTGGGCCTTCTGTGGTATTTATTCTGTGGACAGTACCGTTATTGATCGTGAACACCGATGGGGATGCTGGACCAGCACCCGTTGCACTGTGACTAACCTGTAATGCACACGTGTGTGTGTCCAAGGCCCCCAGTTCAGCAGCAGTGGCGGTGATCCACTGGTAGTCCTTGCCGAAGAGCTTGGTGGGGTACCTGGTAGCGTCGCGGGTACAGCTTCCGTTCGGCAGTAGAAATGTCACGTGGCGTCGGCTGCAGGTGCGAGGAAGTGGTGCGGGGGTTAGGGGCGTGGCCGTGTGCGACAGCTGGGCGGTCTGCTTACGCGCGTCCGTGAGCTTGGCTTGCACGGCGGCGATGCGTAAGCGGAGGGCCCCATTGCTGTCCCGAAGTTCGTCATTGTGTGATCTAAGAGAAAGCACTGCAACAGCAGTTTCCGCTAGCTCACACAGCAGAATGGCGCTGTCAGATGAGAGGGGTAAGATATCTGAACCGGTGGTACGGTCTCCCGAGTTAAAGGTTAGCGTACCTCGTTGTAGGTTGGGTGACAGTGCGTGGGCTAAGAGAAAATCTACCCCAAGCACGGGTTCATCCACATCCGCAATAACGAAAGTCCACTGTAAGGGCATATTAATGTCCTGCAGTTTAAGGCTTAAATTCGTTATTCCATGAGAGCGGATCAGGGAATTATTGGCGGCTCGAAGCGGGGGGCAAGGCTGAAGCTCGAATTTAATACCTGCGGACAAAGGTATCACACTAATCTCGGCCCCCGTGTCGACTAGAAATGAAACGCAAGACACTGCATCTTTCACGTACAAGCGTCCTGGCGCGTGAGGAGAAGAAGTATTTAGTGATAGGCGTCCGTGCGGTGCAACGCGGCCTGTAGCGCCTGAATTGGGTCGCGTTATTAGTTTGGGAACACGCATGGAGAACGACATTTCTTAGGCGCCTCGCCAAAGCGGGAGTGGAAATAACACCAAGCAGGGTGGCGCGTGGCGCCACCCGTCGCGCTGGTTGAGGTCGAAGCGGCAGTGGACGGGGACTTGTTTGTAGTTCCCTCCGATGGCGGCGCTGCAGTAGTGCTGGTAGGAGAGGAGTTACTGCGGCGGTCGCCAGGCGGCGTTGGCTCCGCGCGCATGCGTGGAGCGAGTCGTGTGCACTCTGTACTGCAGGATGGGAACTGCCGCGCACGTGTGCCAACCCCTGAGGCCTGAGGGCACCCTGGGGGGTATGGGGGGGGGGGGGGGGGGGCAGAATGTTGTAAACCTGGTCTGCGATCTTCAGTTTGGCATCTAGTGGGGCCGAAGTTACATGTAGAAGGTGAAGTTGAACTTGCGGGGGAAGTTTCAGCAACCAGATGGTCCAAAGTGTAATGTTCGGCATGTGATGCGTGTCAATCATAGCGCGGAGATGACGCCAGAGTTGCGACGGGGACCTGGATCCCAGCGATTCCTGACTGATGAGGCGGATAGCTTCCTCTGTCGATGTGGATAGTCGCTCGAGGATGGTGCGTCGGGCGAACGCATATTTGTCCGTAGCGGGGGGCGAAGCCACAATGTCGCACATCAGATCCAGTTCGTCATTGAGGTGACACAGTAAGCATAGGAACTTCGAATTGTCGTCGGCGACGCCGTGTAGCTGCAGGACGTGGTCGACCAAGGCAAACCATGTGCGTGGGTGATCCTTGCGAAGGGGTGGTAGCTTCGGCCAACGGGTGGGAAAGTCTTGACATAAATGTTTATCAGAAACTGTCTCTCCCTGTCCATAGTTCTGCAACGTAATTGTCTCGGGTGCAGTAGCGGTGCACCAGCTTCCGCCACTGTCAGTGGCACGGGGCACGGTAGGTGCGGCTGGCTCGACCTTGGTCGAGAAATCAACGAATCGAGCGGTCGACGGAGTAACGCCCACGTAGAATGGACCGGCGCGGTAGAATCGACCGTAGTCGACCGATGTGCAGCGAACGACGGAATACAGTTTCCGGGCCCCTCCCCTACAGGTGCATTAAAATAGTTAAAATCACCTAATGTTTGTGGAACACACGCGGCAGGAACGGCGTGTGCCGTCGGAAACACTCGTAAAGCGGACGCTGGTGGTGTAGGGGGGGTTGGTGCAAAATCCGGAGTTCCGGCAGAAATATGAACTCTCCTGTCTTGAGCGTCCGGCTCGATTTGTACAGTCACTGATTCGGGTGGAAAATTCACACTTGCACTTGGGAAACCTGTAAACATAGTCACTGGGGTTTGAGCACATTGTGACGGCTGTTGAGCACTCGGAATACGTGGAAAGTTCGTATTGGACGTAATATGTTCATATTCAAAGTTTTGTGCGCGGAAAACGTTCTGATGGTACGGAACACTGTCACACGACGGCTGACTCATGTACGGTAACGGAAAGTTATTGTTCGTACCTGATGGCGGCACACGTGGCTGTGGAATTGTATAAACACTGTCCTGTTGAGTACAGCTAGTCGATGTGTTCGGAAACTGCGTAGAACTATTGCGGACAACCGGTGGATAATTGTAAAACCATGCCGAAGTGTCCGTTGGAACACTAAGTTGGCACGTGTTTGGTGTAGCAAGCGGCAAGCGATCCATTGTGTACTGCTCGACGGTATAAGATTTCGTTGTAGCACTTGCGAACAAAATTCAGGGTCACCAGTATGGGTTTAGCGTTGTAGGGTTGCCGAATCCAATGATGCACGCTACACCACGTGTAATAAACACTATTTTTATTTCTCGTAAGCACACATATACAGTTGTTTACATTCTGAATTCTCGGTACACGTCCGTACACGTTCACGCGCGACCACAGACTGGGACAAAGAGCTTGCCAAAAACAAAGATATTACACGCGACTTGGTCGATAGTCGCCACAAATTATTTCATTTTTCCCAGTGGTGGAAACAAATTCTATCATGAGCTTTGTTTATCACCAAAAGAGCAACTCAGAAAATTCCTTTAGATGGAAAGGAATAATGTTTAACATTTTCAGTTTATTTACTGCATTATAATAACATGTAACAACTACTCAAAGAGTTTTCAGTATTACAGTGCTCCTTACAACACCACAATAAATGTGCTTAAAAACGTATTGAACAGCAGATGGGAATATATTTCCATTTATTAAATTTATGGTCAGTTTCTTTTCTTTTTATACCTTATCTGACTCTACTGTGCTTTCCTCATTGTATTCCAGACAATTTTACTAATTAAATACACTCCTGGAAATGGAAAAAAGAACACATTGACACCGGTGTGTCAGACCCACCATACTTGCTCCGGACACTGCGAGAGGGCTGTACAAGCAATGATCACACTCACGGCACAGCGGACACACCAGGAACCGCGGTGTTGGGCGTCGAATGGCGCTAGCTGCGCAGCATTTGTGCACCGACGCCATCAGTGTCAGCCAGTTTGCCGTGGCACACGGAGCTCCATTGCAGTCTTTAACACTGGTAGCATGCCGCGACAACGTGGACGTGAACCGTATGTGCAGTTGACGGACTTTGAGCGAGGGCGTATAGTGGGCATGCGGGAGGCCGGGTGGACGTACCGCCGAATTGCTCAACACATGGGGCGTGAGGTCTCCACAGTACATCGATGTTGTCGCCAGTGGTCGGTGGAAGGTGCACGTGCCCGTCGACCTGAGACCGGACCGCAGCGACGCACGGATGCACGTCAAGACCGTAGGATCCTATGCAGTGCCGTAGAGGACCGCACCGCCACTTTCCAGCAAATTAGGGACACTGTGGCTCCTGGGGTATCGGCAAGGACCATTCGCAACCGTCTCCATGAAGCTGGGCTATGGTCCCGCACACCGTTAGGCCATCTTCCGCTTACGCCCCAACATCGTGCAGCCTGCCTCCAGTGGTGTCGCGCGACAAGCGTGAATGGAGGGACGAATGGAGACGTGTCATCTTCAGCGATGAGAGTCGCTTCTGCCTTGGTGCCAATGATGGTCGTATGTGTTTTTGACGCCGTACAGGTGAGCGCCACAATCAGGACTGCATACGACCGAGGCACACAGGGCCAGCACCCGGCATCATGGTGTGGGGAGCGATCTCCTACACTGGCCGTACACCTCTGGTGATCGTCGAGGGGACACTGAATAGTGCACGGTACATCCAAACCGTCATCGAACCCATCGTTCTACCATTCCTAGACCGGCAAGGGAACTTGCTGTTCCAACAGGACAATGCACGTCCGCATGTATCCCGTGCCACCCAACGTGCTCTAGAATGTGTAAGTCAACTACCCTGGCCAGGAAGATCTCCGGATCTGTCCCCCATTGAGCATGTTTGGGACTGGATGAAGCGTCGTCTCACGCGTTCTGCACGTCCAGCACGAACGCTGGTCCAACTGAGGCGCCAGGAGGAAATGGCATGGCAAGCCATTCCACAGGACTACATCCAGCATCTCTACAATCGTCTCCATGGGAGAATAGCATCCTGCATTGCTGCGAAAGGTGGATATACACTGTACTAATGCCGACATTGTGCATGCTGTGTTGCCTGTGTCTATGTGCCTGTGGTTCTGTCAGTGTGATCATGTGATGTATCTGACCCCAGGAATGTGTCAATAAAGTTTCCCCTTCCTGGGACAACGTTCTTATTTCAATTTCCAGGAGTGTATATAACTTATTTCAAATAAATATTATCTTCTCTAAACATTCCTTTCTTGTTGCAGATATTGGGTGCTGTAATTTTCTGGCTCTTTGTGTGTGTAGCTATGCTGGTAAACAGCAATATCTCTGTTAGTGAGAGAGTCTTGAATGGAAAACAAATAAGTTAGATCAAAGTAAGACATTTTTCAAAAGCTTAGAGATGTTTTCAATAATATGGAAATGCCTTTCATCCACAACAATATCTACACAGACTGTATATTTGTTGTTAGCTTTATAATCTGCCAACACAGATATAATACTGTTTTATTTCTCTGCAGTTATGAGATTATAAATATTCTATTTACAGACTAATTATTTTTGAAATGACTTTCTGTTCAGTATTCATTTTATTTTATCTACTTTCTTTGGTAACATCCTTCAATGCCTCACTGCCTCTAAAAATTTTTTTGATGCTTTAAAACCTCAAAATCTAATAACGCATGTGAGGGAATAAGGAATAGTTGCAGGTAAACAACTAGAATTCTCTCAGATACAGATTTATTCACACTTACCTTCCACACAGATACAAGTTTGGAGGCTAACTACCATTAATGTCCAACATCCTGCCCAAAGCCCTCTCCTCAAAGATAGCACACTTACGCACTGAACAAATATCGATATTTATGGCACTCTACGCCACGTAGGACCCCCGACCACTGCACAGTATGGAATTACGTCCCTGTGAATGGGGGGGTGAGAAGTTAGGAAGGTAACGTACAGTTCTTCTGTGTCAGGCGGAAGCGGTCGACTGATAGGAGACCCGGGTGGGTGAAACGCGGTACGTCAACGGCGAAGTCAGCAAGAGACGCCGGCGGCTGAAAACAATGTCCCGTCCTGGAGTGGAGGTGTAGCACTTCATCAGCAGGCAGGCGGAGAATCACCTTGCCAGAAGGCCTAACAAAGGCACGCAAATTGCCACACGCAGCACTTCTGCTCAATTTAAAGTGGTGCACCACACAAGATTCTGCACTTCCTCCCTCAACATTGTCACACGCAAGTACCACACACACACTAGCACCATCTACGACAACAGACAATTTATGTATGTCATCAGGGTGTACATGTGTTGCGAATTCTTGGGTGGCACATGTACGAGCAATGGTAGGGAGGCAGGGATGTGTGGGAAAGCCATGGTAGGGGGAAGCATCTGCTAAGAGGGGGGTGGCAGGTGCACTGGACTGCCCAGGAGACAACCTCGGGCGATCAGCTGACAGACGAGGGAGCGTGACCGAAGGCAACGAGGAGCCTGTGTGGATTGAACGGCGTGACAAAGAGCTGTCACACAAAGATGGTAACACAATGGTAGAATCCGAGTGGTTAGCAGTTCGACTGTGAGGACTGTGAGGAGTGAAGCCCCGAAAAGATTGGCCACTCGAATTAGATGAATGCAGAGAAGAAGCAGTGCTCAGCAGAGAAGCATGCTGTGGAGAATCAATAGCTGAATGCATGGTATGGGAAGATGGATGGCTGCTCGAAGCAGTAGTGGGAGAAATAGGGGCCGAATCAGGGAGGTTCACCTGAGGCTCAATGAAAGCTGGTTTCACTCGGTTGAGTGACACCGTGGTTACAGAGTCTTTTATGAGGAGATCCATGTTATTCTCAGAGGCACTGCCCTTCGTGCATGGTACATACACGCGTGGAGGTGTATGAGCAGCAGCAGGTGGCGGTTGAATTTTGCTGCAGTGCAGGTGCACCCACTCGAGAAGTGAAGGGAGTTCAGAGGGCCATGGAAGTGGGGTGGGAGTGACTAATTCTCCATTCAAAACCAGAGATTGACCATACACAAACTCGGCTACGGAACCCTTGAGGTCTTCCTTGAAAGTTGTACGAAGGCCAAGAAGCACGAAGGGCAGTGCCTCTGTCCATAGTGAGTCATGGCAATGCAGGGCAGACTTTAAGGTGCGATGCCATTGCTCGGCAAGCCTATTGCTTTGGGGTGGTATGCAGAAGTATGAATTTTGACAATACCACACATTTTACATAAGTCAGAGAAAACTGAAGACTCCCTGGGCAGTCGTGAGGTAAACAGGTGAGCCAAATCTAGAGATCCACGAATCTAAGAATGCTCGACTTACTGTCTCAGAGGTAATGTTCAGAATAGGCACAGCATCAGCCCACCGAGTCATCCTGTCAATAGTTGTAAACAAGTAATGGAAACCCTCGGAGGGGGGCAAAGGGCCTACGAGGTCAACATGAACATTGTGAAACTGGCCTGGCGGTTGGGCAAAACAGCCAAGGGTTGGGAAAGTGTGCCTGGAAACTTTGTTCTGTTGATACAACATGCATGCCCTGGCCCAAGACTGACAGTCGCGGCATATGTCTCTCCAGACAAACCGTTCAGCTTTTACACCGGGGTTCACTAATGTGTGTAATTTGTCATAGACCTGGCATTGAAGGGGCTTAGGAATGAATGGCCGCAATGTACCAGTCAATTCATCACACCACACTAAGTCAGATATGCCAGGGAAAGTAGAGGGTACCAGTTGGAGAGAGGAACTGTGTTCCAAAATTAACTACATGGTATCGGGGTCTGCCGATTGCAACCGAGGTAGGTCCGTTAAGTCAATTAAAGTTGTGACAACACCAACACGCGAAAGAAAATCAGCAACCACATTGTCCACTCCTTGGATGTAGCGGATGTCATTTTTAAATTGCAAGATGTAATCGATGTGATGAAAGCATTGTGGGGGCGGATCAGCCGCAGGATTTTTTGTGGCAGGAACCAATGGCTTGTGATCAGTGAGCACATAGAAATCTCCTCCCTCAACATCAGTTCTGAAGTGTCTTATGGCCTCATAAACTGAAAGGAATTCTCTGTCTAATTCTGAGTATTTCTTCTGCACATTGTTTAGCTTTTTTGAGAAAAACTACAGGGGGTCGTAACATTGTTGTATGTCTGAATCGGTACTGCGCCAATAGCATTGTCACTAGTGTCAGTAGTGATAAACATTGTGGCGTCCACACATGGGTGCGCAATATCTGGTGTCCATGGGACCTGGCGGGTGCTAGAAGTTTGTGGCCAGCGAGAGCATCTGTGAGAGGAGCCTGCACCGCAGAAGTGGCTGGCAAATGTTTTTGGTATTAATTAACTGTTCTGATGAACCTGCGTAATTCCCTATAGGTCTGAGGGCATAGGATCTCGAGAACAGGCTTGATCTTGTCCGGCGGTGGTGTCAGACTATTCGATGACACAACATAACTTAGGAATGTGATGGATGACTGGATGACTGGTGCAACTGAGTCTTTTTATTGTTCAGTTTAATACCAGAGGTTGCTAAAATATCTGCATGCCTTGAACACGCTCCTCACTCTGTTATAAAGTAGAAGCAAAAACCAATATGTCGTCCATGTATACGAAACAGAAGTCTAGATGGGATAAAATTTGTTTGATGAAACACTGCCACGTTTGGGGGGCGTTTTTCAACCCAAATGGCATAAATTTGTATTGGAACAGCCTGAACGGAGTGGTTATGGCAGTCTTTTCAATATCCTCTGGAGCCATAGGAACCTGATGAAATGCTTGCTTACAGTCCAAAACAGAGAAGTACTTTGCACCTGCGAGTGGATGATTGATGTGTACAATGTGTGGGACCAGATATTTATCAATGATGGTGCGGGCATTTAAACGCCTATAGTCTCCAACCATACACCAAGTACCATCTTTCTTTTGGTCAAACAGGATAGGACTAGCACAGCAACAGGAAGAAGGTTCAATTATTCCCTTTTCTAATAGATCATCTAATTGTTCTTTTGTAATTTTCATAAATTCTGGCTTGAGGTGGCGTGGGTGTTGCGATATGTGCGGCCCATTGGTTAGACGTAACTGATGAACTGCACCATTAGTGACTGCTGCAATACATCGTGCGGCACAACAGTCAGATGTCCGTGAAGTGCAGCAGGCAGTGGCAGACGGGCAAAGCTGTGGCGCTGAGGGCACGGAAGTACAGGTGTGCCAATCGCTCGTAGGCTGAATAAAGGCTGCACGCATGTTAATATGGGTGAGGTTGGTACGCTGGTTCTTGGTAGCGGGCCTTGCTGCTACGAGTGCTCTAGGCACGAGTGGGCATAGTCAAACAGCAGCTGGCCGTAGTTCATTTGCCATGAGCTTGGGAAGTTAATTGTACATTCAGAACCAAGGAGCATGAGCACTCGGGCATACACTATCATTACAAAATGGGGTGCTCACATAGTTTACAGAGTTCACAACATTGTCGTTAATGTGAGCAGGCACGGGAACACCAGACTGGCACAGACTGACCTTGTCTCTAGCTGACGAGTCATCTCCTTGTAGTGCCGCGAGGTGTTGTTGTGTGGAGGCCAACTCGTGGTGTATGTTGCGGAGATGCAGCAGCATTTCCGTATGTTCCATCTGCAACTTCAAAGACTTGGTGCACTCCACTAGCCACTTGTTTGTCCAAGATTGCAGCTCCAAGGATAGGTTTACACACTTCTTAGCACAGCACACATGTTTGGTGCTAGCCGAACTGTCACTCAGCTGAGTGAAAGGAATATGTCTGTTAAGGGAGGGGAGGGGGTAAAACACAGTATTTTGCACAAAATCTAGTGACAACTGATAATGCTTGAGGAAATCAATTCCGAGAATAGGTTCTTCAGTTGTTGACACTAGAAACGTGCGCCCCAGCTTGCACTTGGGCGAAAGCTTCACTGTATACAAAGTGGAACCCGAACACTCTATGGTAGACAAGTTCACTGCATGAAGTACTCTTTTGTGTGGTTGCACTTTATTGGCTGCAAGGTGAACCGGCAGTAAAGAGACGTCTGCGCCAGTTTCTACCAGAAAACATACACCTGATCATAAATCGTGAACATAGACTCGACCACACTTACTGTTGTTGTCCGAAATGGAGTGCAACATGGGATGGTGCCCATTGTTTACATTGCAGGAGGTGGCACCATAGCCTACCTGCAGTTGGAGTTTGGGTAAGAACACGGTGACTGGCATTTGCGAACTTGCTCCCCAAATCTTGCATGGAAGAAACAGTAAGGTTGGGTGGGACTGTGCTCCTGTGGGTAGTTGCTAGGTGATGGAGTATGTGCCCCAGAGTCTTCCACAGAGGCCGATGCACTGTCGTTGCGGGAGTTGAAAGTGCAGGCAGGGCGGCTAGTTTAACAAATTTGTTATTAGCAGCACCAGACAAGGGCGTGGCGTCAGAAAGTGTCTTAGTGCAGTCACGTCCAGAATGCAGTGCACGGAGCTCACGTTGCCTGATGGCTCTGTCGGCGGTGCGTAAATGTTCATTTACTGGCCTATCTTCATACACAGAGATTGCAGTCTGGACAGACAAAGGCAGTTTTTCAGTCCAGATTTCTGCGAACGTGTCATCAGGCATAACTTGCTCATCGACGAGAAGACAGATGCACCACCATAGCTTGGACGGAGACCTATCACCAAGACGCTCTTTGTAGATGAGCTGTCACACATTTTCTCTCCTGTTTTTAGAGACACGCTCCAGTATCATCTGTTTCGCCACAGCATACTTCCCTGCTGGGGGGCGGGGGTGCTTTGACCAAATCGCAAATTAAATCGACGTGGTCGTGAAGATGATTCATGAGGCAGGCAAAGCATGCATCGTCGTCCAAAGCACAGACATTGAATGTTTGCTCAACCAGGTTAAACCAGAACTCCGGGTGAGAGGGTTTGAAGTCTGGTAGTTTCGGCAGATTCGGCACTGCAGTCATTGCAGAGGTGCGTCTATTACTTCGGATGGAAGTAGATCATGCAGAAGATAGGGAGTCCGAATTATTGGTGTCCTGTAATGCGGGAATCCCGAAATTCACTTGACGCCGGGGAGGGCTGAGAAACGATGGACACTCAAATGGTGGGAGGATCGTAGTTTAAATGTGCATTCTTAAGTACGCCGGTGAATGTCCGTTATGCACACAGTATTCACTCGACCGTGAGTGGTGGGGCTGGTTGTAGATGTCAGAGTAATTACTGTGCAGCACAGAATTGTTGACTTGATTAGAAGCAACACAAGGATCCCACACATGTCCATCAGGATGCACACTCGGTGTGATATTTGCTGTTTGGTGAGCATTGAACACCTGTTGACTAGCCGGCATGGAAGGATACACACGTGGTGGGAACTGATTCGAGTTTGAATTTACTACTGGATTTTCCAAAGTAGCAAAACCATGCTCGACGCCATGAACTGTATTGAATTGTGTGTTCAATACAGGAGTAGGAATGTTCCAACCAACAATCTGTAAAGAACACATGGGAAGGTCTAGGCTAACAAACCAGAGTCCATGATCGTTTGCGGTTGGAAGAAACTGGCGGCACTCAATGAATTTCACTGCATGTTTTGGCTGAAGGATTCTGAAGATTCTTGCAGCATATCCACTACAATGGCAGGAGTGCCGGAGAGATGTTGCTGAAATCCGGGCGGCGGTGAGTGATGAAAGGCCATTGTCTGGAGCTGAACAAATGCCCTCGCAATCGCGGAGAAACCTGACGGGGTAGGCACGTGAATAACCTTCGGGCGGTAACTTGGACACATATTACACAATAAACGGGGTCACCATGAGGGAATAAGGAATAGTTGTAGGTAAACAACTAGAATTCTCTCATATACAGATTTATTCACACTTAGCTTCTACACAGATACAAGTCCGGAGGCTAACTGCCATTAGCGTCCAACATCCTGCCCAAAACCCTCTCCTCAAAGATAGCATACTTATGCACTGAACAAATATCGATATTTATGGTGCTCTAAGCCACACGTATAAGAGTATACACCCAAGCAGTTTCTTTAATGCACAATGAGTTTCAAATGTGTAAACAGTATACTTAAACACAGTATCTTCCATTTTTGACTGCTGAATTAACGTAAAACCTTGTGTCTTTCATTCAAAATTTCCAAATTTTCTTTAAATTTCACGTTAAATTATAAAGATGGGTAACAAAATAGCAAAGTTGTATCATTATATTGGCTAGAAGGATTGAGCTTTTGATTTGAGTGAATACGTTTTCATTATAAATGTAAAGTTTAATCTGTTATTTTCAGAAAATGATTGTATATGAAATGTAGGTAATACTGGAAAATGTACATTAAGGGTAATGCTAATTTCATCTCTGACATATCTCAGAATCTGTTCTATTTTATCTTTGCTGCCCAAATTTTCATTTGCTAATGCTTAGTAAACCTTGGTAACTAATTAATGTAACTGAAATAAATGCTCACAGAGTTTCCAGAATACAAAATCTATACATCATGAACGTTAATTCTAATCAGTCATTTTCATGATGTTATTTATTGCATCAAGATTTTAATTTAATGTTGTTGCATGCATCAGTGTCTTGAAACAATGCTACTGGATTTGTTATTCTGGTTTTACTAAAGTCAAAACCTTGTCTGTGATTAGTGCCTTTATACTCCATACTATTTTATGTGTTCTTGCATATCATGAACATCATATTTCATTTCAGACATATGATTGTGTATTTTCTCTATTTTTACTTGCAGGTTTTTTTCTAGAAATGTTCATCATTATCATCCAAATATTGTGGCAATTTGCTTGGCGACTGAACATATCAGTTCTGAATTACTTATATGTCATGTTGCTATTGAGTTAATGAGAGCTCATTTTTCTCTGAGATTTGACAAACAACATTTTAACACTCAATGTTATGATTATTTAATAGCGAGTGTGTGATAATATGATGGATCAATTGGGATGTACATGTAGGGCTGGTTTAAAGCCCAAGTGACATGTGCCACTGCTTGGGACACCAAGGTGAAGCAGCGAGCAAGGGGCACCTCAACAGTAATATTTATTTACAGGACAGTACAATTTGTAACAGCCACTTGGGGCACTGATAGGGACATCAACATGAGAGGGGTATCAAAGGTGCCAAACTGCAACATCTGCATATCGTAAGCAGCAGTGAAAACCAATATGGGTGAAACTGTAGAATGGAAAAGAGGGGAAGAGAGGCACCTAATGATAGTTGCTTGTATGGCAAAACATTCTTCAGCTAGCCCTGATTATAAATATTAACTGAAAGAAAACATTGCAGGAACAAAAATTCTGGACCACACTAGGAATGTACAAAAAGACTATCAAAAGTTAGATAAAGAACAACCAACTCTTTCACATAGCATATATTTAACTTTTTTGATTAATCATTTTGTCCTACACAGCCCACACCCAAATTGTGGAGCACCCAGGATACAGGAGTATTTGACACTAACTTGTTATTCGCTGTCATGCAGATGGTTGATTCTGGCACCAATGCAGACCTTGGTATGGTTGAAAGCATGGCTGTTGGTGGGTGGCTGGACATTGACTTTGTAGTTGAGATCACATTAGATTAGATTAATACTTGTTCCATAGATCATGAATATGATACTTCGTAATGATGTGGAACATGTCAGATTAATAAAAGGTGTCTAAACAAGATATTACATTAGACAAAATATTACATGACACTCAATAATTCTTTTTTTGTGGAGGTTGGGAAATTACACACTTACTATATCCAAAAATTCATCTAATGAGAAGGAGTTGCTATTAAGAAATTCTTTTAATTTCCGTTTCCATTTAAATGCTATATGGCTATCTGTCAGACTTTTGATGCTATTAGGTAAGTGACCAAAGACTTTTGTGACAGCATAATTTACCCCTTCTGAGCCAAAGTTAGATTTAACGTTGAGTAATGAAGATCATCCTTTCTCCTAGTGTAGCCATGTACGCTGCTATTACTTTTGAATTTGTTCGGATTGTTAATAACAAATTTAATAAGTGAATATATATATTGTGAGACTACAGTGAAGATTTCTAGGTCTTTAAATAAGTGTCTGCAGGATTATCTTGGATGAGCTCCAGCAATTATACTGATTACACGCTTTTGTGCAATCAACACTCTTTTACTCAATGATGAGTTACTCCAGAATATGATGCCATACGAAAGCAGAGAATGAAAATAGGTGTGGTAAGCTAATTTACTCAGGTGTATATCGCCAAAATTTGCAATGACTCTAATAGCATATGTACCTGAACTCAAATGTTTCAGCAGATCCTCAGTGGGTTTCTTCCAGTTCAACCCCTCATTAATGCATACACCTAGAAATTTTGAATATTATACCTTAGCTACCGATTTCTGATTGAAGCCTATGTTTATTAATGGGGTCATTCCATTTACTGTGTGGAACCATATACACTGTTTTTTGTCAAAGTTTAATAAGAGCCCATTTGCAGAGAATCACTTAATGATATTCTGAAAAATATTGTTTACAATTTCACCAGTTAATTCTTGTCTGTTGGGTGTGATAGCTACACTTGTATCATCAGCAAAAAGTACCAATTTTGAATCTTCGTGAGTATAGAATGGCAAGTCATTAATATATATTAAGAACATCAGAGGATCCAAGACCGAACCTTGCAGCATCCCATTCTTGATTGTTCCCCAGTCTGAGAAATCATCAGTTTTTTGCATATTATGTGAACTGTTTATTTCAACATTCTGCACTCTTCCAGTTTGGTATGATTTAAACCATTTGAGCACTGTTTGATTCATACCACAGTACTTGAGCTTATCTAGAAGAATTCCATGATTCACACAATCAAAAGCCTTTGATAGATCACAAAAAATCCCAACAGATGACTTCTCGTTACTCAGAGCATTTAATATTTCATTAGTGAAAGTATATATAGCATTTTCCATTGAAAAACCCTTCTGGAAACCAAACTGACATTTTTTTTAAAAACTTTATTTTTACAAAGGTGTGAAGCTACTCTACAATACATTACTTTTTCAAGAATTTTGGATAAGGCAGTCAGAAGAGAGATTGGGCGGTAGTTGTTGACTTCAGACGTATCCCCTTTTTTATGCAGTGGTATAACAATGGCATACTTCAGTCTATCTGGGAAAATACCCTGCTTCAGAGAGCTATTACATATGTGGCTAAGAATCCCACTTATTTCTTGGGATCAAGTTTTTATTATCGTGCTGGAAATGCCATCAATCCCATATGAGCTTTTATTCTTGAGAGAGCTTATTATCTTCCTAATTTCAGATTGAGAGGTGGGTGGTATTTCAATTGAATGAAACGATGTGGGCAAGGCCTCTTCCATTAACTGCCTTGCTTCTTCTGATGAACATTTAGCTCCTATTTTCTCTACAACATTTAAAAAATGATCATTCAAAATGTTTTCGACTTCCGGCTTGTTGTTTACCAAGTTTCCGTTCACATTGATGGTGATGCCATCATCCTGTACTCTTAGTTGTCCTGTCTCCCTTGTAATAATATTCCAAATTTTTTTGATTTTGTTATCAGAGGTATTAATCTCAGACATGATGCACTTGCTTCTGGACTTTTTAATAACTTTTCTTAATTTAGCACAGTAGTTTATATAATATTTGGCTGTTTCTGGGTCATTATTCTTTCTTGTTGTTAGATACAGTTCCTTTTTGTGGTTACAAGACATTTTTATTCCTTTAGTAAGCCAAGGTTTTTTGCATAGTTTCTTATAATTAGATTTAACTACTTTCTTGGGAAAACAGTTTTCAAATTCTCTTACAAGTGTATCATGAAATAAGTTATATTTTTAATTAGCATTGTCTTCCTTGTACACCTCATTCCAGTCTGACTGCTGAAGATTTTATGTGAAATTTCAAATTGTTGAGTCATTAACTGAATGCACAACTTTGGAGGGTAGTTTTCAATTACTGAATGGAACTATGTCATATAGTATACTAGCTGAGCATCATGATCAGAAAGAAAATTCTCAACAGGACAAGAATTTATGATTTTAAACCTATCTTGGTCAATAAAAGTGTTATCTATCAATGTGCAGCTGTCCTTTACTACCCACGTAGGAAAATTAAAGACATTTGTCAAATTGAAAGAACTCAGCAAGACTTCCAGGTCATTCTTCCTATTACACTCCTTCAATGAATCAACATTGAAGTCCCCACAATTAATAATTTGCTTTCCCTTATCTGACAGATAGCACAACAAGGCATCCAAGTTTTCCAGGAATAAATGAAAGCTTCCTGAAGGGGACCTATATACTGTTACAATTATAAAAGAGCCCTCCTTCAGTTTAAGTTGACAGGCACATGCTTCTATATGTTGCTCTAGACAAAACTTCTTTGTAGCTAAGCTTTCTACACAGTGATAACTATTGACATATTTGTCAACTCCTACTCCCACCTTATTCTTGCTACCCATATGTGCAGCTAGTTTATAATCACTGATATTTACCTTTTCCATATCAGACACAATGTGACGCTCAGACAGGCATAGTATATCTATTACTTTCTTTGATTCAATGTCATCCAAACAAACAAGGAGCTCATCTACTTTATTCTTCAATCGCGGAATATTTTGGTGCAAAATGGTAACATTATTTTTTACTTTACTTTTCAGAGAATCTACTTTTTTTCTTTAGTCCACTTTTATTTCGGTTAAATATGGTAAAATTATTATTTACTTCCCTGTTGTGAGAATTTTGTGAGTTTTGGGCCTCTATAGCACCTGCCTGCCTGAACTTCTCATGGGACACTGATATTAGCCTAGAAAATAGGTACATCCATGAGTACTAGTGTCCCTTCTTATAGATTTCGCTAACAACACTGCCAGTGTGGGTGGTCAGGGCATTACATAATTCTGGTTGTTGATGTGTCACCAAAAGTTGGCAATGGTATGCCCCAATCTGGTTTAACTCTGTTGATAGATGCTATGCTGCATTTGCTATTTTGCAAAATGTGTAAGATGTGGTCTCACTGCAACACTTGTAAAGGTCCTGTGTAGGGGGGCTGAAAAGGGGCTCTAACTAAATAAAAATGGAGCATGGCATGAGAGGAATCCGTCAACACTTGTGTGCAAAAACTGGATATCTGTAATGGCACAAAGCAGATGACCATCAGATCTTTGTGACATTTGCCTGAATTTTCTGTACCAAAAATGGTAATTCTGCCAGTTGTGGTGTGAGGTAATCTGCTGGAATACTCAGTGGCTTCTCATATACCATTTCAGCCAATAATGCATCAATGTCAGCTTTATAATCCATCCATAGTTCTAAAAGTACTAAAGGATATTTCTCTGGCCACTTCTCTTGGAGACACATGAGAGCAGAATTTCAAGTTCTGTGCCATGTTTCAATGATTCCATTGCTTGTAAGATGATAACATGCTGTATGATCATGTTAGAAACTGCACATTTAAACAATCTGTTGGAAAAATTGGACTCAAATTGCCAGCCATGGCCTGTTGTTATGTAGAGAGGTCAGCCGAATTGTGCTAACAAGTTTGTGACAAATGTTTCTGCAATCATCTCAGTGGATATGTCTGTGACTCTCATGGCTTCTGCTCATCTTGTTCATCTGTCAACTGCTGTGAATAAGTATTTGTAATCTTGTGAAGGTAATAGGAAGTCAATAAGTCGATGTGTATGTGACCAAAACTATCAGAATTAAAGAGAAAAGTCTGATAAGTACATGAAATTGGCATACACTTGGCAATGAAGGCACACTTAATCCACATGTATTAATAATTTATAAATGCAATTTGTCCATGGATATCACAGGTTATGAACACTTTTGTGAAACTGCAGTGAAAATTTATTTATTTATTTATTCTACATAATTACAGCCTTTTATCTCAAAAGACAAAACAGGCCATACAAATCACATTTCCTTGAACAATAGTAAAGTCATCTATTAATTACTCGTTTCTGCTACAGGTACTGGATCCACCTTGTACTACCCTAGTCAACAGCCATTGTCTGCTGAATTTCTTGGGCATCAGGAAGCATTTCAGCAGCATTTCCACTGTAGCAAGCAATACCACCCACCACTGTTATGTCTTAAAGTTCACACTTCCATGATCACTTGCATCAATTCAATGTCAGTTCTTGGGAAATTATTTCACTTAGTGGTCGCTGACCTTTGTTATCTTCTCTCCATCAGCAGAGTATGTTGTCTATCCTGGATGTCAGCATGCTGAATTATTGTTGAGTGTTTTGTGAAGTTTACTTGCCGCACCTTCATAGAGCATGAAGTCTCACATTATGTGTCCTGGTGTGCCCACACTGCTGCAGGTGCAACTTTAATTTATCTGTCTTTTGAATTTGTATAGATAAATTGCAGATGATCCATGTGTAGTCAGGTAATGTATCAAACCACTCAATGGGTTAATAAATCTCATATTCAATCTCTCCCTCATGTTAGGAAGAAATTCGTATTTTATCCTGCCTGTGCCGGAAGTGTTCCATTCATTTTGCCACAGTTGTAATACGCAAACTTTTATTATCTTTTTCCAATTGGCCTCAGTTCAAAGCACCCTTCACACTTCCATTTCATTGTTTTTATTTAACCAGTAAAAGGCTCCCCTTTTCCTAATTTTCAAGCACAGTGGACATGTTCCTAGAATTACTAACAAAGTATCATTCAGGGTAGTGCAGTATGTGTCTGTTAATCTTAGTAGCTCTCCTCATTTCATTCTTCTCACTAATGAGGATGGCTTCATTAGCTGCAATCTATGTGCCCAAATGCTCACACCATACTTATGCAGTATGTGCCTGTTAATCTTAGTAGCTCTCCTCATTTCATTCTTCTCACTAATAAGGATGGCTTCATTAGCTGCAATCTATGTGCCCAAATGCTCACACCATACTTATGACTCATGTTAATATAGAACATCATCTGCAAATGCTACCAGTCCACGTATGTTACTGCTGTCATGCAACTTCTGTAGAATGGGCTCGAGGGCTGCATCCCAAAACTCTGGACCACACACTGAACCCTGTAGACAGCCTTTTGTTATTGTCTTCCATATTTTCTTTCCTGGGCATATTAAAGAAGCACATCATCCATGGCAATAAACATATAGGGCTTTGGCTTATGTTGCCAGACAATGCATATTAGACCCACGGAAGGATCTTCCAGTAGCAGTTGTAGTTATTGTTTGATTACTTTGGCCATGGCAAGAATGTTGCAGTACTAAATGTCTACCAGACTGGAAACCCAAGAAAAGTATTCAGTCAATATGTTTTCTCTGAATTTAGTATGGCAAATGTCTGTGGTAAATTTTCTGATCAAGTCAATGTGTCAGAATTCTTTATGGGAACACATCACTAACATTTTGAAGGGTTTGGATGATTAAATGTGGCCTTATCTACGGCTTAGCTCCAATTTGACAGTGATAATGCCTCACACTCCTGTATATCACAGACAACTCTCTATCATAAACACTCCATTTCCTTTGCTCTGGCTCTAAGTTTATTGTAAAAGGTTAACAGCAGCCAATGATTGCTCACTTTTGGTGCAGAGTAGCTCCAATTGCATTTTGTCTATCGTCTACAACAAATACCAGTGGAATAAATAGTACATGGTGGGCAAGCTGCACTGTCTCCATGAGGCTCACCTGTAGGTCATGGAAGGTCTTGTCCATTTTTGGAATCCACTTGTGTACATATTCACAGTTTGATGTGGTGAGTGGAAAGTGCATTCATTAGAGTTGCTTAAATGGAAGCTGCTTCCAGAAGATAGTGGTGATGAAAATTCATCATGTTCATAAAGACATCTGAGCTGCTGGTAATCTGCTGGCTTTAGAAGATCAAGTAAAACAGAGAACTTATCTAGTAATAGGTAGGTACCTTCAGCTGAGAGTCTAAGGCCAAGGAACATTACTTCACTTTTGCCACTGATGCATTTGTACTTGTTTGACACAATGCTGTGGCTACACAATCTCCATCATTCATCATTAACATTCATATATCTGAATGTCAGATGAGGGCACCAGAATATCATCCAAACATATCAAACAAAATTGTAGTCACCAAGTGAGGCAGTATAGCGGTTAGCACACTGGACTCACATTCACGAGGTCGATGGTTCAAACACATATCCAGCCATACTGATTTAGGTTTTCTGTGATTTCCCTAAATTGCTTCAGGCTAATGCCAGGATGGTTCATTTGAAAGGGCATAGCCTACTCCCATCCCCATCCTTCCCTACTCCGCTGGGACCAATGACCTTGCTGTTTGGTTCCCTGCCTGAAATCAACCAACCAACCAAAATGCTAGTCCCTGTAAAACTTCATCAAAGAACTGTTACCAAGTTTGGTTGCATTTTTAAGTCTCAACGATATGAATAAGAAGTCAAAAAAGTGAAAAGTGTAATCACTACTGATTTTGGTACATCACAATGAACTACCAGAAATTGATTAAAAGCCTTGGCGCAGTCCAGAACAGTGAAAACAGTTTCACCTGCAAAATTGCATGTGAATTCTTGGATAATGCATTTCGGTTACCCATCTGTGACAGTTCTAGAATTCAATGTGCTATAATCACTGGTGGGTCTCCACAAGCCTTCTTTCATATGGACCAGGTGTATGAGAGATACCCACAGACTGTCAGAATGACATACAGGGTGCCTCAGAAGGAATGGTGAATATTCAGGTATATTATAGGTTCATTTGAAGCTAAGAAGCCGAATAAACATGGGCCCTAAAATGCATACCTTAAGTGTTATGAGCACTTCTTCATCTAGCATACTGTGAAACAAATCTCTTCAACTCCAAGCTCTTTGCTTTCTATTTTTTTAGAAGTGTTAGTAAGTACCAGCCAACTGCCTTGCCACAGTGATAGCACCGGTTATTGTTAGATCACTGAAGTAAAGCACTGCTGGATGTGGCTACACTTGGATAGGTGAATATCCGGTCTGCTGAACACAGTTTTCAGATGGGGTACACTCAGCTTTTGTGAGGCAAAATTGAGGAATTATTTGATCAAAACATAGTGGCTCCAGTCATGAAAACTGACAATGGTCAGGAAAGCAGTGTGCTCACCACATCCCACCTCACATCCGCATCCAGTGACACCTATCGGCAGAGGATGACGTGGCTGTACATCAGTACTGTTGGGCATTCTGAGGCGTGTTCAGGTGGAGTATAGTTTATTTTTAGATCATAAGTACCAAAACAAGAAAAAAAAATTTCCAGAAAGCAAGTGCTGTAACATGCATACTTTAAAAACTACAAGCAATTATTCATCTTCACTACTGTGAAACAAAACTCTTCCACTGAACAAATGTTCATAGCTCTTAAGGTATACATTTTAGAGACTATATTTACTAGACAATTTCTTTGTTTTGTTATTGTCCATATTACATCACTATTTATAATTTTTGTGATCTGTTGTACCCTTGTACCAAAAGACCATCATTGCAGTTTGGATAGTCATACAGCTTGTGACATTCACCTGCTGTATTTCTTCATTAATAGTCCTCAGTGTCAATGTACAGCACTGTTACGCTGGCTGAAAAATGGGGTGTGGAAGCTCAGCACTGTGCACTTCCCAGGTCTTCTTTACTTTCACAGTTGACAAACCCCCCCCCCCCCCCCCCCCCCACACACACACACACGCACACACATTTGACACAATTATATGGCCAGTTCACTACTGAAAAATATTGAAAAGCCTCATTAATACATTGCAGGCAACATCAGCATACTGCTATAATAGTTTGCTGTTCAACATCTGTGAGCAATAAAAACCTAACCACACAGTTCACAGTTCTTGCAGAATAATAAGGTATGTGTGACACTATTTCTCAAATGAACTGAACAGACATTATCATTAGTTGTTCTAACACACAGCCTATCTGTGTTACACTTATTCCACTGCTAATCTGATGCATTGTTTTAATTTAACCAACACATAATTCATGTCTGAAAATTGGCTGTGGACTGACTGTCTCAGGTCCAAAATCACAGTAATAGGAACTGAAGCTGCAGACTGTTTGATGTTTAAGTTACAAAAATTACAATTAAAACACAACTCATTCAAGTAAGTAAATACATCAAAAAATGCATTCTTTTTAACAGTTCATTCCACCACAAAGGCTAAGCGGAATTATTTGTTTATATGACGAAATTAGGAAAAGTAGTTATACAAAAAATACTTTTGACAAACTCAGTAATTATTTTGGAATTAATTAAGAGCTAGATTAGCTGAAATGTTTTTGAATAGAGCCAAATAAATACTTTAAGAATCCTAGTAGTTCTTCAGCTTGCTTTGTTACATTACCCCTTCATTGGATTGACCAGTTAGATACTGAAAACTGCTAACTGGGCAATTCAATGACCACAAGTGACCCCAGAAAGTGGGTTTAACAATCTACACACAAAAGAATATTACATAAGAAATCTCCTTATCAAAAACTACAGTACATATGTATTTCAAATTTGTGCTTATATGGACTGGACAAATGAAAATCCCCATACAAAATATTTACATATAGTGTATTGTACAATGCCAATATTTACATATAGAGTTACCAAGCGGGAAAGTGCCAGCAGACAGGCACAATGAACAAAACACACAAACAGAATTACTAGCTTTCGCAACTGATGGTTGCTTCTTCAGGAAGGAAAACCCACATCCTTTCGTCTTTCCCTCTCCTTCCTGAAGAAGCAACCATCGGTTGCGAAAGCTAGTAATTCTGTTTGTGTGTTTGTGTGTTTTGTTCATTGTGCCTGTCTGCCGGCACTTTCCTGCTTGGTAAGTCTTGGAATCTTTGTTTTTAATATATTTTTCCCATGTGGAAGTTTCTTTCTATTTTATTTACATATAGTGTATTGTACAATTCCACAAATTATATTTGTAATACAATTAGGCACATTCATCATAAGTGATGTCCTTTTTGGATTAAAAAAGATTACATTCTAAGATACATATCACTTTATACAGGTTCTGTCTAGCTTCAAAGAATAAATGACCATGGGCTGCAAAAAGTTAAATTGAATTGTAGCTGGTAAATCAAAAGCAGTGTAGTCAGTTGTGAAATCTGAATTATCTATTAGAGCATCTAATCCTGAAATTTGTATAATGAAGCTTGAGGATAAGCTTGTTGTGAATCCAGATAGAATTCCAGAATTATTCTATGAATTCTTCATTAGTGAAGTGAAATCAGATTCAGTGTTGCAGATTATGACAACAAAGTATGTCCCTTCGGACTTGATCAAATGTCAGAATGCTTCACAAAATATTTTAAGTGGTCAGTAACAGAAGTGGAAAACATTATGTTAACACTGAAAAACTAAAATTATTCAGTTTGGGATGAGGTACCCACAAATGTTTTGAAATTTGTGTGTAAAATAATAAGACCACCTCTTCCCCCCTACATTTAATAATAAACCAATCTTTTGAACATGGGTGTTTCCAAGAGGTGCTAAAATATGCAGAAGTAAAACTGCTGTTCAAAAAAAAGGGCCAAGAGAGGACTTGGAAAACTATCATCCCACATACCTTCTCACAGCACTGTCAAAGGTATTTGGAAAAGCTGCTTTCATCCAGATTCAAAATTTTATTGAAAAATACAAGATTATTTTTAAAACTCAATTTTTCTTCCAATGTGGAAAAAGCACTACAGATGTGATAAAAGAAGTTTGTTGATAAAATCATTAGACAATAAGAATAAAGTCACAGGGATCTTTTGTAATCCCACAAAAGCTTTTGACTCAGTAAACCATGCACTTCTTATCCACAAACTTGACAAGTATTGAATTAAGTGTAGTGTTTTACAGTGGCTTCCTTTATACCTGTGCAATAGGAAACAAAGAGTGATTGTCCCCACAAATGCAGCAAATTACATTTCCAAATGGAAGAATGTGTCCCTCAAGATTCTATTCTAGGACCTATTTTGATTCTATTCTCCATTATTGACGTATCAATTAATGTAAATGCTCCATAGGTCTTATTTGCAGATGACATGGCTGTATTAATTGCAGAAGAGGAGCCAGAAACTATTCCCATCAGTATCATCAATACAATGGACCACTTAGAAGCTTGGTTTCACCTCAATGGATTAACTCTAAACATGCATTGAATCCATGTGGTCTAGTTCAGAACAAAACAGTCAACATCATGAGAAATTAAAATGAATCACAAAAATCAAAATCTAGAAGAAGGGGATTCTGGGAGATTTTTAGGACTAAACCTAGATAAACATTTAAATTGGAATAAACATGTTGAATATCAATTAAATAAACTGTGTAGCTTTGCACTTACAATAAAAATGTTAGGTAATGCTACTGACATGGACACAAGGAGAATTGCATATCATAGCTACTTCCAGTCAGTTATAAGGTATGGGTTTGTTTTTCGGGCTCATTCAAGCAACTTATTGCACATGCTGAAGTCACAGAAAACTGTTAGAAACCTGTGTGCTATACATCCAAAAAAAACATGTTGGCCATTATTTAAGAATCTGTAATTATTAACAATACCCTCCCTACCTATGATATAATTATTTTACACAATAATTTAGAGGTATGCCATGAGAACTGCTTTGATCACACTTTCAATACCAGAAATAAATAAAAAAAATTATGCAGCCTGCTCATCATTTAAAATTATATGCTTGCACTCCCTAGTATATGGGAATGAAAATTTACAACAAACTAAAAGCCAAGAACATTCTGGATATGAATCTAGATTCACTGGAAAGAAAACTGCACAACACTTTACTTCAGTGATGCTACTACTCAGTTAAAGAATTCATGAGCAATGAATTGTATATTTGAGTATGATGTAGTTTAGCAATTGTCTTATTATGTAAATATGTGAAGGTATCTTTTTACAATAAGTTACATTAATATTTAAATCATTTTATTAACCATAGCTTTATACCAATGAAATTATATAAACCATATTTAGACATATCTCCAGTACTCTAATAAAATTGTTAGCTTATGCATGTTATGAGACAAATAAAGCACAATTCACAAAGTATAAAACTAAACTCAAATTAATATGACATCCTTTTTTCAGTTCAGCATTATTCTATGGTAATTATGAAATATGTTTCTCTGCACTGACTTTAAAGTGTCCTATTTAAAAAACTCCAAAGCAAAAGTAAGTGGACGGGTACTGAAACATTGGAAGTGCCTGCTCCATATGAATCTTTCCATATAATAGTATTTTTTGTGTGATTTTGTAAGATCTCTGTAGTCAATAAGTTTGAGAGGTCTTTGAATGACTTGATCACATAAAGGGTAGTAATCACGTCAAGTCATTGCTCTAGTACAAACTCATTCTCCTTGTACTTATATCACACAAAGTGATAATATACATCAATAAGCTTACGTCTTTGATGAACCTCCGGGTTTGTAATAAGTTTCACTGCACTTAAATTGTGAATGTTCAAAGTTGTTTCTATTTTGCTGAACAAAGAAAAGTCATTGAGCAAACTTTTCACTCAAACAATTTCTCCCACTGTATGACTACCTGCAAAGTATTCAGCCTCAGTTATAGAAAGTGCTACCACTCTCTGCTTTGTTGAGGCCCAAGTAATAGTGGATACACTGAGTTTTAATAACATACTAATTGTGGATCTCCTAGTTTCCACATCACCAGCATAGTCTGCATCACAGTAGGCATGAAGGTGATTCTCCTCCTTTGAAGGAAAATAAAGTCCATAGTACATAGTGCCTCTAGCATATTTCAGGATCCTTTTCGCAGCACTCCAATATATTTTCATTTGTTTCTCGAGATGCTGACCGGCAATGTTGACTGCAAAAATGATGTCTGAGGCATGTTCCTATCGACAAATACATCAGACTACCCACAGCTTGCCTATATGTAACATTGGACATGTCCTTCTCCCCCCTATGCAGGTCAGCACACAACTGATGATGATGGTCTCTAGGTACAGTTACAGGGTTAGCATCCTTCATCCTGAAGCAGCATAAAACCTTCATGGCATAAGCCTCTTCATGCAGAAAAATAGAGGCATCTGCTGATTGTTCTACCTGTGAGCCAAAGTACGTATCCAATTTTCTGAATGTGATGTCAAATTCTGTTTGTAGTTCATTAAGCAAAAAGTTAATGGTAGAAGGATCTTCAGCAGCTATCAGATAATCATCCACATCTACTGCCAAGATTGATAGATTATTTGTGACCTAATTGCTGAATACACATGGATCTGCATTTGTTGGATGAAGTCCAGACTTCCATAAAACTGTTGTGAAATGTTGGTTCCAGCACATGGAAGCTTGTTTAAGGCCATACAAGCTTTGATTTAGTTTACACACAAGGTCAGTCCCATCTTTGAAACCTTTCGGTTGAATCATATAAATGTTCTCTGCTA
This sequence comes from Schistocerca gregaria, assembly GCF_023897955.1. Classification (NCBI taxonomy): domain Eukaryota; kingdom Metazoa; phylum Arthropoda; class Insecta; order Orthoptera; family Acrididae; genus Schistocerca; species Schistocerca gregaria. Next base: position 908,095,362 of record NC_064920.1, on the reverse strand, counting down.
AATTTTCACAAAGAAAAGAAATTCAGACATCAAATTGTTCAAGACACATTTTTCTGGATGCTGCAATGGATAATACTATACAAGTCAGTCAAATCTAGTCACTGGACTGTAAGTTTCCAGGTAATCTAAACCTGCAACTTGCTAGAAACCTCTAGCCAAAAGTGTAGCCTTGAAATATGGACCATCATCACTGTTAGAATACTTTATTTTGTACACCCAATGGTTATCAATGACTTGGTGATGTGCAGGTAGATCCACTAATGTCCAGGTTTGGTTAGCTTCCAAAGAATTAATTTCATCATTCATAGCATCTTCCCTCTTTTCTGCATCATCACACATAAATGCTTTGTCAGATGTTTCTGGTTCATCAATATCTAAAATGGATAGATGTTCTTGTATCTTGCTGGTAATCTTAATGATCTGCGATCTCTTAGTCGATATTTCCTATCAGACCGAACAGCTTCATCAGCTACTGCTTCCCATTCACTGATACCATTGGAATGTGCATTGTTGTCTCTTACTTCACATGCTTTTGTAGAATACCACACACAGTAAAAGTTTTAAGGTTGGTTTCTACGGATGATAAACTATTTCCAGGTAAGAATAAGTTCACTGCTCTTGGTCTTGATGTTTCATGTTTGCTGCAGTTATCCTTAAACAGTTTCCCAGTAAAACTAACTTCTCTGTGGACTTTTACTTGTCACACATCTGGAAACCACACACAATAACCTTTTGTGTTTTGGTCATAGCCAACAAAACAACCCCTTTTTAGCCTTTGCATCCCATTTTTGCCTCTTCTCATTAGAAATATGGACATAAACTTCTTCACCAGAAGTTCTGAGGATTTTTAAGCTTGGTTTCTTTCCTAGCCACAGCTCACATGGCACAACTCCCCTTTATTTAATTTTTCCACTCCAGTTGAGTGTGAATACTGCATAATTCACAGCTTCTGCCCACTTTTCAGTTGGCAGTCCACCTGATGCATACAAGTCCTGGCTAACTTGACAACAGTTCTGTTTTCCCTTTCAGTGACTCCATTCTGTTGTGGACTGTATGGCACTGTTTCCTGATGCAAGATGTCATTCTGATTAATCAGATTGGCAACCACTTCATTACAAAATTGTAATCCATTATCTGTTCTTAATGTCTTTATGCCTCAGCACAAAAGTTTCTCACTCACTTTAAAGAAATTTTCCAGACATTCAGCTGTGTCAGATTTATTCGTGACATGGTACGTCATTCTCCAGTTACTATAGTCATCTTTCAACATCAAGAAATATTTTGTACCACACAGAGAGTCTTCTTGCACTTTAACACACAAATCTGCATGTATAATCTCACCTATTTGTTTTCATTTTGTATCAAAGGATGGAAATGGCAGATTGTACATTATAGCAACAATGCAGTCTACACACTGAAACTTCTGATCTTGGAAATTTATGTTAGCACTTGATAAAACTTTCTTAACTTGCACGATATTCTCATGTGATATCCTCCTGTGCTGCAGAAAAAGGGGTTCACACACAGCAACATTTGCACAATACTCAGTATTTGTCACAACCTTAAATTTCATTTGAAACAGCTTGTTATATCTCTCTCCCACTGCTACAACACTTTCGTTCTTTAAAAATTTACAAATTATGATGTCAGATCGATGTGTCATACCTTTATCAATTGCAGCACCCAAAGAGAACAGATTGTAGGTCAACTCTGGACAATAGTGGCAAGTGTCTTACTTTCGAAAATGGTTGTGTTTTTTACCACTATTTTATGAGAGGTGTTGTTTGCTGCATATTCTGTGATTGCACCTTGATCTCTTACCTTTATTCTATTTTCATAAATGCCAAGTCTGGAGATCAGTTTACTAAGTGTTCGTTCACTTGCCTGCACAGATTCCCTGCACAGATTCCCATGCCACTGGTAAAGTCATCAAAATTTTTGTAACAACCATTTGCTCTAGTATTTGCTCACCAAGAATCTTCAAGTGATGTGCAAGATCTTCAATTCTAGCAAGATGAGTCACTATGTCATCTGCTGGTTTTTGTTACAGTAGCATGTACACACTGGTTCCAGATTTTTGTTCATACATAGACACGAGCTTGTCCCACATTTCTTTCGATGTGTTGCAGTTCATAATATGCAGCATTGTTTTTTCTTTAACTGACGTGATGATAATTCGTTGAACTGTTGTGTCACACTTCATCGAGATTGCAACCAACTTGCTGTATGCAGCATCATCAAATGTTTCTTCAGGCAAATTATATGAACCATCAACAACAGACCAAATGTTGTGCGGTTTCAACAATATGCACACTTGAAACTTCCAGGCAATCCAATTTTTGACACCTCTGAGGTTGTTTATGTGGAAGCACTCACTTTCCATCTTGCGGTTAAGCTATTTTTCTCTTTGCTTGTGGCCAGAAAACTAACCTCACACGGCACGATCATATTTAAATTATTATTTCATGTCCGATATTAAACTTTTACAAAATATTATCTCTCTTGCGCTCCTGAGCTCATAACCTGTTGAAACGACTTATTTCTGAGATAACAAATAATATATTGAACATGTAGAAGTTGGATATTTATTTGATGCACAGTTAAACACAACACACTGGGGAGAATGGATACGTACAATAACAATACAGAGATACTGGACTGCATAGAAAATGCACACAGCAAAATGTTGTGAGAACCAAAGAAAATGAATCACTGAGACTCTAACATAAATATAACAAATAAATTTGTCCTTCTTTCACACATTTTCAACAAAAAGAATGAAACAGTATTTATAAGGGAATAAGCAGAGTATGTTTACTTTATCCTTGAAGAGCCTTTTTCGCCTTGTGTAACTAATAACATCATGAAGTAAATAAAATAGAAAGAAACTTCCACATGGGAAAAATATATTAAAAACAAAGATTCCAAGACTTACCAAGCGGGAAAGCGCCGGCAGACAGGCACATGAACAAAACGCACAAACACACACACAGAATTGCTAGCTTTCGCAACCGATGGTTGCTTCTTCAGGAAGGAGAGGGAAAGACGAAAGGATGTAGGTTTTAAGGGAGAGGGTAAGGAGTCATTCCAATCCCGGGAGCAGAAAGACTTCCCTTAGGGGAAAAAAAGGACAGATGTACACTCGCGCACACACACACACACACACACACACATATCCATCCGCACATACACAGACACAAGCAGACATATCACATCATGAACAATTTTGGGGCTAAAATGCCACCCTTGAATGTGTGAGTGTGAAAGGAGGGTACCATTTTACTTAATTCTCACTCCTATGATGCTGAGTGAGAATTGAATGTAAAGTTTTTATAGTTCTATCCATAAATGGACAGGGATAATAGTGAATTCTAATCATACCATAGGAACAAGTTAATAGTTATGGCCTCCACCAATCACAAGATTGAAGACAAGTGGAAACTAGAAAAATTTAATCAGAGGTACTCATCTCTGATATGCTCGGGGGTTATTGTTTCAGGAAGTCACAAGAATTCAATGTTGCTGATTTACTAATTTTTAATAAAAAGTAGGAGTATATCACTTTTTTTGTTTCATATTGTTACCAATTAGTAGATACTTTGACGGTAGATACATTTTATCATCTGACATCCTCCTAAAGTGTCTCAAACAAACAACTTCTCAAAGACAATGTTGAAGACTGACTGTCTGACTCTCTCTCTCTGACTGACCTTTTACTACCACATCTTTACTAACTTTGCTTGCATGGCTCTTCCACCATTTCCTTTTATATAAAACTAAGCACTTGAATACATTGTTAGATATTAGATTTAAAAAATATCAATTAAAAGTCATTAGATGATTTCAGTTACTTACATCAAAAAATGGGCCACATATTGTCCTACATGTTCTGATATGCAATTTGGAAGAGTTTACTTAATTTCATATGCAATTTTATTGAGTTTTAGACTACAACAATTTAAATTGTCTTTTAGTTAATTATAGACAAATTACTTTGAATAAGCTATTATTACTGGTGTTTTGGATAGCTCTCAAATAGAGCTATCATTTTAACCCTCGGTCAGGCAGAATTCTGGGACTCCTGAGTTAGGGCACAATGAGCCTGACAGGCACAGATTTTGAAATCACTTATTATCTCAGATTCTCAACTTTAGTACCCTAAACATAATCAGTTACTTTCATGGGAATGTGTAGAGACAGAACATATGAAAGCAGATGAAAAAAAAATTATTAACCACAAAAGTAACAAAGCTGAAAGGACTGAAATTTTGAAACCACCACCAAACAGTTACAGTATTTAGTGCATAATTTTTTTATAAATAGTAAATTTAAGAAAAAGAAACTTAAATTGTAAGCCATTTTTTGATGCAGCTGTCTTTCACACTCACTTAGAATTACCAAAATGAACACATTGGCGCACAGAAAAGCAAAGCTGGCAGACCATATTAGCGTTGAAGAGGCAAATTGTGTTATGGCAGTTTTTACATTCATAGTTTGACATCCTTCTGCAACCTGTTTCTGTAGTGCAGGTGGTGCATCTATGTCTTTTTTGACGTGGGAAACGTTGTGATTCCTCTCTATCTTCAGTGGGGATATATCTTTTGAGCCAACTTTGCAGGCTGGAGGGGATTTCAATCTTTTTCACACTTCTTCTGTTTACTCTCCAAGAACAAGTTGATGTGCCAGTGATTTTAGGTGCACTCTTCTACGCATTTTCTCCAGTTGATTTCCAAGATAAATTACATGTGAGTTGATACCACCCACATTCAGCATTGTGAAAAAATTGTCATTGGCCAACATTTTGTGTTTCGGCTGACACTGTAAGTAGCACACATCTGATCTACAGTATCAGCACCACCTTTTGCTCAATTGTAGAAAGTAACAATCTGTGGTTTATTTTTCTCTCCTCATTCGGTATCAATAGCAGCGTCATTGTGCAACGAAGATACAAGAATCACATTTTTGTTCTCGTGTGGTATGTAGGAAACAAAAACCTTCCCATCATTAAAGCCAAACATGCTGCTGTATAATTCCTTCCCTTTTACTACAACAAATTCTGATGGCAATTGCCTTTTATTTTTTCTGGCAGTTCTAACAAATCACAGCTTTTTTGTTTTCAAATAGTTGATGAGTTAAAAATCAGAAAACCAGTTATCTGCCATAATATTGTGACCAGATCCAAATAAAGTCTTAGCCATTCTCTTGACAGCTTCACTTGGCTTGTTGCTGACACAGAAGGGACCCAATGGCTGTAATCCAATGTAGATCTCCATGTTGACTATATACATCATTTTAGCATCAACAAGAGCAAAATGTTTTATTCCATTTTTATTTGGTTTTGATGGTATGTACTGCTGAAAAACACATCTTCCACAAAAACCTGGAAGCATTTCATCTATTGTGACATTTTCACCAGGGGAATAGCTCTTTTGACAATTTTCCACAAACTTTTCAAAAACTTCATGAATCAGTGCTAGCTGGTCAAATTCTTTCCGTGGATTTCTGGTCATGCGGTCATCAAAACGAAGGCAACATATCAGACTCTTAAATCGTTTCAGATTCATCACAAGGCTGAATTTTTCAATGCCATTGCCTTCAGTCCCCAAAACGTCCTCCATACTTTGATGGTTCCCTCAGGATCCTCCTACTAGGTACAATAAGCCAATAAAGGCCCTTTGTTTGATTACATCTGTGGACCTGATGTCCCTCTCTCTGGAGAAATGATCTTTGATAGTGTCTATGTATTGGTTTGTGTATCTAACAATCATATCAAGGATGTCATCAGTGAATATATTATTCCAACATTCAACTGCAGTTTTAGCATTCTTAGCATTTCCTATGACTCCAGGAAGGTGAGTATTGATGTTGTGAGACTCCTTGTGCCTTCTTTTCCCAGGTGGCTTTTTGGCCCACATGGTCTTATTATCTCTTCCTAAATATAAGCTATTTGTTTTGTTGTCCTTTCTTTCTTCACCTTCATTAGTCTCATCACCATCCTGCTCTGTTACAGAATCATCTTCAAATTCATCCACCTTTTCTTCAGAATCAATGTCACTTTCATCCCCAAGATCCTAAATCAGCATGGGGTCTTTCTCTTCTGCATACATCAGCAAATACTGTATTTCCTCATGATGATGTAGGTTAGACAGATCATAGTAATTCCAAGCCATATTTGTGGAAAATCTGGGGCGTAAAAGAGAAAACACCAGGATAATTACCTGTTTAGGCGCATTGTGCCTGAAAGGCCGAGCTCAAAATAGTATATATTTGTGTAAGTAATTCACAAAATTCACGTTACTCATTCATCAAATGAATGAAATAAGCACTCTGATGACAAATAACAAAAAATACGCACCTTCATAAGTGAGACGTGATCAGGCGCAATGAGCTTGAGAGGCCACGGACATCACTTCTCCTCTCCACGAGGGTCATGTGAACACTAATGGAGTGAGTTGTAAACAGCACCTGAAGATAGGAAGCTACTAGTGGCAAGGAAATCCCACACCACGTACTTGGCGAAAGAGGGAGAAAAACACGTCAGCTGTGCCTGTCAGCCTGATTGTGCCCGACAGAGGGTTAAATAACCATAACAAATTAACATAATGGTTTTCAGAGATAGGGAAGAAGTGAAGTTTCAAGACTATGTGGTGCAACATAGCTGCACAGTTTGTATAACAAAACTTCAAAGCTGGATTATTAACAAACAGTTTACTTCCTTTAGTTGCTAATGTAAATTGGGTAATATATTAATGTGAAATTTAATCTGAAATTGTAAACTTATTTGTACACTTATTTTAAAGGGCAGTTTACAACTGGAACTGTGTACACTTATAACAGTATAAAATTCAGAAAGTTAACAATTTGGGGTAGAATGTCCTCTTCAGTGAATGCTGACATGAAGAAGGAATTTAAGATAGGAATGGAAAATAGACCCATTTTAAAAAAAACCCATAGAGGTTTTACTAACCAATGGTGAGTTAAATGCTCTTCTACAATCCAGAACGTGGAATGTAGATAATTTGGAAAAAGAATTACAACCCAGTACTCAAGGGTAAACTAACAAATACAGGTGTAAATGCCAAAAATAGTGAGATACAGTTGGTGTGAAACACCAAAAACATTAAATGGTTAAATTATGTAAGAAAAAACATGGGTCATATGTTTAGTACCTGAAATATACAAAATTATAAATGTATAGTGTTAATAATGTGTAGTAGGAGTAATCCACTAAATTACAGGCCCCTATCGTTAACATTGATATGTAGCAGCATTTTAGAACATATATTGTGTTAGAACATTATGAATTACCTCAAAGAAAATAGTCTATTGACACACAGTCAACATGGGTTTAGAAAACATCATGCCTGTGAAACACAACTAGCTCTTTATTCACATGAACTACTGAGTGCTATTGACAAGGGATTTCAGATTGATTCCGTATTCCTGGATTTCCGGAAGGCTTTTGACATACAAGCAGCTCATAGTAAATTTATGTGCTTATGGAATATCATCTCAGTTGTGTAACTGGATTTGCAATTTCCTGACAGAGAGGTCACAGTGCATAGTAATTGATGGAAAGTCATTTGCAAATGATGCTGTTGTTTATCAACTAATAAAGTCATTAGAAGATCAAAACATACCACAAAACAATTTAGAAAAAATATATGAATGGTTTGAAAAGTGGCAGTTGACCCTAAACAACGAAAAGTGTGAGATCATCCACATGAGTATGAAAAGGATCTCATTAAACTTTGGTTACATGATATATCAGTCTAATCTAAACGCCATAAATTCTACTAAATACCTAGGTATTACAATTACAAACAACTTAAGTTGGAGAGAACACACAGAAAATGTTGTGGGGAAGGCTAACCAAAGGCTGCGGTTTATTGGCAGGACACTTAGAAAATGTGACAGACCTACAAAGGAGACTCCCTACACTATGCTTGTCATCCTCTTTTAGAATACTGCTGTGCAATGTGGGATCCTTACCAAGTAGGACTGATGGAGTACATCAAAAAAGTTCAAAGAAAGGCAGCACATTTTGTATTATCGCGAAATATGGGAGAGAGTGTCACAAAAATGATACAGGATTTGGGCTGGAAATCATTAAAAGAAAAGCATTTTTCTTTGTAATGGAATCTTCTCACGAACTTCCAGTCATCAACTTTCTCCTCTAAATGTGAAAATACTTTGTTGACATTGAGCTACATAGGCCAGAATGATCACCATGATAAAATGAAGGAAATCAGAGCTCGTACGGAAAGATACAGGTGTTCTTTCTTTCCGCGTACTATACAAGATTGGAATACTAGAGAACTGTGAAGGTGGTTCGATGAACCCTCTGCCAGGCACTTAAAAGTGATTTGCAGAGTATCCATGTAGATGTAGATGTGGAGAACACTTTAGGGACAAACAATTTAAAATATTAAAATTTACATTAGTATGTGGTTTCAATTACAACAAACCATACTAAAAGCATATTTGAATAACTCCCACAGTGTGAACCAAAACAAAGCCCAAAATGTGTAACCCAAGATTCTTTTCTAAGAAATGTAAGATACATTTTAACATTCATCTAGAAATTTCATTTTTCTACGTAAGTTACTTCTTCTGGTGGGATCTCCACTCTCTGCAATCAATGTGGCACTTTAGGAAAGTCTAAACAGAAAAATTCCCATGAGACAAAACACTTTGCTCAGCCTGACACCTAACTAAAATCACAGGTGTGACTCTAATCCAACAATATATGTAAGAGTAAGATCAAAACTCATATGTAATGGCTAGACGCTACAGTCTGGAATGGCACGACCGCTACGGTCGCAGGTTCAAATCCTGCTTCGTTCATGGCTGTTTGTGATGTCCTTAGGTTGGTTAGATTTAACTAGTTCTAAGTTCTAGGGGACTGATGATCTCAGAAGGTAAGTCCCATAGTGCTCAGGGCCATTTGAACACACACACACACACACACACACACACACACACACACACACACACACACACACACACACACACACAGAGAGAGAGAGAGAGAGAGAGAGAGAGAGAGAGAGAGAGAGAGAGAGAGATACACAGAGTGATTATAATTAAAGTTAAACTTGGAGAAGGGAGAAAACATAAAAATAGTGTGAAAAATTCATCAATAGATTGTGCTCTATGTATCACAATATGTAAATGAAAATATCTGTTATGTGAACTACCCATTGAATTTGGTATAAACACATTGGGTAAATGGCTTTTCCTCCTTTTGCATCTGCGATGATTGCCATGACTGTCTCAATGCAGGATCACGCTCTGCTTGTGAAGCTGTATTACAAGAATGATGACTGCGCACACATTGTTCAGCAGAAGTTCCAGACACTGAAGGGTTTGAAAAAGGGCGCTGGTTTGAAGACTGCCATGGCTCTGGAGAAAATGATTTGGAAATTCAAAAAAGGTGGGTTCCTCAGGCGTGCAACCTGGTAGAGGGAGAAAGTGAATTTATTCGATGTCAGTGTAAGCAGTGGCCACAGCAATGCAGGAAAAGAGGTATGGTGGTGTGCCAATGTTAAATGCATGGAGAATTGTCCAAGTACTGGTCATACCCATGAGCATAAATTTCCACAAATCATCCCTCTTTGCTCTCCATACAGAACTACCCATGTGCACGAGTTGCTTCCAGTTGACCTGCCAGCAAGAGAGACTTTTGCTTTAGAATTTCTTGCTCACATGGAAGTGGACAAGATTGGCCATGAAAGATTTTGTGGACAAACAAAGCCCAATTCCATCTGACATGATACATGCAGAACTGTCAAATATGGGCAACAGAAAATCCAGAAGCTAATCAACCAGTACCATTTCATCCTGGAAAGGTCACTGTGTGGTGCTGATTTATGGCATCATTTATCATAGGGCCATATTTTTTCGAACAGACGAGTGCTGCCAGTCCTGTTACATGAGTGCTGCCAGTCCTGTTACATGTACCATCACTGGTAAGCACAATGAGTGTCTTTTGCACAACCACATCATTCCAGCTCTACAACAGCATGGATCAGGGGATGGGATCATTTTTATGCAAGATGGCACACGTTGGCACATTGAAAATCCAACTAAGCAGCTGCTGAATCTTCATTCAGAAATGCCATAATTATCAGCCATTGTTTTCCTAAAGCCTGGACATCCCAATCACCTGATCTTAACCAGTGTGACTTCTTGTTGTGGGGCTGTCTGAAAGATGTTGTGTTCAGTGTTCCAACTGCAAAGTTAGCTGCATTGAAGGCATGCATTGCACAATATATCCTGAACGTGACCCTGGAAATACTTCTATCAGTCATGGAACATGCTGTTTCTCGATTTCAACTTGTTGATGAAAATGGTGGACAGCTTATTGAACATGTTTTGTGGCAGTCACATGGAAATTAATAATCTGATCTGATTCTGATTGATGCTTTTTATGCAGTTTTTGGCCTCAGGATGATTAAAAACTGATGTGATTGATGCTTTTTGTGCAGTTTTTGGCCTCAATTGAATTAAAAACTGATTTGAATGATGCTTTTTATGTGGTTTTTGGCCTCAGGACAATTAAAATCTCTTTCTCGCCATGCAATTTGATATGACCTTGCCATGGTATCTGGGCTTACGTAACTAACATTATGAGTCCTGCACAACCATCCACACTGAGTAGTACAGTTTCCTTAACATCAAACGTACGCCTTGGGCATTGTTGTATGATTCATTTGTCATTTGTAGTCGACCACTATTAAATTATGATGCTTACAGCACCATCTATTGCTTCATTTTGTAACTATTTATTTTGCTTCTACCATACATTTTACCCCTCCTCTGATAATATTCCATTGAATTTGATGTCATTCTGACCAGTAGTTTGAAAGTTTATCTTTAAGTATAATCACCCTGTACATATGTTTTGTAGAAGGGCTGTTTTTCATATGAATAAACTTAACTCAAAATTTACCATGTAGTACTTAGAATCCAACATGTTCATAATTAATCAGTTACTTAGTTAAACAAGAAAATCATCAAAGACCATATTCACAAAATAAATGCAACTTGTTTAGCACTTAGTTCAATTTAGTCATGAAAAATCAGATACGTGTCACAAGTAGAGAAATTGCAGATTTTCTTTCTGGACCATTCCTGAAATCTCAGGTTGAAGATGACATATGACACAGATAATATCAAGGATTTCAGTGACAAAAATATATGCATAAGGAAAAGAGGTAAATCCTTTGGGTGATCATTATCTTTATTCATCTTTATTTGCCATTGACCATAAACATAACAGAATAGGCTTTATGCCTTATTTATAGTACTGATATGTTTAGTTCTATATATAACCTCAAATGTCAACCATACACTCTAAATTTTAACATATGTTTTGCATATTTTATTGCATGCTCAATGATAGATGTTTAAACTTAACTACATACACAATTATAAACATTTATACTGAGTTACCTACACGACTGCAAACATTTAGCTATACATTTTAAATTTTAAGATATGTTCAAATTTCTTTCATCAAAAAATTCTGTTACATTATAAAATGGATTTTCAGCCAGCCAGCTGTATGGTTTTCTGTGAAATAGTGTAGAAGGCATGGACCATGCTAAAGGCGGTAATTCGTCACAGATTATTTGAGAGACCACTGTGGTTGAGCCAGCTGTTTTTACTAGTCTGTGTCTCAGAATATCAACTTTAATTTTTATTCTGGTGTTATGTTGGTGTATATCTCCTCTTATATGTCAGTCTTTGATATTTGTTATAATGTATAGACATACTGATGAGACATACATACACAGATTTACAAGTGCAAGTGTGATGAATTCTCTAAACAGATGTTGCAGTGGTTCTGTTGGTACAGCCCTATACATTTCTCTTGTGACCTTTATTTCCCAGTATATCCGCTATATGTGTGGAGTGGCCCCATACTAGCAACCCATAAGAAATCTGGTGAGTTCCAATTATTGTTGTGTCATCTGCACAGCAAGTCACAGATTGAAGAATGTGATGTGTCAAATCATTGATGGCCATTATGAAAAACAACAGTCCAAGTACTGATGCCCTTCGTATCAATGACACTACCATATTCATTAAAGAGTGTCTATTTCTTACTGAAATGTATTGTTTTCTGTGTCTTAAGTATGAAGCAATTATATTTAGTGCTGTAGTTTATACTCCATAAAATTCAAGCTTCTCAATCAACATTTCATTTGGGATACAATAAAAGGCTTTATTTACATCACATAAAACTAGTGAGGCTTTATCCCTATTTTCAATAGCAGTGATTATGTGGTGATGACCAACCCACAGGGCAGGTACATGTCTAGATAATGTAATATGTAACTGTAATCTAAACAAAACAGAATTCAACACAATAAAGCTTGGTATTTCATATCACAAGAGACTACGGTAAAAACAAACTCTTAACAGAAAAGCAACTGAAACTTCCACAGACTGTAGAAAAATTATTAGACTAATTAATAAATCAAAGCTAAACAAGTTGATAAGTAAACTGAATTTAATAAAATATATACCGACACAAGCAGACATATGTAAAGGCAAAGAGTTTGGGCAGAGATGTTAGCCAAGGCGGAACTACAGAGGCAAAAATGTTGTTGGATGACAGGTGAGGTATGAGCGGCGGCAACTTGAAACTACCGGAGGTTGAGTGAGGCCTGGTGGGTAATGGGAAGAGAGGATATATTGAAGGGCAAGTTCCCATCTCTGGAGTTCTGCTAGGTTGGTGTTAGTGGGAAGTATCCAGATAACCCGGATGGTGTAACACTGTGCCAAGATGTGCTGGCCGTGCACCAAGGAATGTTTAGCCACAGGGTGATCCTCATTACCAACAAACACTGTCTGCCTGTGTCTGTCATGTGAATGGATAGTTTGTTGCTGGTCATTTCAACATAGAAAGCTTCACAGTGGGTGCTTTCTCACGTGGCTCTGCCTTTGATCGTGTACACCTTCTGGATTACAGGACTGGAGTAGGTGGTGGTGGGAGGGTGCATGAGACAGGTTTTACACAATGGGCGGTTACAAGGTTAGGAGCCAGAGAGTAGTGAAGGTGGTTTGTGGATTTCATATCGATGAACCAAGAGGTTACGAAGGTTAGGTGGATGGTGGAAAGACACTCTTTGTGGAGTTGGGAGGATTTCATGAAGCATGGATCTCATTTCAGGGCAGGATTTGTAGAAGTCGTATACCTGACCAGGTGAATCTGATGGAACCAAAGGAGTTGAGGTTGGAGAGGAAATTCTGGAGTTCTTGTCCACTGTGAGTCCAGATCATCTGTACCAAACTTTAGGTTGGCAGGCCTGGGTAACCAAGAAGGCTTCCTCTAAGCGACCCATAAATAGGTTGGCGTACGAGGGGGCCATCCTGGTGCCCATGGCTGTTCCCTTTCATTGTTGGTATGTCTAGCCTTCGAAAGTGAAGAAGTTGTGAATCAGGACGAAGCTGGCTAAGGTAATGAGGAAAGAGGTTTTAGGTAGGGTGGCAGATGATCAGCGTGAAAGGAAGTGCTCCATCGCAGCGAGGCCCTGAAGGTGTACACGATCAAAGGCAGAGCCATGTGTGAAAGCACCCACATGATTTACCAACTGACCTGCCTACACTGTGAAGCTTTCTATGTGGAAATGACCAACAACAAACTGTCCATTCATATGAACAGACACAGGCAGACAGTGTTTGTTGGTAATGAGGATCACTCTGTGGCTAAACATGCCTTGGTACATGGCCAGCACATCTTGGTACAGTGTTACATCGTCTGGGTTATCTAGATACTTTCCACTAACACCAACATATCAGAACTCCAGAGATGGAAACTTGCCCTTCAATATATCCTCTCTTCCCATTACCCACCAGGCCTCAACCTCCGCTAATTTCAAGTTGCCGACACTCATACCTCACCTGTCTTTCAACAACATCCTTGCCTCTGTACTTCCACCTCGACTGACATCTCTGCCCAAACTCTTTGCCTTTACATATGTCTGCTTGTGTCGGTATATGTGCGGATGGACATGTATGTGTGTGCGAGTGTATACCTGTCCCTTTTTCCTGATAAGAGACTTTCCACTCCCGGGATTGGAATGACTCCTTATCCTCTCCCTTAAAACCCACATCCTTTTGTCTTTCCCTCTCCTTCCCTCTTTCCTGGTGGAGCAACCATCGGTTGCAAAAGCTTGAATTGTGTGTGTGTGTGTGTGTGTGTGTGTGTGTGTGTGTGTGTGGGTGGGTGGGTGGGTTTGTTAGTGTCTCTATCAACACACCAACACTTTCGTTTGGTAAGTTATATCATCTTTGTTTTTAGATATAATAATACAATTTTGTTACACATACAATAAAAGACTAACAATTAATTACCCCTTGCTCAAAATACCATGTCATCCTCCACGAATCCTTCTACTGAATAGTAGCATTTATCCCACAAAATCTGCTGTAGCCTTATTTTTAGACTTTCTGGCTTCATATTAAATATATTTTTGCCCATTAGCTTGTTATATATTGTCATCCCCATATACTGTGCAGTTCGTGCATATAATTTCAAATGGTGTGTGGGTAACATAAAATTATTTTTATTTCATGTGTTGTATGTGTTGTTAAAATGATTTTCCTCAAATAATTTTTGTCTGCTGTGTACAAAGATTATAATTTCATAAATGTATATGGAGGGAACTATTAGGATTTGCAGGTTCCGAAATAATGGGTGACAAGGTTCTGTTTGTTGTGCACTACACAATTATCTTATAATTTTCTTTTGCAGTTTCAGTATTCGAGATACACTACTTGAATTTACCCAGAAAATTATATCATACCTAATGACAGATACGAAATAACTATGATATGCTATTTTTTTGTGTACTCATGTCTGTAGAGTTTGCTAGTATTTGCATTGCAAAAGCAAAGCTGCTTAGTTTATTTGATAGGAACTCAATATGTGTACTCCTGTTTAAGTTGTTGTCTACATTTAGTCCTGAGTTATGGAATACTATTATAGAGCAATGCTGTAGGTGCACAATTAGTGTTTAAATGGAAAAAAGCCATAAGGTACACAGCAATACTTACCTCATGCAAATCATGTTGAGATTGGTTTAAAGATTAGATTACATTTTTTATTGGTCCAGTTTTATCATATGGCACAAACTGTACAATCAATATTGGACAGGTCAAAGATAAGTTACAATAATATATAGTATTATCAAGATAGTAGCCAAATTAAAAATAGGTACCTATTACAATTAATTTTGTTATTTTTCAGAAATTCTCTGACAGAATAGAAAGAGTGCTTTATTAGAAATGCCTTTAGTTTAGCTTTAAATATTGGATGAGTAGCATTTTTTATTTCCTCTGCTATCTTATTGTGTAGTATTACACCAATGTTAATTATGCTCCTCTGATAGGTGGTAGTTCTGTGATATTTTTGATGTATATTTGATTTCTGTCTGGTACTATAGTTGTGTACATTTTCGTTCTGTAGCAGTTTGCCTGTTTTCAGGAGGTAGTCCTTAGTGAACAACATAGTTTCATAAATGAATAAACTTGGAACATTTAGAACACCAAGCTCAGTAAAATGGGATTTACAGGACTCTATCTTTTTAAGGCCACAAATTATCCTTAGTGATCTTTTTTTCATTCTAAAAACCTTTACACTGTGAGTTGAGTATCTCCAGAAAATGATCCTATAATGGACCAGTGAATGAAGAGTGCACAGTATGCCTGCAGTACTGTTGTTTTGCTTGTTGTATCATTTAAAATTCTTAGGCCATAGCACACAGATGATAGTTTTCTAGACATAGAACTTTCTGCTGTGCCCTTCAAAGTTTCTGGACTGGATACAGTGAGCAATATGCTGGTGTCATCAGCAAACAGGATAGTTTTTGTGAAACTCACATATTCAACAAAGTCATCCACATAAATCAAGATGAGTAGTAGACTGAAGATTGAGCTCTGTGGTACACCATATTTTATTGTTAATTCACTAGAAAGAATGGAGTTGTTTCTTGTTTTTATTTTGTTGAATTCATACTGAACTGATACTTTTTGCCTGCAGTTTTTAGGTATGAACACAATCAGCTATGTGCTACACCTCATACTCCTCGTCTTTCTAATTGTTTGAGCAGAATGTGTAATACCACTCATGGACCATAGACCTTGCCGTTGGTGGGGAGGCTTCTGTGCCTCAGCAATACAGATAGCTGTACCGTAGGTACAACCACAACGGAGGGGTATCTGTTGAGAGGCCAGACAAACGTGTGGTTCCTGAAGAGGGGCAGCAGCCTTTTCAGTAGTTGCAAGGGCAACAGTCTGGATGATTAACTGATCTGGCCTTGTAACAATAACCAAAACGGCCTTGCTGTGCTGGTACTGTGCACAGCCGAAAGCAAGGGGAAACTATGGCCGTAATTTTTCCCAAGGGCATGCAGCTTTACTGTATGATTAAATGATGATGCGTCCTCTTCGGTAAAATATTCCGGAGGTAAAATAGTCCCCAATTTGGATTTCCAGGCAGAGCCTACTCAAGAGGATGTCGTTATCAGGAGAAAGAAAACTGGCGTTCTACGGATCGGAGCGTGGAATGTCAGATCCCTTAATTGGACAGGTAGGTTAGAAAATTTAAAAAGGGAAATGGACAATTTAATGTTAGATATAGTGGGAATTAATGAAGTTTGGTGGCAGGAGGAACAAGACCTCTGGTCAGGTGACTACAGGGTTATAAACACAAAATCAAATAGGGTAAATGCAGGAGTAGGTTTAATAATGAATAGGAAAATAGGAATGCAGGCAAGCTACTACAAACAGCATAGTGAATGCATTATTGTGGCCAAGATAGATACGAAGCCCACACCTACTACAGTAGTTTATATACCAACTACCTCTTCAGATGACGAAGAAATTGAAGAAATGTATGATGAAATAATAGAAATTATTCAGATAGTGAAGGGAGATGAAAATTTAATAGTCATGGGTGACTGGAATTCGAGTGTATGAAAAGGGAGAGAAGGAAATGTAGTAGGTATATACGGATTGGTGGTAAGAAATGTAAGAGGAAGCCGCCTGGTAGAATTTTGCACATAGCTAACACTTGGTTTAAGAATCAAGAAAGAAGGTTGTATACATGGAAGAACCCTGGAGATACTAAAAGGTATCAGATAGATTATATAATGGTAAGACAGAGATTTAGGAACCAGGTTTTAAATTGTAAGACATTTCCAGGGGCAGATGTGGAGTCTGACCATAATCTAATAGTTATGAACTGTAGATTAAAACTGAAGAAACTGCAAAAAGGTGGGACTTTAAGGAGATGGGACCTGGATAAACTGAAAGAACCAGAGGTTGTACAGGGTTTCAGGGAGAGCATAAGGGAACAATTGTCAGGAATGGGGGAAATAAATACAGTAGAAGAAGAATGGGTAGCTCTGAGGGATGAAGTAGTGAAGGCAGCAGAGGATCAAGTAGGTAAAAGATGAGGGCTAGTAGAAATCTTTGGGTAACAGAAGAAATATTGAATTTAATTGATGAAAGGAGAAAATATAAAAATGCAGTAAATGAAGCAGGCAAAAGGAATACAAACGTCTCAAAAATGAGATCGACGGGAAGTGCAAAATGGCTAAGCAGGGATGGCTAGAGGACAAATGTAAGGATGTAGAGCCTTATCTCACTAGCGGTAAGATAGATACTGCCTATAGGAAAATTAAAGAGACCTTTGTGATAAGAGAACCACTTGTATGAACATCAAGAGCTCAGATGGAAACCCAGTTCTAAGCAAAGAAGGGAAAGCTGAAAGGTGGAAGGAGTATATAGAGGGTCTATACAAGGGCAATGTACTTGAGGACAATATTATGGAATTGGAAGAGGATGTAGATGAAGATGAAATGGGAGATACAATACTGGGTGAAGAATTTTGACAGAGCACTGAAAGACCTGAGTCGAAACAAGGCCCCCGGAGTAGACAACATTCCATTGAAACTACTGACGGCCTTGGGAGAGCCAGTCCTGACGAAACTCTACAATCTGGTGAGCAAGATGTATGAGACAGGCGAAATACCCTCAGACTTCAAGAAGAATATAATAATTCCAATCCCAAAGAAAGCAGGTGTTGACAGATGTGAAAATTACTGAACTATCAGTTTAATAAGCCACAGCTGCAAAATACTAACGCGAATTCTTTACAGATGAATGGAAAAACTAATAGAAGCCAACCTCGGGGAAAATCAGTTTGGATTCCATAGAAATACTGTAACAAGTGAGCCAGTACTTTCCTTACAACTCATCTTAGAATAAAGATTAAGGAAAGGCAAATCTAAGTTTCTAGCATTTGTAGACTTAGAGGAAGCTTTTGACAATATAGACTGGAATAGTCTCTTTCAAATTCTGAAGGTGGCAGGGGTAAAATACAGGGAGCGAAAGGCTATTTACAATTTGTACAGAAACCAGATGGCAGTTATAAGAGTCGAGGGACATGAAACGGAAGCAGTGGTTGGGAAGGGAGTGAGACATGGTTGTAGCCTCTCCCCGATGTTATTCAATCTGTATATTGAGCAAGCGGTAAAGGAAACAAAAGAAAAATTCGGAGTAGGTATTAAAATCCATGGAGAAGAAATAAAAACTTTGAGGTTCGCCGATGACACTGTAATTCTGTCAGAGACAGCAAGGGACTTGGAAGAGCAGTTGAATGGAATGGTTAGTGTCTTGAGAGGAGTATATAAAATGAACATCAACAAAAGCAAAACGAGAATAATGGAATGTAGTCGAATTAAGTCGGGTGATGCTCAGGCAATTAGATTAGGAAATGAGACACTTAAAGTAGTAAAAGAGTTTTGCTATTTGGGGAGGAAAATAACTGATGATGTTCGAAATAGAGAGGATATAAAATGTAGACTGGCAATGGCAAGGAAAGCATTTCTGAAGAAGAGAAATTTGTTAACATTGATGTTAGATTTAAGTGTCAGGAAGTCTTTTCTGAAAGTATTTGTATGGAGTGTAGCCATGTATGGAAGTGAAACATGTACGATAAATAGTTTGGACAAGAAGAGAATAGCAGCTTTCGAAATGTGGTGCTACAGAAACATGTTGAAGATTAGATAGGTAGATCGCATTACTAATGAGGAAGTATTGAATAGGATTAGGGAGAAGAAAAGTTTGTATCACAACTTGACCAGAAGAAAGGATCGGTTGGTAGGACATGTTCTGAGGCATCAAGAGATCACCAATTTAGTATTGGAGGGCAGCATGGAGGGTAATAATCGTAGAGCAAGACCAAGAGATGAATACACTAAGCAGATTCAGAAGGATGTAGGTTGCAGTAGGTACTGGGAGATGAAGAGCCTTGGACAGGACAGATTAGCAAGGAGATCTGCATCAAACCAGTCTCAGGACTGAAGACCACAACAACAACAACAACAACAATGTGTAATATTAGTATCTGTTTCAATAGTTTAAATAAACTTACATTCGATAATCTAACCATGCAGGCTCATAAATGCATTACATGTCGTTATCAGGAGAAAAATTTCTTAGGTCGTCACTGAGCAGCGATCACCTGATATTTCAAAGAATAATTTACACGCCATGGCACAAAGCACAAATTGTTCATAAATTGTATCAGTAGAGATATTTTCTTTTTATTATTTTTTGACGGATGTAGAACTTTAATCCTCTTCTATTAACAGTCCTGACACATTTTTTAAAGACAGCAGACCAGTATATGGTATGGTCTGCAATCATTACTTAATTATTATAAAATATTACTATTGTGCAGTGTTATGTAAGAATTTATGTGTGCAGCTAAGATGAAATGTCGAAAATGTTAAAGGACTTTATTTAAAGAAACAAACAACAAGATATAAAATTGAAATGTATGGAGCCTATTGTTAGCAATACTGACTAAGGTAATTAAATTGGTTACTGTCCTCTCAAATGCTGTATTGCTTAAAGTATTTCTATGCTATCCATCTCCAGTTAATGGCAACAGAAATAATGGTGTTTTTTATAGTTTTCATACATCTACCAGGGACTGACTGCATGTCTGCAAACGTCGTAGTTAAGGAGCATTGCTTTTTGCCTTGTTTGTGATTTAAATCCAATTTCTTTTAATGTGTGGGGTAGTATAGCAAAGAAAATTTCCAGCTCTGTCTGATCCTTTAGGTTTCTCTGTTCGTAGTTGCTATGTCTCATATCCAATTGTGATCAAACATGATCATGACACAAATAAATTAAATGGCAATGTCAACTTTGTGAATGCTATGCCTTCTGTAAATGATTTCAGGTGACATATAAACTATCACGTACAGTACTTAAGTTTTTGAAAAGTCTTTGCTCTTCCTGCCAAGAAGTTATGCAAAACTCACAACAGATTTCTGAATCTTCACAATAGAATAATAATTTAATCAATATATATATATATATATATATATATATATATATATATATATATATATATATATATATATATATATATATATATTAAAAACAAAGATACCAATACTTACCAAGCGGGAAAGCGCCGGCAGACAGGCACATGAACAAAACACACAAACACACACACAGAATTACGAGCTTTCGCAACTGGCAGTTGCTTCGTCAGGAAAGAGGGAAGAAGAGGGAAAAATGAAAGGATGTGGGTTTTAAGGGAGAGGGTAAGGAGTCATTCCAATTCCGGGAGCGGAAAGACTTCCCTTAGGGGAAAAAAAGGACAGGTGTACACTCACACACACACACACATATCCATCCGCACATACACAGACACAAGCACAAGCTGTGCTTAATATATTTTTCCCATGTGGAAGTTTCTTTCTGTTTTATTTACATCGTTTTATATATATATATATATATATATATATATATATATATATATATCAAGTGGGAAAGCGCCGGTAGACAGGCACAATAAAATAACACACAAACACACACACATAATTGTGTTATTTTATTGTGCCTGTCTACCGGCGCTTTCCCGCTTGGTAAGTCTTGGAATCTTTGTTTTTAATATATGATGTCTGCTTGAGTCTGTGTATGTATGGACGGATATGTGTGTGTGTGTGTGTGTGTGTGTGTGTGTGTGTGTGTGTGTGTTGTGTGTGTGTGCGCGAGTATATACCTATCCTTTTTTCCCCCTAAGGTTAGTCTTTCCGCTCCCGGGATTGGAATTATTCCTTATCCTCTCCCTTAAAACCTACATCCTTTCATCTTTCCTTATCCTTCCCTCTTTCCTGATGGAGCAGCCGCTGGTTGCGAAAGCTCAAAATTCTGTGTGTGTGTTTGTGTGTTTTATTTATTGTGCCTATCTACCGGCACTTTCCCGCTTGGTAAGTCTTGGAATCTTTGTAAATAAAATAGAAAGAAACTTCCACATGGGAAAAATATATTAAAAACAAAGATTCCAAGACTTACCAAGCGGGAAAGTGCCGGCAGACAGGCACAATGAACAAAACACACACACACACACCTTACCCTCTCCCTTAAAACCCACATCCTTTCGTCTTTCCCTCTCCATCCTGAAGAAGCAACCATCGGTTGCGAAAGCTAGTAATTCTGTGTGTGTGTGTTTTGTTCATTGTGCCTGTCTGCTGGCGCTTTTCCGCTTGGTAAGTCTTGGAATCTTTGATGATCCAGGATGTCAAAGGCTTTTGATAGATCTAGAAAAATACCTCCAGCTAATTTATGTTGATCAAGGGATTTTAAAATGCAGTCTAAGAATTCGAAAATTGCTGTCTGTGTACATTCAGACTTTCTAAAATCCTGTTGTTGTACCTTAAGAGGTGGGTATTTATTTATGAAACTTAAAAGCCTGTCATAGAAGAGTGCTTTTAGAATTTTTGAGAAGGAACTTAACTGTGACATGGCTTGGTAGTTTGATATTTTTTCAGAAGAACCATTTTTTTAGCAATGGTGCAAGTTTCACTATTTTAAAAATATCTGAAAATACACCAGTTTTTAAATTTTTGCCAAGGGGTTTGCTACGTGCTGAGCACATGCTTTTAATATGAATCAGCTACTTCATCAAGACCACTTGCATTTTGTTGCTTAATGATTTCATTTTGCTTATAATTTCATCGGGGTTTGTTTCATAAACATACGTAGAAGCAGTCGAGATCACTGACATGCTGCAGAAACTTGGGACTGGTCCTTGACAGGCCAATGCAGAAAGTGATCAAGTAACTTTTTCTGTTGTCACACTAGGACAAAACAGAAAACGATTAAGTAAAAAGTCACATAAGAGAATACACTACTGAACACACAGAAGAGTGATGGAGTCAATCACAGAAACAAAACTAGTAACTTTGTATCCTCACCATAAGACTTCAGCAGAGTGACAGAGTCCCATTAGATACTTCATAGAGTCATACCACAAAGCCCAACCACATAAAAATCCATAGAATGATAAATATGGTTCATTATCTGCTTCTCAAAGCATCATCCAGTAAGTGTAAGGTGTAAGACATTCTGTATAAAAGTGTATCAGGTGAGTAATGATGGTAAATATAAGCATCATAATAGTCATCGAAGAGCAGTGTATTCATGTATGTAAAAAGTATAAAGGCATATTAGTGAAAAAGAATAATAAGAATGTGTATGTATGTGAAAAAAGAAGGTTGTATACATGGAAGAATCCTGGAGATACTAAAAGTTATCAGATAGATTATATAATGGTAAGACAGAGATTTAGGAACCAGGTTTTAAATTGTAGGACATTTCCAGGGGCAGATGTCATCTCTGACCACAATCTATTGGTTATGAACTGTAGATTAAAGTTGAGGAAATTGCAAAAAGGTGGGAATTTAAGGAGATGGGACCTCGATAAACTGAAAGAACCAGAGGTTGTACAGAGTTTCAGGGAGAACATAAGGGAACAATTGACAGGAAAGGGGGAAAGAAATACAGTAGAAGACGAATGGGTAGCTCTGAGGGATGAAATAGTGCAGGCAGCAGAGGATCAAGTAGGGAAAAAGACGAGGGCTAGTAGAAATCCTTGGGTAACAGAAGAAATATCGAATTTAATTGATGAAAGGAGAAAATATAAAAATGCAGTAAATGAAGCAGGCAAAAGGGCATACAAACGTCTCAAAAATGAGATCGACAGGAAGTGCAAAATGGCTAAGCAGGCATGGCTAGAGGACAAATCTAAGGATGTAGTAGTAGTAGTAGTAGTAGTAGTAGTAGTAGTTTATTCATCCAGAGACAAAGTACATTGCATGGATTTCGTCAAAAAAATACATAGTATATATATATATATACACATATAGGGTGAACAATACTATACAAAATACAGATGTGCATAGTAGACTACATAACATCAGACCACATTGAAATAGCATGTACAACTTTGATTTTTTACATTGATGTATGAGAAAGACTTTTTACATAGAATACACAGTTGATATTTAGATATAACACATATAATTATAGCTCTTTTGTATATATTATTTATTTAGATCATAGCAACAGTCAGATAAAGATTACTATTGGCACAGAGTACATAAATATAATTGTTTAGTATGAAGCTATTCCAGGTATTCTTTTACACTATAATAGCAGTTGGTCATTAAAAATTTGAATACTGCTTCTTTAAATGAAGACAATGAAGACAATGAGGACAAATGTAAGGATGTAGAGGCTTATCTCACTAGGGGTAAGATAGATACAGCCTACAGGAAAATTAAAGAGACCTTGGGGAAAAGAGAGGCACTTGTATGAAAATCAAGAACTCAGATGGAAACCCAGTTCTAAGCAAAGAGGGGAAAGCAGAAAGGTGGAAGAAGTATATAGAGGGTATATACAAGGGAGATGTACTTGAGAACAATATTATGGAAATAGAAGAGGATGTGGATGAAGATGAAAAGGGAGATACGATACTGCGTGAAGAGTTTGACAGAGCACTGAAAGACCTAAGTCAAAACAAGGCCCCGGGAGTAGACAACATTACATCGGAAGTACTGACAGCCTTGGGAGAGCCAGTCCTGACAAAACTCTACCATCTGGTGAGCAAGATGTATGAGACAGGCGAAATACCCTCAGACTTCAAGAAGAATATAACAATTCCAATCCCAAAGGAAGCAGGTGTTGGCAGATGTGAAAATTACCGAACTATCAGTTTAATAAGTCACATACGAATGGAAAAACTGGTAGAAGCTGACCTCGATGAAGATCAGTTTGGATTCTATAGAAATACTGGAACATGTGAGGCAATACTGACCTTACGACTTATATTAGAAGAAAGATTAAGGAAAGGCAAACCTACGTTTCTAGCATTTGTGGACTTAGAGAAAGCTTTTGACAATGTTGATTGGAATACTCTCTTTCAAATTCTAAAGGTGGCCGGGGTAAAATACAGGGAGCGAAAAGCTATTTACAATTTGTACAGAAACCACATGGCAGTTACAAGAGTCGAGGGACATGAAAGGGAAGCAGTGGTTGGGAAGGGAGTGAGACAGGGCTGTAGCCTCTCCCCGATGTTATTCAATCTGTATATTGAGCAAGCAGTAAAGGAAACAAAAGAAAAATTCGGAGTAGGTATTAAAATCCATGGAGAAGAAATAAAAATTTTTTAGATTCGCCGATGACATTGTAATTATGTCAGAGACAGCAAAGGACTTGGAAGAGCAGTTGAATGGAACGGACAGTGTCTTGAAAGGAGGATATAAAATGAACATCAACAAAAGTAAAACAAGGATAATGGAATGTAGTAGAATTGAATCGGGTGTTGCTGAGGGAATTAGATTAGTAAATGAGAAACTTAAAGTAGTAAAGGAGTTTTGCTATTTAGGAGGTAAAATAACTGATGATGGTTGAAGTAGGATAGCTTTTCTGAAGAAGAGAAATTTGTTAACATCGACTATAGATTTAAGTGTCAGGAAGTCATTTCTGAAAGTATTTGTATGGAGTGTAGCCATTTATGGAAGTGAAACATGGTCAATAAATAATCTGGACAAGAAGAGAATAGAAGCTTTCAAAATGTGGTGCTACAGAAATATGTTGAAGGTTAAGTGGGTAGATCACATAACTAATGAGGAGGTATTGTATAGGATTGGTGAGAAGAGGAGTTTGTGGCGCAACTTGACTAGAAGATGGGATCAGTTGGTAGGACATGTCCTGAGGCATCAAGGGATCACCAATTTCACTCTGGAGGGCAGCGTGGAGGGTAAAAATCGGAGAGGGAGACCAATAGATTAATACACTAAGCAGATTCAGAAGGATGCAGGTTGCAGTAGGTACTGGGAGATGAAGGAGCTTGCACAGGATAGATTAACATGGAGAGCTGCATCAAATCAGTCTCAGGACTGAAGACCACAACAACAACGACATGTATGTGAAAAGCATAAAGGCATATTAGTGGACAAGCATAATAGGAATGCATCAGTCATCAGTATTATCAAAGCACAGGATCATAAGTTTCTCTCAGGACTATTATAATCATGGGTATATTCTCAGTGATTGTGTAACAAGTATAAGTTAAGCTCAGTTACACAATCCTCCACAGTTCTACTCTTTGGTAAATAAGTCGGTATGTATTAGGATGTGGTACCTCAGAAATTTCAAAAGGTCCAATGTTTTTACTAAAAAAACTTCTTAATATGTTTATTTCTCTAGACTTCTCATAACTCTTGTTTAATACCAGGTCACCAATTTTGTACTGTGTTACCTTCAAACCTTCATCACCCATTAACCTTTTTTCTTTATAATAGGCTCCCAGAGCATACAGGGAACATAACTAATTTATAGAAAAGGTTTGCAGGCTTCTTATTGTAATGAATTTCATATGATGAAAACCCAGAAGTGGTGTGTTGTAAATGGTTGAGGATACCCTCAAACTGTTTTATGTAAGAACACCAATTAGTGTCATCTTTCGTATAATAAGTCCTCCTATAAAGGTGTCTGAACTCTCTCATGTATCTCTCTGTTGGATTGCAAGAAGATGAAAAGACTGAAATGCATTATGTTTGATTTTATTATCTGTAACAAACTGCTTCCAAACATTGGGCACAAGTTGACTGCCATTATCAGATAAGATTGCTTTCGGTTTACCCACATTGCTGAAGTAATCATTGACAAAACATTGAATTATGTTGTAGCTAATGGCTTTTTTCAGAGGATACAACTTAATTAATTTAGGGAATAAAATTACAACTACTAACACAAAAGAGTACCCATCTCTTGAATGAGGAAGTTGACGATAGTAGTCAACTCCAAAAAGCTCAGACTTACCTTTAGGAATAATGCTGTGAAGGAATGCTTTATGACATTGGTTTGTCACCTTTATGCCTTGATATCTATCATAAGTTGCAATATAAGACTTTACTCATCTAGAGATATTACTAAAATAAACACTTTCCTGAAACTTCTGGGAGCACTTCACACTGACCCAATGTTCAAAACTTTCATGTAGAAACCTAATAAAGAAATCAATGTGTTGTTTAGGTCATCATAATTCCCACTGATCAGAATAGATCTATGTCTTCTAAACAAAATTCCCATAGTATTGTGCAACTTTTTCACACCTCTTTTTTCCTAGTAGTCTCTTTACTAACTTAAGGTGTCCATTCTGATTTTGATGTCTGCTCAGCTGTCCACATATCCTAAGTATTTCTTTTTCACCTTTCACACCTTTGATAAACATGATTCTGAAATTCTTATCATACTGTATTCTAACATTTTCCTGCTCATTCCTTATTGGCATCTGCTTACCCTTGATATGTAAAATAGTATAACCAAACCGTTGTAAGAATAAGGCCCAATGTGTTATCTAGTTATGATAAAGTTTATATTCTTGCAAGTAGCACAAAGTTTTGTGATCAGTAAAAACAAAGACCTTATGTTCAGTTAAATAATTTCTAAACCTTTCGAATCCCCACACTATGGCAAGTGCATTTAAAGCTTGAGTCCTAATATGAAGGGCTTATTTCAATAGTGGTACAAGTGCATTTTTGTTCATTTTGAG
The DNA here is from genome assembly GCF_023897955.1 of Schistocerca gregaria. Taxonomy (NCBI): domain Eukaryota; kingdom Metazoa; phylum Arthropoda; class Insecta; order Orthoptera; family Acrididae; genus Schistocerca; species Schistocerca gregaria. Next base: position 908,068,424 of record NC_064920.1, on the reverse strand, counting down.
ATACAGAGTCCTAAAGTTAAATGAGTGCTGCAAGATCTGCATTTGAGATACCAGAAATATTGAAGCATATAGCTGCTTGCTAGAGATGAACCTTTCTTTCTATTTGTTTGGATCATTAATTTCAGAACCATTATAGCCAGAAAAGTGGAGGTAATGGACTTGTACCACTGTTCAAATAAGCCCTTCAATATAATTGCAATAAAAGATGCATAGACCAAGAAATGAGCTTAAATCCATCTTATTTCTAAGTTTGGGAAATTTAGAAATAGCTTTTTTCCTGGATCAGATAACATTCCTCCTTCGCAAATAGTGTGTCCTATAAAGTTCAAAGTTCTTACACCAAACTTACATTTAACTAACTTAAGTTTCATACCTCCCTTCCTGAACATATTAGCTACCTCTTTTATTATACTGACATGCTTATTCCAAGTGTAACTTGTTATGAGTATGTCATCAATATACAGGGTGATTATAATTAAAGTTAAACTTTCAAAACGCTCTAGAAATAACACCACTGGTCAGAATGACGTCAAATTTGAACGGAATATTATCGGAGAAGGGAGAAAACATATGGTAGAAGAAAAAAAAATAGTGTGAAAATTGAACAATAGATGGTGCTGTATGTGTCAGAAGATGTCAATGAAAACACCTGTCATGCGCACCACCCATTGAAGTTGGTATAAACATGCTGGGTATGCGCCTATCCCTCCTTTCACATCTGTAACATTTGCCATGACTGTCTCAATGCAGAATACAACTCTGCTTGTAGAGCTGTATCACAAGAATGATGACTGTGCATACATTGCTATGCAAAAGTTCTAGACACTGAAGGGTTTGAAAAACTGCGTTGCTCCAATGACTGACGTGGGTCTGGAGAAAATGATTTGGAAATTAAAACAGACGTGTTTGTTTGGTGTGCAACCTGGTAGAGGGAGGAAACGAACTGACCTAACATGAGTGGAAGCAATGACCACAGCAATGCAGGAGGAGAGGAGTGGCGGTGTGCAAATGTGTAGTGCAAGGAGAATTGCCCAAACAATGGACATACCTTTGAGCACAGTGTGTAAAATTGTAGAAAACATTCTTCTTTGCTATCCACTCAAAATGACCCTTGTGCAAGAGCTGCTTCCTGTTGACCTGCCAGTAAGAGACACCATTGCTTTAGAATTTCTTGCTCACATGGAAGTGGACAATAATGGCCATGGAAGATTTTGTGGACAGATGAAGCCCACTTCTGACAGGATATGTCAATACAAGGCATTGTCGAATAAGGGCAAGAAAAATCCACCAGTATCATTCTATCCCACAAAGGTCACTGTGTGGTGTGGGTTTAGAGAATCATTTATCATAGGGCCATATTTTTTCAAAGAGACAGGTGCTTTTGGTTGTGTTACCTGTACTGTCAGTGGTAAGAGCTATGTGTGTCTTTAATGCAACCACATCGTCCCAGTTCTCCAAGAGCATGGATGTGTGGATGGTATCATTTTATACAAGATGGCACACCACCTTACATTGCAAATCCAATGAAGCAGCTGCTGAAGCGCCATTTCTGAAGCACTAGAATTATCAGCCATCATTTCCTTACAGCTTGGCCATCCCGATCAGTTGAACTTAACCTGTGTGACTTCTGGTTGTGACACTATTAGAAAGATGTTGTGTTCAGTGTTCTGACTGCAAACTTAGTTTCATTGAAGGTACATATTTTGCAACACATTCTGAATGTGACCTTGGAAACACTTTTATCAGTTGTGGAACATGCTGTTTCTCGATTTTAACTTGTTGCAGAAAACATTGGACAGCATACTGAATAAGTTTTGCACCAGTCACACGGAAATTAATGATTCAATGTGATTTTGATTAATGCTTTTTATGCAGTTTTTGGCCAGAGGGCAATTAAAAACCAATTTTTTCCATCCCATGTGATATGACCTACCAGCACTACACCTGTACATCCATCCACACTGAGTAGTACAGTTTAACATCAAATGTACACCATAACCATTATTGTATGTTTCATTTGTCATTTTTAGTTGACCACTATTAAATTAGGATGCTTACAGAGCCATCTATTGCAACAATTTGTAACTATTTATTTTTCTCCTTCCATACATTTTCCCACATCTCTGATAATATTCTATTGCAGATTGATGTCATTCTGACCAGTAGTGTTACTTCTACGATGGTTTGAAAGTTTGACTTTAACCTTATATATTACAAGTTTTGAATATATTTCACTACCCAACACAGGATGTAAGGCTGTAATAAACTCTCCTACAGATATATTTAAACCAAAACATATTACACAATACTGACAGCTTTTACCGGAGAATTAGAAAACAGTATATTTCCTAGATTCTGATTTTAATGTTATCTGATGAAAACCTGAGGTCAGATATAGGCACGAAAAATACTTGGCTCCAGAAAATGTACAGAGTACTTCTACCATTGACTGATGGTGATCAGTTTCTCTTTCCAAAATCTTATTTAGATTATGGGAATCAAGCACAAGCCTGAACCCACCATCCTTTTTTGTTAAAACAAACAAAAGGTTGTTGTATTGGATAGTACTCCTTTGAATAATCCTCCAGTTTTGTATCATCTGTAACTCTCTCTCTACAACCTGTCTTTTAGAAAGAGGAACATAATATGGTTTTATAAAGAAAGGCTGGTGCTCTTTGAGCCCTAGCCTACATGGACAGTTCTTAACTCTACCTGAGCTTACAGCACATCAGTATTTCTTCCAATCCTGACTTCTCAACTCCAGTAAGCTTATCTGCTTCTTTTATCTTGTCGGCAAAATGTTCATCATAATCCCTATTTACTTGACAACTGATCATCTATATTGCCTCTTTCTAGATCAATGTCAAAACCATATATTTTATTAGGAAATGTGTCACCTGCTTTTAAGTGTAACCTAGTATAAGTAGAAAAATGTGTATTGACATTAAAAAATTTACCCTAAATTTTACCCAGTCAAATGTTACCTCGTTTTACAATATCCAACCCAAGCCTAGCTACATCTCCTCATTTGGATCATTGACTACCAAGCATCCTTGCTCAAAAAATGCATTGTCAACATGAAATGTTATTATAGTTTGGTTTTTACAACTTTACTAAACTTACTTGTAGCACCTTTAATCCTAGATCCAGTTATAGGAAATTCAGTGTATTGAGAACTCTGCTTAAGTCTATCCCTCAATTTTTCAGAAATAATAGAAACTGATTACCTGTATCAATCAAACTATAACTGTGCCAATCACCAACTGTGATTTTGATGTATGGACTACCAAATAAATCCTGTTGTTTGTTAAATTAGTTTCTCTAAACAAATCATCTTCTGTACCTTCAAAATATAAATCTTTCTGCTAATGGTTCTCATTATCATTAGATAGCTGTACAGGGCAATGTCATGAATAACGTGTAGTGCTTCATTGCACTTAGAAATTGGCCTTGAGTAGGTGTATGCATTAGTGTTTCAAGTAAAATCTGGCTGAGAATAATAAATAATCTGACTCTCTGAACTGAAATCTGACTCATTCTTATCAGCATCTCTCTAATGTTTCTTAATCCTTCAATTTACCTCATAGTGATGTGTTCTAATGACCTGGCATTCACACAAAATGTCAATAATGTCATTTCCCAGTCTTGATCAATTACTTCAACATAAACCATACCACCCAGCTCTCCTAAATTACGTGTATCAGCTTCAGCTTCAACTTCTAAATCATCAGTGCTGAGACCACTCACCTGGGTGTCACACACTTCCACGGCTACTGACTTGGTATAAGCCTCCCCCTCCTCATCACAATTAGCTACAAAAGTCTGCTGCTAAGAGTACATTAAAATACCAACAGCAAAATAATTATTATGAATAACCTCAGAACATTCAGAGTTGAACAATTTTACTTGAAAACCTACTACAGTGAATAAGGAACCTAAGTACTTTTCTTACCTCCATACAACTGTTTGATTGCAACATCCCAAAACTCATTTTTAAAGTTAGTTGTTTTAACAGGATAGTCACATACATTCTCATCATCACACTCCTGTTGATCTGAATTTGTTATTGCCTGGTCATGATAATTATTTACCTCCTCCACTTGACAGGCACCAGGTAAAGGTATTAAGAGTTCTCCTGTTTCTGGTTACAGTGCTTTCTGCTCCAAGTATTGCCATTACCATTATTGTTATTATTGTTACAGTTAATATAAGTATTATGATTCCTCCTGTTACCATTCAATCTATTTTGCTGGTTCTTTCTGTTGCAATGTGAGCTATTAACCATGCGCTATTCCTCAAATGCTTTGTCAAGCTTATCAAAATTTTTAAAAAAATTCTCTAATGAACCATTGGGACCACAAACAAGGCCCCTATGAGCTCTCATTGGTAGACATCTCAAGGCATCAATATGAATAAGATCATCAAAAGGTTTGACCAGGTGAGTAAACTTACGTAACTGTTTCTCACAAAATTCTTGCATCGAAATATTACCTCATGTGCACACACTACCATTCAGAAATGCTGTTTTGATGCCCACCTATTTACTTTTGGACAAAAATTTCTTCAAAAACACTTGTTCAAACTCATTAAATGTTATGTGTGGCTTTTGTATTGCTTAGCCCATGATCATGTTTCACCATGAAGGAGTCCATCCCGATAGCTGAGCGCTCGGCATAATGGATTGCCATCCTATGAGCCTGGGTTCAATTCCCAGCTGGGTTGGGGTTTTCTCCACTCAGGAACTGCATGTTGTGTTGTCTTCATCATCATTTCATCCCTGTCGAGTGAGAATGTCACCCAATGTGGCGTCGAATGTAATAAGACCTGCACTAAGGCAGCCAGACCTGCCCCATAAGGTGCCTCCCAGCCCATGACACCAAATGCTCATTTCCATTTACCATGAAGGAAATGTTTGGCTTGTGTAATTTTCACAGAATCAGGAAAGTTCAGAGGAAAACTATCTTTGCACTGATATAGGAAGACCACTGGGCTTATTTTAAAATCCCCAGACAAGTATTTAAGAGATAAATTGTTACAAAATGGTACAAAATTTCCATCAATTTTCAGATATGACACATTTGTTTTAACATCGCTTAGTTGGATGTTAATGTGCTCTAAATTTTCAGATAAAGACTCAATTTTATCGTTAACACTGACAGTATGGCCATGAATTTGATCATTGCTTAGTTTTAATTTCTGTTCAATGAATTCATTTTCCTACTCTATATATGCAAGCATGATTTGAATTTAGAGATCCTTCTACCTAACTCAACATGAATATCATTCTCAACATTTTCCACATACAACGTTATGTGATAAACCTTATCGTTTACTGTTTGAACTTCAAGGGAATCGACTCATGTAATTGATTAAGTTTTGGAAGGGGGTTTACTACTTGTTTCTGTAATGCCTGAGTTTCTCTCTCAATTGTCTTAACAGTGTCATTCAAATTAACAGTAATCTTTTTTAGGTCACTGCTTTGACTTGTAAGTTCATTCTTTAAAATCATTATTCTGACTTGTATGCTTGTGTTCCAAGAGTTGAGACTGATTCATAAACTTATGATGCAAGAGTTGAGATAATCTTTCTAATAAACCTGAGGTCAGTTTACTTGGGGAAAAATCTTAAGAAATGTTATGCCTTGGATAACTGTTGCAGGTTCAGCGTCAACAACTGAGGACATTGAAACCTCTTCAGTTGTATCAAGATTTTCCATGCTTGCTTTATTTGAAGATAATATTGGGTAAAACGAATGAAAATGAACCAACCTAGCCAGATTACCATCACATGCAACTTCAAGATAATCATAGCTATCAAAAGTCACACAACAAAAGAAAGTTGGAAAAACAATAGTGTAAGGAAAAGTAATTAAAATTAAAAAAAAATTGTAGTTATCTCAAAAATGGTCCATTGATGAGTTGCCACACAACATTTTCTGTCTCATTCCAACAATCGAATAATCGATTGTCACATGTCACAATTAGACTATGAAATGTAGGGAAATAGCAGAGATGCTGAGTTGCAGACAGGCACAAGAAAAATTCTCAGAATTATAGCTTTCAGCCTTTAAGGTCTTTGTCAACAGCAGAGATACATACGCACACAACACTCTCTCTCTCTCTCACACACTCTCTCTCTCTCTCTCTCACACACACACACACACACACACACACACACACACACACACACACACACACACACACACACACTCATGCAACGCTTAAGTTGCCTGAGACTGAAGTCATGTGTGTAAGTAGTGTTTTTATAATTCTATCTATAAATGGGCAGTGGTAATAGTGAATTCTCAGTCATACCAATGGAACAAATTAAGAGTTTGGGCCTCCACCATTCACAAGTATGAAGACATGAAGATTAGTGAAAACTAGAAAATTTCAATCCCAATTAATGAAAGTACTCACAATAACTTAGCTGCGCCATAGAAAAACATATTCAACTTTGATATCATAGGAGGTTATTGCTTTAGAAATCCCAGAGTTCAACATTGCTGATTTACTAATTATTAAATAAAACATAAAGTATGTCACTTTTTCTTTTTTTTTCTTTTTTTGTATTATGGTCAATTAGCATATACATTGATGGTAGTTATATTTTATCCTCTGACTACCTCCAAAAGAGTCTTGCTCAAATAACTTCAGAAAGCCAATAATGCAGACTGACTGTCTCTTACTACAACATCTTTACCAACTCTGCTTGTGTGGCTCATGCTGCAATTCCTTTTATATAAAACTCAACAATTGAATACATTGTTAGACATGAGAGTTACAAAATAACAGTTACAAGTCATTAGATGATTTAACTTCCGTACGTCAAAAAATTGGGCCACATATGCCCTACATGTACTGATTTGCAATTTGTAAGAATTTTCTTAATTTTATATACAATTTCAATGAGTTTCAGAATACAACACTTCAAATTATGATTTAGTTAATTATAAACAAATTACTTTAAATAAAATATTGTTATTGGTGTTTTGGATAGCTCTCAAGTAGAGCTGCCATTTTAAATAATCATAATGAATAAACCTCACGGCTTTTCAGAGACATGTGAGAAGAAAATTTTCAAGAATATGTGGTGCAACATGGCTGCACAGTTTGTATCACAAAATTTCAAATTTGGGTTATTAACAAATGGCATACACACTGTAAAGAGAAACTCCTCTCTAGCATTACTTTTCCTCAACAGATGAAGTCAATACCATAAATAATTTTCGAATTCTAAGAAGGTCAATATTGTCTCAGCTGTTTTTCTAAAAAATGTTGTATGATTTTGTTCATGATGTGTCATATTTTGAGCTAAACTCTATAAAAAGAAATTACTTCACTTTCTTTGTTACAATCAATATGCACTAGCTCAGAATGTACAGGTGAAATTATTTTTTTTAGAAACTTTTGAAGTTACAACATATTTGGCACACTTAAAATTTTTGCTATTAATTACACACTTTGGTGCTATTTAATATGTTAATTTCTGGATTCATTTATATAATAGCAATATATATTAATAGAATATCATTTGTCAAGAAAAATTGTAAACCATTTCAAATATTGTTATCACCGCAGTGTGAAGTAGTAATTGGCATTCCTCTGATGTGATTGGAAGTGTTTTTGTATTTTGAAAGGACAATTTAATTTTGGATTTGTTAATATGACAATTCAGGGTGATCCACCGATCATGACCAGGCCAAATATCTCATGAAATAAGCATCAAACGAAAAAACGACAAAGAACAAAACTTTTCTAGCTTGAAGGGGGAAACCAAATTGTGCTATGGTTGGCCCACTAGATAGTGCTGCCATAAGTCAAATGGATATCAACTGCATTTTTTTAAAAATATGAGTCCCCCTTTTTTATTACATATTCGTGTGGTACATTAAGAAATATGAATGTTTCACTTTGTGATGGATGGTGCTGTAATAGTCACAAACCTATGGCTCACAATTTTAGATGAACAGTTGGTAACAGGTAGGTTTTTTAAATTAAAATATAGAACGTAGGTAAGTTTGAATATTTTATTTCATTGTTCCAATGTGATACATGTACCTTTGTGAACTTATCATTTCTGAGAATACATGCTGTTACAGCATGATTACCTGTAAATACCACATTAATTCAATAAATGCTCAAAATGATGTCCTTCGACCTCAATGCGTTTGGCAATATGTGTAATGACATTATTCTCAATATTGAGTAGTTCACCGTCAATAATGTTCGCACATGCATTGACAATGTACTGATGAATGTAGTTAGGCATTGTCAGTGGATCACGATAGCAAATATTCTTCAGCTTTCCCCACAGAAAGAAATCCAGGGACATCAGATCAGGTGATGGTGCTTCGACGACCAACCCACCTGTCATGAAAAAGCTATTCAATACTGCCTCAACCACACATGAGCGAAGTGCTGGACATCCATCATGTTGGAAGTATATCCCCATTCTGACATGCAAGGAAACATCTTGTAGTAACATTGGTAGAACGTTACATAGGAAATCAGCATACATTGCACAATTTAGATTCCCATCAATAAAATAGGGGCCAATTATCCTTCCTTCCATAATGCCGCACCATACATTAACCTGCCAAGGTTGCTGATGTTCCACTTGTCACAGCCATCGTGGATTTTCCGTTGGCTACAGTGCATATTATGGCGGTTTACATTACCGCTGTTGGTGAATGACACTTCATCGCTTCATAGAACTGTACACAAAGTACAAAGTCATTGTCAAGCAATTCCTGGTGCATAGAAATATCATACAGGTGCATTTGATGTTGATGTAGCATTCTCAACACCAATGTTTTTGACATTCCCGATTCTCATGCAATTTGTCTACTACTGATTAACCATGACAGCAGCTAAAACATCTACTTGGGCATCATCATTTGATGCAGGCCATGGTTGATGTTTCACATGTGGCTGAACACTTCCTGTTTCCTTAAATAATGTAATTATCCAGTGAACTTTCCTGACACTTGGATGATGTTGTCCAGGATACCGAGCAGCATACACACCACATGCCCATTGTGTTTTTGGTCACAATAGCCATACAACACAATATTGACCTTTTCCACAATTGGAAAACGATCCATTTTAACATGGGTATTGTATCATGAAGCAAATATCATCCACACTGGCAGAATGTCACATGATACCACATACTTACACGTTTGTGACTATTACAGCACCGTATATCACAAAGCAAAAAAAGTGGTACAACAAAAACATTCATATTTCTTTATGTAATACATGAATATGTAATAAAAAATGGGGGTTCCTATTTTTAAAAAAATGCTGCTGATATCCATTTGACCTACAGCAACGCCATCTTGCGGGCCAACCACTGCGCCATCTGGTTTCCCCTTCAAGCAAGACAAGTTTTGTTCTTTGTAGTTTGTTCGTTTCATGCTTACTTCATGAGGTATTTGGCCCAGTCACTATCAATGGGCCACCATGTATAACGGTAAGACGAGATTCAGGAACCAGGTTTTAAATTGTAAGACATTTCCAGGGGCAGATGTGGACACTGAATACAATCTCCTGGTTATGAACTGAAGAAACTGCAAAAAGGTAAGAATTTAAGGAGATGGTGCTCGGTAAACTGACAGAACCAGAGGTTATACAGAGTTTCAGGGAGAGCATTAGGGAATGACTGACAAGAATGAGGCAAAGAAATACAGTAGAAGAAGAATGGGTAGCTTTGAGAGATGAAATAGTGAAGGTAGCAGAGTATCAAGTAGGTTAAAAGTTGAGGGCTAGTAGAAATCCTTTGGTAACAGAAGAGATATTGTATTTAATTGACTATAAAAATGTAGTAAATGAAGCAGGCAAAAAGGAATGCAAACGTCTCAAAAATGAGATCGACAGGAAGTGCAAAATGGCTAAGCAGGGACAGCTAGAGGACAAATGTCAGGATGTAGAGGTTTATCTCACTAGGGGTAAGATAGACACTGCCTACACATAAATTAGAGAGAACTTTGGAGAAAAAAGAACCACTTGCATGAATATCAAGAGCTCAGTTGGAAACCCAGATCTAAGCAAAGAAGGGAAAGCAGAAAGGGGGAAGGAGTAGAAGTAGTAGTAATAGTAGTAGAGGGGTTTTGGGCGCACGACAGCAAGGTCTTCAGCGCCCGTTCAGTAATATAGTGAGACGGGTGTCAAGAAAAATCTCTGAACAGGAATATAAAACGAAACAGAAAACATGGATAACAATCGCTGAAAAACATGTGCTCACCCACACCAAAGCGTGGTATGAAGCAGAGCATCAGCAGTAAAACATGGACAACACAGGAAGAAAATGTTAGAGGGAGCTAAAACAATGTAGCAGATGGAAGTGGCTGGCTGATCGCAAGGAAAAAAGGGGAGGAGTCAGCCACTCTGCAATACACTAAAACCTCCATCCTAAAAGTTTAGGCCAGAGTCCAGACACATCACAAAACTTAAAAACCCTAGACACGCACGTCTCGTCATTAGCTAAAACAGAAGGTAGATCCCCATGTGCTACTGCCCATGCATCACGGTATAAAATGAAGTCTGTTAAAATGTGCCGCTCAGAGATGTGGAAGGAGTATATAGAGGGTCTATACAAGGGCAATGTTCTTGAGAACAATGTTATAGAACTGGAAGAGAATATAGATGAAGATAAAATAGGAGATATGATACTGCGTAAAGAGTTTGACAGAGCAATGAAAGACCTAAGTCGAAACAAGGGCCCGGGAGTAGACAACATTACATTAGATCTACTGACTGCCTTGGGGGATCCAGGCCTAATAAAACATCACCATCTAGTGAGCAAGATGTATGAGACAGGTGAAATACCCTCAGACTTCAAGAAGAATATAATAATTCCAATCCCAAAGAAAGCAGGTGTTGACAGATGTGAAAATTACCAAACTATCAGTTTAATAAGCCATGGCTGCAAAATCCTAACATGAATTCTTTGCAGATGAATAAAAAAAACCAATAGAAGCTGACCTCAGTGAAGATCAGTTTGGATTCCATAGAAATGTTGGAACATAAGGCAATACTTACCCTATGACTTATCTTAGAAAATAAATTAAGGAAAGGAAAACCTATATTTATAGCATTTGTAGACTTAGAGAAAGCTTTTGACAATGTTTTCTGGAATACTATTTTTGAAATTGTGAAGGTGGCAGGGGTAAAATTCAGGCAGCAAAAGGCTATTTACAATTTTTACAGAAACCAGATGGCATTTACAATTGTTGAGAGGGCATGAAAAGGGAGCAGTGGTTGGGAAAGGAGTCAGACAGGATTGTAGCCTAACACTGATTGATCTGCATATTGAGCAAGCAGTAAAGGAAACAAAAGAAAAATTTGGGGTAGGAATGAAAATCCATGGAGAAGAAATAAAAACTTTGAGGTTCGCCAATGACTTGTAATTCTGTCAGAGACAGGAAAGGACCTGGAAGAGCAGCTGAATGGAATGGACAGTGTCTTGAAAGGAGGATATAAGATGAACATCTACAAATCAAAATGAGGAGAATGGAATGAAGTCAAATTAATGCTGTGGGAATTAGATTAGGATATGAGAGGCTTAAAGTAGTAAATGAGTTTTGCTACTTATGGAGCAAAATAACTTATGTTGGTCGAAGTAGAGACGATATAAAATGTAGACTGGCAAATGCAAGAAAAGTGTTTCTGAAGAAGAGAAATTTGTTAACATCAAGTATAGATTTAAGTGTCAGGAAGTCATTTCTGAAAGTATTTGTATGGAGTGTAGCCATGTACGGAAGTGAAATGTGGATGATAAATAGTTTAGACAAGAAGAAAATAGAAGCTTTCGAAATGTGGAGCTACAGAAGAATGCTGAACATTAGATGGGTATATAACACAACTAGTGGAGAGGTATTAAATAGAATTGGAGAGAAGAGAAATCTGTGGCACAACTTGACTAGAAGAAGGGATCGGTTGGTAGCGCATGTCCTGAGGCATCAAGGGATCACCAATTTAGCTCTGGAGGGCAGCGTGGAGGGTAAAAATCGTAGAGGGAGACCAATAGATTAATACACTAAGCAGATTCAGAAGGATGTGGGTTGCAGTAGGTACTGGGATATGGAGAACCTTGCACAGGATAGAGGATCATGGAGAGCTGCATCAAACAAATCTATGGAATGAAGACCACAACAATAACAACTTCTACAAATCCATATTCTATCTTTTTGGCATCATTTTGTACACCATTTTGCAAACTTTATAGAAGGTCACAAAATATTGTAAACACTTTTTTTTTTCAAATTTTGTGAGGGGGACTTTGTGAAGGGACACCCTTTTCTAGGATTACTTTTCCTGGACAGAAGTATCCAATACCACAACTAATTTTCAAATTTTGTACTGGTCAGTATTATCTCAGCTGTTTTTCTAAAAAAAATTCTGTAAGATTTTGTGCATGCTGTGTTATATTTCATGCCCCCACTAGAGCTTTGTTGAGTGTTAAGATTTCAGTTGTTTCTCAACAAAACTGACTCTAACACTTACTTCATTCATCTTTTCAGTGGTATGAGAATTAAATTGAGGCAGTTCTCCTGGGTTTTCCTTTGAAAAGGGACACTTGAAAATGGAGTAAAATGTTTCAGTCTTTGCTTTGCTAACCTCAACTTCAGTTCCTGTCTTATTCACCAGAGACTGGACACTAGCTTTGGTGCAACTACAGCCTTTACATACGACCAGACTTTCTTTGGGTTTTGCGAAATATCATTTGACAGTATCATGCTATGGAAGTCACTGAAGGCATCATGGATTGCTCTCTTGAGATCTAAACATGTTTCATTTAGCATCTCTCTACCTATAGTCCTATGCTTTGTTTTCTGCCTATTGTACCCAAATGTCAGTTTCTTTAAAAGTTTCTGTACAGTGACTGCATACCATGTAGGTTTCCTCTATTATGAACTTTTATTATGCAGGGTACATATCCATCCTGTGTATGGTGAGCTGTTCTTTTCAACTTGAGCCATAATTGCTCTACATGCTCCTTCCTGTGCTAAAAATTCCAAGTTCCTCATTGAGATATGACATTAGCAACTTTTTTATCTAGTTTTTTGAGGATATATATCTTTCTACTTATTTTAGGTGTCCTGTGTGGCATCAAGAAAATTTACATGAAAAACATTCGATGATATTGCGAGTCTTTATAAATGATTTAAACTGATACTGAGGCAATACATATCTAAAGCCTTAAAGAAAAGTATGATAATAAATTTCATTTAGAATTGGAAGGTTATCAGGGATATATGTAAATTTAAAGTAAATCTCTGAAATAAATTAACAAAACAAAAAATTTTTAGAAAATTATGGACGACTGTTTGTCCAACATGTTTGACAGGTAAATTAATTTTCTTAATGTGATATACAACAAATTTGCAAAATAGATAATATACAAAATTACAGCTCCACTCTAATATCATATAAATTTCTCATATTTCAAGAAAAGTCAGAAGTTAATGAAAAATAGAAAAAGCAATAAAACCCAAAAAGCTAAACATAATTGTGTAATCAGAATACGAAATATCTTTTCAGTTACTTAATTTTGCAAGCATAAAAAACTGTAAAACACAAGGTGTTTGAAAAAAAACTCCCAAGTTTTAAGTACAAATTTAATAAAAAAAATAAATGAAAAATTACATCAAGGAGTATACCTCATGAAAGAGAATTCCTTCACATTTTCTTTAATGTTAGTAGACGACAACATGGAACTCATTTGTTGCTCTGCACACGTTGAGACAATATTCCACTTCTCGCTATGTATTCACCAACATTTCATGTGTAACTGTTGCAGTTGCCAGGACAGTTCTTTCTCATAAATGACTGATGTCTCTGATCTTTTCAGTGTACACAACATTTTTCATGTGTGGTTAAGTATGGGCTTCATGGTGGACAAGGTATTGGGCCAGGCCTGTCTACCCATCTTCCTGGAAAGAGCTGCATGCACATGGTTACTGTAATGAGGCGTGACACCACCTTGTTGGTAAAACACAACCCCTTTTCTGCCTCAATATCATCGACATGCAAAAAGACATAGTCTGTCAACATGACACAGTAAACATCCCCATTTGTTGCTGAGTTGCTCGGCACTGCACTTCATGCATGCCTGGACTGATCTGATGGAACAGAGGAAAAATCAGCAGTGGTGCCATCTCAAGGTCAAGCAGACCAACCAACTGCAGGGGAGACAATCAAACACCACAAACTAGAATAGTGTATGTTACTTTGTACAGATGCTAGTACACATTAAAACTAGGCAGTTCTTTTTCAAACACTCTGTATTTTGATTCTTTATTTAATGGGAGTGGGTGATAAAATTCCTCACTATGTATAATAGTTGAATCATACTAACTTTAGTTTTTAACTTGTATTCCGTTGACATGCCATAATAATCTGACACTCGAACAGTCAAATCAGTGTAAAATCCATCTTCTTTCTTTCCTTCCATTAGCTTTAATTTCATATCTGGAGTAGTAGAGTACTGAATAAGAACACCTGGTAGACAAATAATGAAGGAAACATAAACGAACAGTAAGTCCTGGTTGAGAAACATGAATTATTTAGGAATAATGGGGATGACTCATCAAAAGGCATTGTCAATAGCTATACAAACAAAAGGGACAGAGATTGGCTAGCTTTTGGAATACACTTCCTTTTTCAAGCTCGTAGGAAAAGCATGCACTCAAACGCACACACACATGCACACAGTCAGTCACATGCAGATGCCTGTCTCCCTACATTGTGAAAGTCAACTATCACCACTTTCTGGCCCACTGTGAAAGTACTGGGTGAGGTAGGGGTGTGTGGTGGTGTGGGATGAGGAATGGAGAAAGCGAGGAGGCAGAGAGGGGGCTGGAAGAAAGTGATATGTGGGAGCACCGGGAGGCATCTGTGGCAGATGACAGACAGCTGGGCCTAACGTTTAATAGACTAGGGCATGAGATAACAGCATGCAAGTAGCTGATGTGGAGACACATACTGGGTGATGGTATTGGGGCAGGGGATAGTGTTCACACACAAACACACACACACACACACACAGACACACACACACACACACACACACACACACACACACACACACACACTATTGTAGAATAGTTCGAGTCTCGGTCCGACACACCGTTTTAATCTTCCAGGAAGTTTCATATCAGCGCACACTCCACTGCAGAGTGAAAATCTCATTCTGGAAACATTCCCTAGGCTGTGGATAAGCCATATCTCTGCAATATCCTTTCTTTCAGGAGTGCTAGTTCTGCTTGGTTCGCAGGAGAGCTTCTGTTAAGTTTGGAAGGTAGGAGATAAGGTACTGGCAGAAGTAAAGCTGAGAGGACAGGGTGTGAGTTGTGGTTGGGTAGCTCAGTTTGTAGAGCACTTGTCCGCAAAAGGCAAAGGTCGCAGGGGAGGGAGTGCCATAGGGACAGACTAGGATGTTGTGGAGGTTGGGAGGGCAGCGGGACACCACATTGGAAAGGGTTGGGAGTATCTTGGATAAGATGTCTCTCATTTCAGGCCATGATCATAGATAATTAAAGCACTGATGAAGGATATGGTTCAGTTGTTCCAGTCTGGGTTGATATTGGGTGACAGGGGGAGCAATTCTTTGTAGTTTGTTCTTGGGATCCTGCCCTCAAATGAGAGACATCCTACTCAAGCCACTCCCAACGCTTCCCAAAGTGGTGTTCCTCCACCCACCCAACATCCACAGCATCGTGGTCCATCTTATTGCCACTTCCTGCCCCAGTCCCATACCACAAGGAACATAGCCCATTGGAACACCGAGATGCATGACCTACCCAATCCACCCACTCACCATCACCTATGCCATTTTCATCACAGGCTTATGCTACACTTCTAGGGGATGTACCATCCATGAAAGCAGCAATGTTATACACCAGCTCACCTGCAGCTACTACAAAGGATTTTTACATTGGTATGACAACCCATCAGCCTTCACCTAGAACGAATGGCCACCACCAAACTGTAGCCATAACAAGGTGAACCACCGAGTGCAATAACATGCAGCAGAACACAACATGTGAGATTTCAATAGCTGTTTCACAACTGGTGCCATCTGGATTCTCCCCACCACCACCACTTTCCCTGAACTGTGCAGATGGAAGCTATCCTTACAGCACATACATGTGAGATTTCAATAGCTGCTTCACAACTGGTGCCATCTGGATTCTCCCCACCACCACCACCTTCCCTGAACTGTGCAGATGGAAGCTATTCTTACAGCACATCCTTTGCCCTTGTAACCTTCCTGGCATAAATCATGGCTGCCCCCCCCCCCCCCTCCTCGACCCTCTACCCAATACTGTGTGTGTGTGTGTGTGTGTGTGTGTGTGTGTGTTTGTGTGTGTGTGCATCTTTCTGACAAGCTACAAAAAGGAAGTGTATTCCAAAAGCTAACAATCTCTGCACCTTTTGTTTCAGTGCCTATAGAAGGTAACATAACTATACTTGAAAAATTTTACAAAGTGGGCTCTGTGAGTTCTGTAAAAATCTAATAAATGTAGCTTATAGTTTTTGGAAATGTTGTACAAAGTGAACATGAAACTGAGTCAAATCCAAAAATATATCCTTAAAAAATATTCAGGAAAGTGTAAATAGATGGTGCACTTCCAAAATGATAAATGAAATCATTGCAAACAGAGTGAGAGTGAACAGAAAAATTCCATGTGCCGGTATGGGACCAGTCTCAGCAAAAGAAAAAGAAACATCCTCAAAAGCAGCAGAATCGCCAGTGGCGGAACCAACTGCTAAAGCAACATATTCAGCGGTAACTATTGCCCGTCCTACACGCAACAGAAAACAAACTCAGCGTTTTTTATGGTTTGTAACACGAGAGATGAGGATTCAAAGTTGCATCAAGCATCTCTCTCGTGTGTTCAATATGATTTTTCCACACCCCAAGCAATACTATCAACTAATGTACTGAAAGAAGCCACTCCTAGCAAACATCACGCAAATGCAGAGGTGAGAAAAAATCAAACTTTGTCTTTATTCCACCAAAATATATGTAGCCTCAAGAATAAAATAGACCAGTTGTTAATAAATTTAAAAGACGAGTGTGAAAGTGAGCCTGATATACTGTGTTTCTCAGAACATCACGTTATGAGTGGGATCCACATTATACAGATTGAGAACTTTAGTTTAGCTACTCATTACTGTAGATCTGTTATGGAAAAAGGTGGTGTTGCAATATTTATAAAAAATAATATAGTGTATAAACCCCTAGATTTAAGCAAATACTGTGATGAACAACATTTTGAGGTGTGTGGCATTAAGTTAACAGCAGACAGCCCAACTGTTATTTTTCTGGCTGTTTACAGGGCGCCTGCTGGAAATCTAAATGTACTTCTGAGACAAAGTGAATCACTTCTGGCCCACCTAATTAGGAAAACTAAATCTATCATTGTTATGGGTGACTTCAATGTGGACCTTTTAACAGAAAATAGAAACAAGACAGATTTTGGACATTTAATGTACTGTTACAATTTAGTATCATTGGTGGACACTCCAACTAGAGTAACTGCCAGCTCTAGCACTGTAATAGATAATGTATTTGTAGATAAGGATATTTGCAATAATTTAACCATGAAAAATATTATAAATGGTCTCTCTGATCATGAAGGGCAATTCCTCACTCTAAACCAAATGAATGTACAAAGAAAAGAAAATTTCATTTGGAAAACATTTAGGATTATAAACAGACTCACCACTGAAACCTTTAATGAACAATTACAGCTTGTGGACTAGTCTCCTGTATATGCTACAGTTGATGTTAATTCAAAATTTAATATATTTATCAATGAAGTTACAAGCCTTTTTAAAGAAGTGTTTCCTAAAAAACCTGTTCAAATCTGGAATCAAGCCTTGGATTACTAAAGGCATCAAAATCTCTTGTAAAATAAGAAGAGAAATATATGCTAAAGCCACGAGTTCATATAATAACAGTAGGATTACACACTATAAAATCTACAATAAAGTTCTGAATAAGACTATTCAGGCAGCAAACAACCTGTGCTTGAAGGCAGAAATTGACAACTCGAGCAATAAAGTAAAAACTATCTGGAAATTTGTAAAGAAGGAAACGGGGAAAAATGCAGTTTAAGGTGAAAATATCCAAATCAAAAATGAGGGTAATCTTGTTAGCGATCCAAAACCAGTTGCAGACAAATTCAACAACAATTTTTTAACAGTAACAGAAAAAATAGGTTTACAAGGGTCCATGAATTAGCCATCAATCTTTTGAAAGCTAGAGTACCTGGTTCAGTACAACACATGAAGGTAAAAACAGTCACTGTTCAAGAAATTGAAAGAGTTATTAAAACCCTGAAAAGTAAAAACTCTGCTGGAATTGACAACATTTCTAACAAATTATTAAAATACTGCTCCAGCCATGTAAGTAAAGTCCTTTGCCACATTTTTGATGCATCACTTAAACAAAGAATAGTCCCTGAGAGGCTTAAGTATGCAGTTGTAAAACCGCTGTATAAGAAAGGGGATAAGATGGATACTGCTAACTATAGGCCAATATCACTACTGACAAGCTTTTCAAATGTTTTAGAGAAACTAATGCATGCTAGGATAGTTAAGCATCTCAGTGAACACAATAGTTTCAGCAAAAGTCAATTTGGATTTCAGAAAGGTTTGTCAACTGAAGATGCAATATTTGCATTTACTGGCAAACTCTTGGAATCTATCAACAAACAACTGAAAATGATTGGCGTATTTTGTGACCTAACAAAAGCATTTGACTGTGTAAATCACCAAATTCTTTTACAAAAAGCTGCACATCTCGGTATAAGTGGTGCAGTAGGGCAATGGCTCAACTCATATCTGTCAAACAGGAAACAAAAAGTTGTAGTAGATAGTCAAGATGGTGTCCCAGTATCTTCAGAATGGGGTACCATCACATGTGGAGTGCCACAGGGCTCAGTTCTAGGGCCCCCTTCTTTTTATTATATTTATAAATGATCTTCCTCTCTCTACGGAACATTGTAGATTCACCATTTTCACGGATGACACTACACTACTTATTGATAATTCAGTAGATAAGCTTGAGGTAACAGCAAATAAGGTTTTAAATGAAACGGTGAACTGGTTCAACATTAATGGTCTTATTTTAAATTACTGTAAAACAAACTACATTCAGTTCCACAAAACATCCAAAGATGAGGAAATATTTGTAAAGGTATAGGTGAGCAGACAATAACCGGGGTAGATTCCTCAAAATACCTAGGCTTGCATATTGATAGCAAACTGAATTGGTCAAACCACATCATGGATCTGTCCAAAAGACTAAGTTCAGCATCATACACATTGCGCATTGTTTCGTCTTATAGAAATATGGAAACCATGAAGTCAGCGTATTATGTTTACTTTCATGCAATTATGGCATTTGGAATTATATTTTGGGGAAATCAGCCACTGGCTAAAAAAGTACTGTGTGTACAAAAAAGAGCCATAAGGATCATGGGTGGAGTCCATCCTAGAGCCACATGCAGGAATCTTTTTAAGAAGCTTGAAATACTTACATCCACTGCACAATATATATTCTCATTGATGTGCTTCATAAGAAAAGAAAAATCCAGATTTAAGCTGAATAGTGCATATCACAGTCACAATACTAGAAGGAAACATGATATCCACTATGAACAGCCAAATCTAAGTATAGTGCAGAAGGGAGTCCATTTCAGCGGCTGTAAGATTTTTAATGCCCTCCCTTCAAGAATTAAGTGTTTAGTAGATGATGGTCTCTTGTTTTAAAAACCTTAAGGCAGTTTCTATTGCAAGGACCATTTTATACATTAGAAGAGTTCCTGAACTACAGTGTTTAACATCTCTTGTATTGTAAATTGCAAATGTATGCCCAAATTTGTATTTGTAATACTGAATATTTTGATTGTAAACATATATTTTGCAATATTTATTTAAATGTAACACTTGTTATTTTGTTATCTTTATCTCTCTCTAAAATGTATTTTTGTAGTGGGACCTAAGGAACTGTTCACTGTTTTTTGTTGTGTAATCTCTATCTATATCTAAAATGTATTTTTTTTGTAGTGGGACCTAAGTTACTGTTTACTGTTTTTGTTTTGTTTTATGTATTACCATAAATTCTGGCCAAAAGCTTGTAAAATTGACACGTTCCATATCCTGTGATAGTGTCACAACATGGATCACCGGAACAAGAGATAAATAAATAAACACAACAAAAGAAATTATTATTGTCCCCATCTGGACTTCTGTGGACATTTTTTGACATGTTTGATTCATGCTTACATTTTGCTAGTACAAATGGCTGGATTTCTCCAAAAATTGTCTTTAATTGCTCCTGGTACGGTGTTGCTGAATTTGCATTTTTGAGCTTATATGTAGGCTATTTGTGGTGGTATTGTGCAACGGCCTAGCTGCAGTCACTTTCAGTGTGCCTTCACTGTTAATACTGGAGGCTGATGCCCTTTATAGAACATGACATCAGACATCAATTAGCCTGAAGCTTTCCTATTTCTTGCTGAATTTATTAATATACTTTTATGAAGAAATGGGCAAGTTAATTAATTTCCACAGACAGAACTCTTGTCACACAAATTATATGCAATGGCTCTTTTGACTCTATGCCTCTTCATGTGTAGCAGATTTTCCTTTCCATCGCAGCCTGCAATTTCACTTACATTCTATCACACTGGTATAAACGGATGATTGAAATATCTGGTAAACTTTGATTCTATGAACTTCTGATGCTATAGAAGACTGTAGTGTATTATATGCATATATAAGACATGTTCCTCATGTAGGTTTTATGGTGAGGTACAGCTTATTGACCTCCTGAAACATTTAATCGGTTTCTGTGACAACATTCATTTTACAGTGTAAAATGAAAAAGCATAATGGCAGTTTCCCATTCCTTAATGAGCTATGTTTTAGGAAGAGTGAAAACTTAGGTGACATTAAATATTGCAAACATATATAGAGGTGAACTGGTATTTATATCTAATCTCAAATCATCATCTTAGCTGAAAGAGAAGCATAATTAATAGACCCATACCATTTACGACAAGAATATCTGAACCATGACTCATCTTTGGGATTTCATTCTGAAAAGCAATAGATATTCAATTAAGGACTTGGAGAGGTTGGGGAAGTCTAATATCTGGTGAGGTAACATCTAAAATGAGAAATTCCAGAAATGTTTTATGTGTCATACTCCTCTAGGTGAAGACCAAAAGCATCAAAAACATGGCAAGAGAATATACTGACTGACAATAAGATAATCAAAAAGTGTTCAGATCAGCCAAGGAGAGTTAAGACTCACTCAGGATTATAATGAATACCACTGGCTTCTAGAAAATTGTGTATCAGGATGATAAGTTAATTTTAAGATCATTGGGAACATAAAATATTTATGTTTAACATAATGATACTCTGAGACATGTGGAGAAATGAGACATGGCTGAATGAGATAAGTGGAGAAATGAGGCACGACTGAATGTACTGAGTGATGTAGAACATTGAATAACAGTCCGTGCAATTCAAGAATTTTTGATGTACAGGTTCAGCATACGTTTTCATTCCGAAAAGGCTCTGGAATCTTCAGACACAGGAATAACTTCCACAAAACAGTGTTTGCAGACAGAGAGTAGGAAGTCATGTCTTTAAGTATAGAGGTCCTTGGACAAACCTGCTTTGTGTACAGTGTGATGTTACAAGGTTTCTGGGAGAGCACTATAATGAAATACTGAATAATAGATAGCTATGGGAGTAGGTGATGCACTTTTCATTTCTTACAATCACAAGGGTCTGTTTAAGGCCCAATGACACAAACCACCAGCCTGGATGTAAAGCTGAGAGGGGTGCCAGAGACACCACAACTGAAGAGCGTATCACGATTAGTAGCAGCTGCTTGAGGCTTCAAGTAGGGAGGATCACCACGATGCTCGAGTGCAATATTTGTATACAGTGCATATCTCAATTATTAGAGGAAACTGGAATGGGCAAAGGTGTGGAAAGTACAAAGTGTTGGACTGTGGTCAGGGAGGTAAGTGATGGCTGTAACAGGGGCATAGAGGGGGGGGGGGGGGGGGGTGTTATGAGCAAGAGGAGTGCCGAGTGCCAAATCATAATTATTTGGAAAGTTATTCTCAAACCTTCTCTGATCATCACACATATTAATGATTGATATATATATAGTTTACAACAATTTCATGATTTGCAGAATAAAAGTACATCCTTCCACTTTATATTTAAAATTATGGTTGTATGCAAATCGAAACTTCATGCACATATATATCAGTTCAGTGAGTTTTATAGTTTCAGATACAGAAAACAGAAATTCATTTACATAATTTCATAACATAATGAAACACACATGTTTAAAACACAGAAACGTTTATCATTCAGAATATAAACATTTTGAACTATCGTGAAATGATTATAAAACATCCTTATGCATGGGTTAACAACACTTCATCAATGGAATCTTAATATTGCTTCCATCATCCTTTTGACATAAAATATGATGAGTTTCAATATAAGGCAAATCAATATACAATACAATATTTTTTTTGGATATTGTCTTTGGCAATGGAGAACCAGCTTAAATACTTAAAATTTCATGAATATCTGAGTCTTCATTAGAGTCCTATAAATATTCTGATGATTATGTGGCAAAGGTTTGTGACTATTATTTAATATATGTGGGACATGCCAGACCAGATTTGTAGGCAGTATTTTAGCAATTTTCAACCAGTTTTGATACAAGTTTGACACTGTGATTCACAATGTGACAATATACTTTTATATGACCTGAAGAATATGTTCATTGCACAGTATTTTAGCAATTTTCAACCAGTTTCTATACAATTTTGACATTGTCTTTCATAATGTGACAATACAAATTTATGTGATACAAAATGGTATTACATTGTCTGGCTGAAAACTTACTACCATCTTTTCCTACAAGCAAATCAAAGAACATCATGATAAGCCTAAAAGAACAATGTAAATAGTTTTCTTTTGGTTCCATGTATTCAATTTGTCATGAAATTAAGTGTTAGACTAATTGCATTTAATTGATGACACTTTCCAGTATCTGTTCATTGAAATGTAAGCCAGAATATGGGAATTCTTCCTGGTATAATGTGAAATTGTGACTGGAATACTAATCATTTATCACATTTCTCAGGAAATTTGAAATTGAGAGAAAGAAACAAAATTTAATTGTTTCATGAAACCAAAATTCTTGGGGCAGTGATAATTGTGACAAATTACATGAATGTAAAAGGTGAATCATGAATTGGGTTGTATTTTTTTAAAGCTCACATGAAAACAAGAAGGTAAACACTGAATCATTCTACTGTTTTTTTTTGTAATTTGTATTGAGTGACGTGAAAATTGTAAAATACAGGATATTTCTAAAAGGACTTTACAACTTTGAAAATTCATATAAATTAATTCATAGAACCACCAGATGTGACTATAGTATCAATTTGTAAGAAAATACATCAATTTTCTCGTGTAGTTTGCTAGCACCAGACAACATCTTAAGGAGTGCTAGCGGCAGTTGCGTTAAAGATGGTTGCCTTCATTGGACCCGAGCATACTAGTTGTGTGTTTTGGTTTGAAAAATCAAAGCCAGCAACAACAGTTCAGTGTAATTTCCATACCAAGCACACTAAAGATCCTTCTAGGAGGCCTACAATTTATGAGTGGCATAAATGTTTTGTAGAAACAGGGTGCACGATAAGACACGGTAAATCATTGGGTTATCGAAGCACATCTGATGACATAATTGAGTGAAAGAGACAACATTTTGTCAACAACCCTATGAAGTCAATCCAGTGTGCATGTTGTGAACTGCAAATCCCACTTATGACTGTTTGGCATTTGTTGAGAAACCATTTGCATTTAAAGTGTAGAGATTGACAATCATACAAGCAATAAATTATACTGGTAAAACTGCTCACAAGAACTTATGTGTGGATATATTAAATCAATTACATGAGGACAAACATTTCTTAGAAAAAAATCATCTTTTCTGATGAGTCAACGTTTTGGCAAGGTTAACACACATAATTATAGGATTTGGGGCAGTGAAAATACACATAGAACATTGCTTTGCATTTGCAATGCAAATATTATCAGCTGAACTGATATGGACACATACATAAGCCACTTTGAATCCATTATTAAGTATGGTATTGTTTTTTGGGATAACTTGACAACAAACATAGTGCAGATAAAAAAAAAAAAAGAATTCGATATATGTGCGCTGCAAATCACAAAGAATCACATCAACCATTACTTAGAAAACTTAAAATATTAATTCCACCATCTTTATATATATATATATATATATATATATATATATATATATATATATGAGAAGTAAAAGTGAACAAGTTGATCCTGATGAATTTAAGTCCACTTAAAAGAAATCTGCATGACGTATTGACACTGAAGTGGATTAATTCATGCAGGACAAACTGGAAATTTGAGCTGGATACAATGTGTTACACATTCCAAGAAATATCCTTATAGTGTTATTATTGATTGTAGTGGTGTTATTTATTAATGTAAAAATTGTTGTAACTGTATTATAAGCTTCTGACATGTCTCCCACATGCAAACGTAATGGATTGCAAATGTATGTCAATAGATGAGTAACCCATGATTCACATGTTTTTGATAGCCCTAAACCGAATGTTTTTGTTCATTGAGCAAGAACAAGGAGAACAGCCCCTTTTTTCCGTGAGAGAACCATCAAGGGTCCCACATTCCCCAAACCTGACAGCATTTGTTTTTTTTTTTTTTGGGGGGGGGGGAGGGGGGGGGCTTCAACAGGAATATCGTGTAACTAACTCCTGTGCTGGCTTCACTGTCTGAACTGAGAGCAAAAATTTACGCTGTCACTGACCAAGTTAGACCTGCATGGTACATCAAGTTTGGGAAGAAACGTACTTCTTATGCGATGTGTGTAGGATACTCAGTGGAAGCCACAAAGAACATCTTTAGTTTAAGGTATGAAAAACTTGATGTGTTTCCCTACAAAATAACACTAAACCCAGCTCCATATCTTCTTTCAATAAATTTATCGGTGTTTTTAAATTTGTAAAATCCTTTTTGAAACACTGATGGCTGGAACATAATAAGATTGTTTACCTCAGTTGCTTCAAATTGTACTCATCATTACAACAGTATGTGATCATAAAATTAGCGAGAACTAATCAGTTGATTTGAGAGGATTGCCACCATGTGTCAGAAAGCCCGGATTTCATTCATTCTAGTAACTTGCTTAATTTGTGTGAAAACTAACTATCTTAAATAATACCATTATTATGAAAAGTATAGCAGCTACTCACCACACAGTGGAGATGCCAAGTCAGAGATAGGCACTATATGAAAGCAAGCTTTCGACCAATGAGCCCTTTATCAACAATAGACAACACAAACACGCATGCACACACACACACACACACACACACACACACACACACACACACACACACACACACACTAAAACGACTTACACAGACATAACCACAGTCTCTGGCAGCTGAAATCTACTTCAATAATATTCACAAAATTTAAATTGAAAACAACTCAAATTTACTTTCAACATTTAAGTCATTATACTTGTTAATTTCCAGAATTTGACAGCATACTTTCTTTCCTACAACTTTTCTGAACTAAATAACACTTTTCACATTTCAATTACACCCACAATTAAGAATCTGCACAAATTAGAAAAAATCTGAACATGGAAACTTTACATGGCAGTAGCAAATTCATTGTAGTGGCGTTAAAAATGCTAGTCAAAAAGCACTGTGAACGTTTATACTTTGTAATCTGGGATCTTTTACTTACAGCATAATTTTTGGGACTTATTAAGTTATCTGCACTAGTAAACTTTGACACTGCAGTTTCATAAACAATAACTTCTTCATACTTTCCTGGTAAAGTGTTGACATGTTGAATAATCAGGTCTCCTGCTGGTTGTTCGCACTGTTCATACCCTAACTCACTGTCTCCTTTAGGTGCTCCCTAAGACTAGGTTTCAGTGATCTTCTGAGGAAGACTTCGAGTCATGTTGTCAAAACATTGTATGAGAACAACACAAACAATTCAACATCTCAATTTGTTATTATCAAACTTACAAAATATGCCCCCCCCCCCCCATAAATCATGAAATAATTATTATGAGTACGCCAGTAATCACACTAACATCTCCACATCACTTGGTATTTAAATAACTTGTCATTTAGCTTTGTGAATATCTTTGGTAAGGATCAATATATGAAAAAGTTCCATTCCTGCTGTAATTTTTTGTATCAACAACATGGATATCTATTTATTTCCATTAGTGGTCAGAAAGTTTACTGTGGTCAGTAATTGTGGAATGAAAAACTGATATTTCAATATTTGACCATTTAAATTCGTATTTGAAAGTGCACTTTAAACATTTTGCCACTGTCATATACTTCATAAGTTATTGAAACTGTCTTCCTGTGGTTAACTTCCTATGCAGGATCTAAAACCAGTTATCATGTTGGCATAATTGATAATAAAAGTGGAAACAAGTAAAATTAACAAAATACCTTGAGAAGTAGCCACAGAATAAATTTCAGGAGTACAACAGACATCTGATAATAAACTTCGAGTGCAACTGCAAAATCAGAGGTAAGATAAATCTCACTTATGGCCCCTATTGTGAGGGAGTGTTTCCGTTTTGCCACCATCAAAAGATATAATTAGCTTAAGGTCATTCAAATGTGACAAAGCAGAGATCTAATTATTTAAAGTTGCATGGAGGTTAATAAAGACTTGAAACTTCA
This sequence comes from Schistocerca gregaria, assembly GCF_023897955.1. NCBI lineage: Eukaryota > Metazoa > Arthropoda > Insecta > Orthoptera > Acrididae > Schistocerca > Schistocerca gregaria. The sequence goes on along the minus strand of NC_064920.1, from coordinate 908,041,567 downwards.
AGAATGAGTAGAAAATAGTCACAGTGGCATTGGAGGGCTGTATGATAAACTGTTTGGGATAAAAGGGAACAGTGCACCAAATACTAATAGAAGAGTCAAAGTTAATTTTGATGTTGTGCAGACAACACAGGAAGTACATGAACAGCACCAAAATTAAGACAGCCAGTGACAGGTAACAGATGATGAAACATAGCAAGATTGAAACTAAGCCATCTGCTATATTTTCTGCTCCCAGGAATAACTAATTTTTTCCCCTTTCTTGTTCTGTAGCTTCAATAGCTGAGCAACTAATGCATAATAAATACAAGAATCTGTTGAATTGTTATTTCTGCCAAATCACAATTAAATTCATAGTTCACTTCATTTTATTTATTGTTCTGTTTACAATTATATAATTGGTTTTACTAGAAACCTGAGTGACTAAAACTTAAGTTACAACAATCTTAGATAATCAAACAATCATTTTCTTCTAATCAGTAGCATAGGAGGTACTGTTATCACTCAGTTGAGAAGAGACAATCTCAACTTCACCAGAACATTCTTTAAATTATCTAAAATAAATTAATTTACAAAATTACTGCCATGAAAGATTCAGACCCTCAATATTTCAACTGTCTATTTTAATATTTCAAAAGATTCTGGATTTTGAAATGATAATTTAATTGCTATATTTTTCTGAATCAGACAACACATCTCACTACTTAATTCAGTCTCTAATTCAGAATTTGAATAATTCTGAATCATAAAAGATTTATTTCAGAATGGATATCATACTCATAAACAGGGGATTTCAGAAGACAGATGAAGAATAATATTCTACATACTTTAATGATTTTTCATAAACCAGATAATAGTGAAGCCTTAGAGTCCACTCAGAATAATATAATCTGTCCAAGCTGAATTTATTCTACATACTTTAATGATTTTTCATACCCCAGATAATAGTGAAGCCTTAGAGTCTGCTCAGAATAATAAAATCTGTCCAAGCCAAATTTCAAAGCATTAAGTAGTTTCAGAAATCACATTATATTCATATACCTGTCTTTAAATAGTCATAGGTCGCCAAAACCACCAGTCTGTTCTTAGCTATCATGATACCAACATCTCCATGTTCGTTAAAGTGAAAGTTTGTGATTGGAAAGTAAACACTAAACATCTATGCAGTTTATAGTCTGTGAGTAGCCAGCACACTGGTAACATCACTCTGTCAAACTGTCTTAAGTCCATGGTTGGCACTAGCATGAGTAAGATCTATGTACAAAAACTGTCATAACAGTATTCATACTCAAGACAAATGTCTCAATTTATATAGTGTCTGTAATCATGAAATATCTTTTCTCCTTAACATTGTAAACATTTAACTACCAAGCACTAAAATTCCACTACCACTCTTTATTGGCCAGTATTATTAATCAATTCTTGTGCACTATTACTTTCACTGCACATTATGCCAATGTGAAATTCATTCATAGACTGTATCTGTGATTGATGGTTGAGTCATTTTTCTTCCAGGTATGTTTATGAAGGAAGAGATGCACATCTCTGTATCAGTTTAAATCAATATCTGTAAAACTGGAACTGCCATGACAGTGTTACAGTGCAAACAGAGTAGCAGGAGCCTCTTTTAAAATTCATCTGCTCTGTAGTTTACATCATTTGGCACTGTCCTTCTTAGTATCAGTTTCCAGAATATATTTTCAGTACACCAAGATCCAAAATGAAAATTTAAAGGTGAACGTGTTTGTTAGTAAGTCTACAGGCAAAATGGGTGATCAGAACTTCACAATGATTGAGAAATAACATAAGATAATAATGGAATTTTGATTATGAAAGAAAGATTTGTGAGTTTAAAAAGGGACCTTAGAAGGGACATGAAAAATGAAGTTGTCTATTTTAGAGTAGATACAAAAATTTTGAAGTTAAAATTCAAAAGCAGAGAAAAATCATTGACATCTCAAGAGCTGTTGTAGAATGTGACTATTAGCTTAGATTGAGTGCAATCTGCTTAGAGGAGAAAATAAATAGTGTAAAAGAGAACTTGAGATCAAAATTAGTATCTTTTGGTAATGAAAAGTAAACAAGGCAAAAGAGCAATGAAAACCATTGTAATAAGATGACAGATTTGTTTGTATCCGATTCTTGTTAAGCTAATACAGAAGTAGACCATGAATTTTGTTTGAAATACAGTAATATAGTAATGAACTGATTCCTTAAGTGTGTTGACAATCCAAGGTGTAATAATTTACTAAACAGTCCGAGTTCATTGGGAGATGCTGAGCTATCAAAAAGTGGCTACAAACCAAGAAATACCAGGAGGAGTAAACTTTGTGTGTTCCACTAAAACATCAATGGTCTCAGAAACAAACTGAAGCTTCTAAATCTTGAGATTATTGATGCTGAATCCGTAAATCATGCAAAAGTAATATCTCTTACAGAACACCATGTGACATGTGGAACTGAAATGCTCCAAATTGATGGATACTCATTAGCAGCCAGCTATTGCAGACCCATAAAGGAGACAGGAGAGACTGAAATCTATGTTAAAATTTATGTAAATTATAAATCCCTAGACATAAGTACTTACAGAGAAGAGTCTCACCTTGAAATCTGTGGAACCAAAATTACTAAAAATAATAAGTTAGTTAAATTTCTGGCAGTTTACAGGGTCCTTGCAGGGAAAATTTGCATCTTTCAAAACCATATGGAACAATGTTTGAAACAAATATATTCAAAACACAAAGATTTAATTATGATGGGTGATTTTAATATTAACTTCTTAACTACAAGTAACAGCAGAAAAGAACTAGAACACCTGATGGAATCACTTAACCTAATTTCAGTAGTTAACTTTCCCACTAGAGTAACTAGTACTTGTTAGAGCCTAATTGATAATATATTCCTGGACAAATACAGAAGCAGCAGTATTATTGTAAGTCAATTCTCAATGGTGTGTCAGCTCATTATGGTCATCTACTTACAGTAAATGATATCAAACTGCGTGAGAAACCTAAACACTCCTTTAAAACTGTCAGGCCAGTCTATAATGATAACTTAGAAACCTTCAACCCTCTCTTACAGCCGATCGACTGGACCCCTGTATTTATGGAGAGGAATATTAATAGAAAAGTTAATCTGTTCTCTAATGAGTTTCTGTCATTATTTGAAACTGTATTTCCAAATATAGTCCTGAGAAACAATCCTCAGGCCACAAAATGGAAATCCTGGATTAAAAAGGGACCAGAATTTCCTGTAGAGCAGAAAGGAATTTGAATAAGTTCTTAAGGCTATCTAATGATTCGATCAAAAAGGAGGACTATATATTGTACTGTACTATTTTAAAAAGAGTGATAAAAAAGCCAGAACCATGTACATAGCATCCGAAATCGATAACTCAAACAACAAGTCAAAAACCATCTTACAAAGTTATAAAATGGGAGAGTGGTAAAAAAGTACAATACATGACTGACATGTTGCAGAAAAAATTGACTGTGAAGGCTCAGTGGATGATGTGAAAGCCCTTCTGCATAAAGCTAGCGAAGCTAGCATTTGCCAGATGCAGATAACCCCCTAACAATTAGCAAAATCAATAAGACAATCAGGGAGATGAAGTCAAAAACTCAAGCACTTTCATAGCTATATAAATGCTGTCTTGTGTCACATTTTTAATGAATCCCTAAAACAAGGTATAGTTCCACTAAAACATGCCTGTGTGAAACCACTTGATATAACAAACTACCACACAATATCCCTGCCAACAAGTTTTTCAAAGATCCTCGAGAAACTGGTATACAGGAGAATTGATAATCACCTGAACAGCCATAACATTATCAGTCAACGCCAATTTGGTTTCTGGCAGGGCGTATCAATTGATGATGCTATTTTCTCTTTCATTTATCAAATTCTCAAATCTCTTAACAGAAAATAGGTGCCAATTGGAATCCTATGTTACCTATCGAAAGCTTTTTACTGTGTCAAGCATGAAATTCTGCTAAATAAAGCAGACTACTACGGGTTAAGTAAAATGATGGAAACATGGATTAAATGCTACCTTACTGATAGGAAACAAAGGGTAATAATTAATGACAGTAGTGGAATCCCAGCTTTATCCAAGTGGGGCACAGGCAACACTGCAGTGCCTCAAGGATTGGTACTGGGACCCTTAATGTTTCTTACATTTATAAATGACCCACACTGCAACATGTCAGTGAGCAAGTTCTCCCTATTTGCTGATGATACTTCTCTTCTAATTGAAAAAGCAACAGGGAACAACTGGGAAACATCTGTGAACAACGCATTTGATGACATACTGAAATGGTTTAACAGTAATGGACTCTCTCTAAATATCAAATAAACTCATAATGTACAGTTTCACATGGCACTTAAAGAATCAGTGGATATAATTATAGAATGTAATGGCCAACAAAGAAAGCAAGATGACTCAGCTAAGTTCCTGGGTGTGTACATACTCTGTAAGCTAAATTGGTTCAACTACATCCCAGATCTAGAAAAAGGACTATGTTCTGCAACGTTTACCTTATGCGTAATTGTATCAACCACACATAAGGAGGCTATAAGAGCTGCTTATTTCAGATATTTTAATGCACTTTTGGCTTGTGGAATCATCTTTTGGGGCAACCTGCATTTGGTAAAAAAAGTTTTTATTGCTCAGAAGAGAGCTATATGTATCATGAATGGTGCATCCAAGACACTCATGCGGAAATCTGTTTAGGGAACTACAGGTATTTACAATGACACCTCAGTACATATACTCCCTTGTATGTTTCATTAATAAAAACCCCTTTCTCTTCAAAACCAACAGTGAATATCATTGTCACAACACAAAATCATAACAGGACTTTCATAGTAACCAGCCAAACTATATCCTTGTACATAAAGGAGTAAATTATACAGGCATCAAAATTTACAATCAACTACCTAGTGTCATCAAAAGTCTTCCTCCCAACACCGTAGTTCAAGACAAACTGAAGAAATACCTAATAAAAAAGTCATTCTATTTAATTAGTGAATTTTCATGCAATTTGGGTGCATAGATCCTGATAAATCAGTGCCCAGAACAAACTCCTCTGGCCATAATAATGGCCTTGATATGCCTGGGCATTGAGTGAAACAGAGCTTGGATGGTGTGTGCGGGTACAGCTGCCCATGTAGCTTCAACACCATACTACAGTTCAAGAGTAGTGACTGGCGTATTGTGATGAGCAAGTTGCTCGGCCATCATTGACCAGACATTTTCAGTTGGTTAGAGATTTGGAGAATGTGCAGGTAAGGGCAGCAGTTGAACATTTTCTGTATCCAGAAAGGCCTGTACAGGACCTTCAACATGCAATCGTGCATTATCCTGCTGAAATGTAGGCTTTCACACGGATCGAATGAAGGGTAGAGCCACGGGTCGTAACACAACTGAAATGTAATGTCCACTGTTCAAAGTGCCGTCAATTCGAACAAGACGTGACCGAGACGTGTAGCCAATGGCACCCCATACCATCGCGCCAGGGGATACACCAGTATGGTGATGATGAGTACACGCTTCCAAAGTGCGTTCACCACAATGTCGCCAGACATGGATGTGACCACCATGATGCTGTAAACAGAACCTGGATTCAACCGAAAAAATGATGTTTTGCAATTCTTGCAGCCAGGTTTGTCACTGAGTACACCATCACAGGCGCTCCTGTCTGTGATGCAGCATCAAGGGTAACTGCAGCCATGGTCTCCGAGCTTTCTACATGGGCATGACTACCACCAAATTATCAATTAGGACAAATCGCAACAGGCAGAGGGTATCTACTCATAACTTACAGTATCCTATTGGTGAGCATGCTCTCCAACATGACATTCATGACCCTGGTGCCTGTTTCACCAAATGCACCATCTGGATTCTTCCCCCAGACACCAATCTCTCAGAACTCCACAGGTGGGAACTAGCCCTACAACATGTCCTTGGTTTTTGCCCCCCACCTGGCCTTAATTTATGTCAAATTCTTCTGTCCCAGCATCTCTTCCCTGTAACTACTCTTTGCTTCAGTCTCTTTTAGCTTTCTATATCTTTCTTTGTCTTTTCCATCTATTTTTCTCCACCCCCTTTCCACCTCTGTTACGTATAATGCACATAGATTTTCACTCTTATTAACTCATGCATGATGTTTATGAAGTAATTTCTGTCTGCATACGACCCTGTCTTCCACCTTTATGCTCTCAGGTTTCCAAATCTCATACAATGCAGTCCCCAACAATCAGTCTTTCCTTCTCATCCAGTACAGTAAGTCTCCCCTGATCCACAGTTCCGGATAGCTTTCCCAAAATCTAACCATTTTCCTAGACCAGTTCTGTTCCTTCACCTTTCTTCCTTACCCTTCAACTCTTTAGACTGAAGAAGGAGCCACTGGCTCCAGAAGCTTGACAATTACTACCCTCTCTTATGTGTGTGTTATGTTGCCGCTTAGTAAGTAGATTTTTTATCTATCCAATTAAATAATTTTCACACATTGATGTGCATGAAATGTAGATATGATACTAAAATTTTATTTACAATTAAGTGCAGAACGATATCTCATTTAATTCTCAAGTTACTGGTTTTTATTTCTGGTGGGCGGTCACATGAGATGAGCTCATTTCCATTTCTGCACATCAGGAATCATGTGGTGACACCAATCATCATTTTTCATAAATGGTTCAAGGTACGGAAACAAGGTTCTTCTTGAAACAAAAGCATTCAGAATGTCATGTGTGTTGTAGATAAATATTTGAAACTCATTTATTCACTTAGATATGTAAGTGACTCATCTCCAGCAGTGGGAGGTCTGTGGACAGGATGCAGAAATGTGTGAACAGAGCTTTAGGAAAATCTAGGAGCCACACTTAAACATGTTCTCAGCATCTGGAGAGTGGTGGAGCTTGATGAGTTAACTCTTTGCACAGCAGTTAAAGGGTTAATGATAAGGTAAATGGATGCAGTTAATTAAAATAGATAGATAAAGTTGAAATGAAATATACACAAAAAGGTAGGACAAGTTATCTCATCCATAGCAGTTAAAAGTGTTAATGGTGAAGTAAATGACATGCAATTAATTAAAATGGATATAAATAATGTTGAAAGGAAATATATACCAAAAATTAAGACAATGTGTAAACAGGTAATGACTGGAAGGTTGGTCATGTAAATATAACTGTTGGTAAATGCCCACTACTAAAACTATTTAAAATTTTTGAAACTGACATTGCAGTAACTAATACACAGAAATTAATTTTCAGTGGAATTGTGTATGTAAAATGTGGATCATCAAAGATTTTGTTAGGTAGAGTGCTATACTTTCAATTGTTTGAATACTGAAAGTAGGAATTCACCCAATGTACTAATACCAAATGGAAGAGTAGGGGATCAGAACAATTGTGAATCCATGAGTAGTTAGAGGTTCCATGAACTTTGGTGAACCCACTAGTGCCTTCGCTAGCTGGATGATTCTATATTTCATTTCTTGAACCACTCACTTAACCAACCTATCCATAGTATTTAGAGAAATGTGATCATCTTCTACTACTCGTGTGTGTGTGTGTGTGTGTGTGTGTGTGTGTGTGTGTGTGTGTGTGTGTGGGCAAAGAAATGAATTGATGTGTAGTGAAGTATCAAAAAAATGTCATTTCCATGAACTCATGAAAACATCTTTGAAGTTATGAGTCAATCATACCAAGAAATATGCATAATGTACATATTTATATGCACAGTATCCAAATTGAGAAACATGATACCACACAGTTTCTGTACATTGGGTGCAGCTGTCCATGTGTCCACATCACAATGTAGTAAACATTTCTATAGCAACACCATTTCACAGCTGTATAGATGGCAATTATTTTTGACTATGGCCATTTCAACTTTGGGGATGAAGATGGTCAAAAGCAATGCCAGATATCAGAGACTTCCTTAAGTTGACTCAACTGTAGGAGTACCTTAGTAGTACAGAATGAATGTATTAAGACCTTAAGCATGATGCTACATTTTTTTGTATCTCTGTGTTTATGACAACATATCACATGAACAATAAAAAGTAGGTGGTTCTTACCCCCACAACAATTCTTGCCTCACAGCAAGGGATAAATGTACCAAGTTTAGTTGAAATTGGTCCAGTGGTTTAGGAGGATATATTGAAAATACACGCACAGACATTTTTATAATGTGTGTGTGTGTGTGTGTGTGTGTGTGTGTGTGTGTGTCTTGGTGTGTGCGTGTGAGAGAGAGAGAGAGAGAGAGAGAGAGAGAGAGAGAGAGAGAGAGACAGAGAGACAGAGAGACAGAGAGAGAGAGAGAGAGAGAGAGAGAGAGAGAGAGAGAGTGTCAAGATGTAACACCTAAGGCAGGCCATATGAACAACTCAGCCACTCTTAGTGAGAGAAGAAATTTTTCAAACAAAAGGCACTTAGTGCTTAGCTTGAAGGGCAACACAGTGTGGTATTCATCATTTAATTTTAATATAGATACTTATTTTAATACATCATTGGCATGTTATATCTTTTATGTTTTAATACTAAGTTTGGAGATGCATACAATGCATTAGATTGTACAGTAATTATCTTATGTCAGACATGGTATTGATCTTTTATATGTGGATTTGTGAACAGATACAATGTGACTAGGGTGAAATGTACAGTAAGTAATTTAATGACATCAGATAATATTGTTACAACATGTGTTTAAAATGGTGATCATTAAAAATTACACATGCTGTAACGTTACTGAACGTGAACAGCACTACATGTTGAATTTCATCCAGCTGATACCAGAACAATTTCTTGTAATACAATATTTTATCTCTTTGTCAGTGGTTGGAATTTCATTGTAAACTTGTTTAAGATTACTCCACAAGTGAAAGTTCAGAGGTGACAGGTCTGGAAAATATGCAAGCCATTCTGTGTTGACAGGCTGAATAATCTGTTGTTCAGAATCTCCATAATTCTTTACACAGAATTGGCAGGATATCCACCTGTTGGTACCACATGACATGTTTTACATCCAGTGATATGTCTAATGATATTAGTGGTACTACTTCTGTTAAAAATCATAATAGCTTGTACTATTTAAGTGTCCATCAATAAAATAAGGAGCAATAATTTGATTATTTAGAAGACTGCACCACACATTGACTGACCAAAGTCTCTGTTTTCCCAGTTCTCTGAGGCACTGTGGGTTTTTAGAGGACCAGGAGTGCATGCTGCAAAAATTAACATGTCCATAGTTGGCAAATGACACTTAATTAGTAAATAATACATTGGCCAAAAATATGTTATCTGTTTGTAGTTTCCAAAGGCCCCATTTGAAGAACTGTGCCCTTCATCAGAACTCATTGTCAAGAAGCTCCTAATGAAGTAATATGTGGTATTGTGAAGTTTGTTGGGATGTAGAATTTGCAGGACACTACATGGACTGATTCTCTCCTTGCGTTCGAGCTGTCTTATAATATCGTAAGGATTGTGTGACTCACCTTCTAAGTTGTCAACAGCATGTTGCACACTGGTTGCTGTTTTAAGCTGTTCACATTGTTTATTATCATAGTTCCCTACTTCTTAGCATACAACTGCAGTGCTGTTATCATATTTTGGTAACATTTGCAATAAATAAAAATCATAGCAACTTTCCAAGCTTTTGCATGGAACATTGTGAAGATCTGATAGCTAGATGTCATCTACTCACTACAAAAGCAAGTCATAGACTTGTCATCTTCATCTTCATGAAGCCGATAAACATTCAAACCCTGCAGAGAGTGGAATGTTATTTACTTTTGACAGCCTTCATGCAAAAGATAAACACACGGAACCCTCAGTGAGTGGAATGTTGTTCACATTCTTTGCAACATGTACATTAAAGCATATACATAGTGTATTTGTTATTTGTTGTTGATACCCCTGATTAATGAATGATCATACATAACCAAACCTAACAAAACTTACCACATTGTGTATTATTAAAAGATTAATAATATAACACGCCAATCCATTTAATGGTACAATGATAATTATTATATTTCCGGTATCCTTCCTCTGACAAAAAACTGATGAGCACCACTCTACATACACATTCAAGAAAAACAGCTTCTGTTTGAAAGATTTTCTTCTATCACAAAAAGTGGGTGGATTATTTGGGTGACCTGTCTTGGTTCACCCAGCAAATCTGAAAAAGTAGTCAACCATTAAGGTAGCAGCAAAAGGAATAAGCTTGCCATCTTTTTCCTCAGTTAAACATGTAAGTAAAAATAGTCTGTCATCATAAGGCAGCAGCTTTCATAAGAATATGTCACAATATAGCAATGGAAATTGAATGTTTGCCTTGTGGGTGCCCTTCAGTCAGGATAGGAAGAGACTAATAATTTTTGAAGTAATTTAATGTCCTCATATAATCAACTTAAAGATAAGGAATAAGCTTTCGTCTGCTAAGCAATAAAGAGTAAAGTTTTGTTAAATGAAATTTGTTTGTTGCTGTAAGGTGTCTGTGGGTTTTTCAGACAAAGACGACTGTTGCCAAATTTAATTGAGCAGAGGTGCAGAACCTCTGCACTTTGGACAGCAATTCATACTGAACAATGAGAGAGAGAGAGGAAGGTTTTTGCTCTGTGTAATCAGAAATAAATGTTTAATCTGTACATCGACATATGGTTGTTATAGGTGTCTTCCTATCATCTACATAGAAGAGGACACCTACACTGATGAACCCAACTGCAGCAGACACTGAGTTACTCCTAAAATGCTGTCTTGCTTTGCCTTAATGCACATTAACAACAGTCATGAAATTCACTTCATTCACTGTTTCTCACAGCTCTGTTGCTCTGCACACATTGACACCAACTATGGTTCAATGTTCTCGTTGCTTTCATCATCAATTTGGAATACAGAACAAGAAGATCGCAAGAATGTCACCACACAAACACAGAGACTGCACTTGACAATGGCTACCATGGAGCCTTTTATTGGTGACGTTACGCACTGACCCCAAGCCAACCAAGTTTGAGGACAATTCGTGTTCAGTTTTCATGCAATGGATATCGTGTCAACACTGTCTTCCATGACTACAGTGCCATGAATGCCTACATTAGATGCAATCACTTTACATGCACAGCCATTCTGCAACACTGATGCCATGTTCCAAGCTCCACCCATACCGTGAATGATGGCTTCAGCACTGGTGGTGCTTTACCATTCAGCTCAGGTGATACATTCATTATCAGGCTTCACATGGTAGTGTAGAGCTGCGCTTTATCTTAACGTCCCACCTTTCTGGACTGATCAAGTGACATTATGGTTTGCCTTATCTGACTGTGTATTCATTTCATTAGGTGATGTAAACGTTAACTCAATGTTTGTAATACTGATCTGCCATCTCATGGAGCATGTAGAATTAGTCAGTGATGCAATAAGGACAATGCAGCAAAAACAGTATTGCCACAATTGGTTGCTCTCTCCCCTGGGCAGTAAATGTGACAGGTTCTCTAGAATGAGCAGCTCATCAAGGGATCTCCTTTGCAATTTTGGCACTGTTTATAGTCACTATTGGAGCTCACAGTAATGCCAGAACTGACTCTCTGGTCATTATGGTCCATCAAACTTCTGTGTCAGATACAGCTCATAATAGCTGCGCATGAAACAGAACAGTTAGATAAAAACTTGCCCTATCAGACAGATTGCAGATTGCACCACAGCACCTGAAAATGCTGCACCAGCTGATCTTGCCTCCCCATGGTACAACAATGCTGCTATCATGTGTAGTATGCTGCCTGCAACTGCCAGCATTTCTACTTGTCCTCAACTGACAACACAACAATGGATGCATTTACGCAAGCTACATCACCAAGATACATGTCCTCTGAAAAAATGACATTCCCTGAAGGATGCCTGTATATCTGTAACCATTCCACACACATATAAACATGTGATCTGCATTAACTTCCACTGAATCTTACTATGTCACAAACAGGGGTGAAATTGAAGCTATAAAACTCCATGGTGATGCACACATGAAAATAAAATGTCTCACAGATAGCAGAAACCTTTCAAATGTAGATTAAAGAAGTTTCCCCTTAATGACTCCTTCTGTACCAATGATGAATTCTTGGGTAGAAGTATAATTTTTTACTACAGTAAATGAATAAATAAATAATGTGATGTTAATGGACAGCATTTAGCGACATAAATATTTTTTACATTTTTTTTTTAGTTGTACATACATGTTCTATGTTTGATCTTTTGACACATTCGACGTTATAAAGTTTATTGTGTATCTGATCTCTGGGACAAGTAATTCATTAACTACAGTGTAATGAATGGCCATCTGAAAATTGCCTTGTATAACTTTTTAAATAAATTCTTCTAATGTTTTTATCCTTGTTCATTTTCTCTAGAATTTGCTCTCAGACTTTACAAGTGAAGAGCTGGAACACTAAATAAGAACTTTTGGAAGACTGTCTTAGCTCAAATCAATGGTATAGAAAATAAGATTAATCTTATCTTAAAGGACAAAGTAACATTGACCACCCCAAATTCTCATACTTTTCTAAGTGTGGTAGTAAGGAATGTCGACCATAATTCTGCTGTAAAGTATTACCTACTCTAGTTCTGCAGCAGTTACATCAAGCACCACAACTGCATTTATCACAAAGTACCTGGACCCACATACAAAAACAGCAAAACTTTTTGTTTCACCAGAAGGATAAGGAGGCACTAAAAGATGTGTGGACAGTCAGGGCACTTAATCCCAGTATTCTTAATGAAATATCAATAAAATGTAATGCGTTAAGTTATAGAAAACTTATTTATGAAACTTACATTAACTTTAATATGCTTTGTTATTAAATATCAAGAGTTTTACTAAGCATTTACCTTGTCTAGTTTCCTGAACTTTTATTTCTTGATATATATCATAATACATTGTAAGTCTCTCATCCTCATCATTAAAACCACTGCATCTTAAATGAAAGTCTGTTGTCCCACTTACACCATTTTCTGGTGACAATGAACATACACCCTGAGCTGGTGGAGAATTCATAGTCATGCGCATTGTGACTGATACTTTATTTCCACCTGTAACAAAGAGAAAATATTATATTACTCTTTCAGCAACTATAAACGTGTTCATTCATTGATTCACCACATTCTGTAAATTCTGTCATGAAGTGCACTTCAGGGTATGGAAAAAATTAAATTATTTTTGCTCTTCAGGACTCTGCAGCTGTATTAAACTCATAATATGTAGATAGAGTGACAAATGGAAAGTAAATTAGTTTTATTTGACGAACTAGTTTCGTCTTACAGATCACCTTCAAGTCAAAAATCATTACCACTGTGTACATATGTTCACATGATGATATCCAAAAATGTTGTGATAAATGTTTTTAGAAAATATAATGTGAATGTATGTATGGCATGGTAATGTTTTTACATCCGGAGATGGTGTGAAGTACTAAGGCTGGTTGTAAAAGAAGAGCAGTTCACAATGCAGCTTTCAGTCTGTCTGTACATTATGAGTTTCAAGGGAAATTTTACATTAAACATATAACATGTCAGCCTCAGTTGCAAATAGAAACCAATCTTTACCAGTCATAAATCTACATTACTTAGCTGAAGAGAAACAGCAGCCCCCATTGTGCAGACAAGTTTGGTAGGCCGTGAGAGCTGCACCAGAACTTATCGCAGCGAGCAGCTACATACCGTGCACCTCTGATGGTCAAGCGCATGCGCATGTGGAAATATAGATGCATAACAGGAGCTACCTTTACGTTAGGAATTGGATTAATATAACCAACTGTTGATGGTGTAACATGTAATTGAACTTACTTCTGAGGAGTATGAGAACTCTATGAACGGATTTGGAGGCCGTATGAAAGATTAGCTATTACTTAGCAAAATTATACCTCAGTTTTGAATACTTTACTATTTGACTAAAGAAAGTGGAGTGAGGCATCAGTGACTGAAAAGCAAATGTAACATCAGGGATGGTGAAGCAAAGGTTGAAAACCTAAACAAAAGCTCTTATTTCTCATTTGTAGCTGGTCATTAAGTAGGTTTTCATTATCAAGTAACAGGTGTTTAAAGACTTGGATAATTTTTTTCTAAAGGAATTTATGCACTTTGTTAGAGGACTTGCATAGAGTATGGGGGTGATTATGATGAAAAGTGATACAACTTTGTACCACTTCTGCACAATAAATAATATTTAAAAAAATATTTAAGGTTTTCATTTGACTCACCCTCTTAGCATTAGGAGGTAAACATGTAGTCACATATGTTTAAGAATCAAAACTGCCAAAAAGACATTCTGAAAGATATATTGCCATGAAGATGCTTCTAAAAGATATTCAGTCATTAACTTCTCATAAAATTGCTAAAATATCTTAAAATATGTGGAATGAACACTTTCATGACCTTTACTGCACTGCTCCACATAAATATTACATAGGCTAGTATTGAGTAAAAACATATAGAGTAGGAATCCCTTGCTAATATGATTAGCAAAGTTTGTTACCCATTGCCATCAGTACCTATGAATTTCATCAGTGGAATGTCAGCTTGTGTGTGTGTGTGTGTTTTTCTGCATGCATCCATTGATTTGTATATCTTGTATCTCTAAGTCAACATAATTGTTTGGAGATGCAGAATATGCATATTGGTGAGACTCAGGGTTAAGTTGTTTTTGAAAGACAACATTTTCTGCCTCAACTGTTATTAAATTATTTCTTCACCATGATCATGGTTTCAGGCTTTTGTGCCATTTTCAACTAACAGCGTACTGATACGTGAGTCAATGCATCTTTACTTTTCAGAGGACACTGTCCTCATGTCTGACCCATTTGAATATTACAGTTGTATAACAAGATAGAAGTCTTCCATCTTTTATGTAAAAAACTTAAGCACTTAACTTTTTAATATAAATCAAAAAGACTCCCATATTATTGTATGCATGAAATATTTACACATAGTAGAGATGAGGACAGTGTTCATTTTAAGAAGTGATGCATTGACACACTTCATTGTGAGCTGTCACTTTAAAATGACACATTAGGATGAAATCATAATTCTGGTGAATAAAGCATTTAATAACTGTCCACATGTAAAAGGTCATCCTTTTAAAAATATTGCACGTCTATGGACACATATAAACAGAAAATAATTTACTGAATGAGATTTTCACTCTGCAGCGGAGTGTGTGCTGATATGAAACTTCCTGGCAGATTAAAACTGTGTACCGGACTGAGACTCGAATTCGGGACCTTTGCCTTTCGCGGGCAAGTGCTCTACCAACTGAGCTACCCAAGCATGACTCATGCCCCGTCCTCACAGCTTTACTTCTGCCAGTACCTCGTCTCCTACCTTCCAAACTTTACAGAAGTTCTCCTGCGAAACTTGCAGAACTACCACTCCTGAAAGAAAGGATATTGCAGAGACATGGCTCAGCCACAGCCTGGGGGATGTTTCCAGAATGAGATTTTCACTCTGCAGTGGAGTGTGCGCTGATATGAAACTTCCTGGTAGATTAAAACTGTGTGCCAGACCGAGACTTGAACTCAGGACCTTTGCCTTTCGCAGGCAATGCTCTACCAAATAAAAATAGAAAGGTAAGCTTATGGCTGCTCTTCCATCGATAACCATAACAAAGAGCAAGGAGGCTCTTCAGTCCAGAATAAGAGCACCTGTAGCACCTGTGATGAGATTAACCCTGGGTTAGTCAGTTCACCCTGAATAATAATTGTGTATTCACAGGCTTTTATCTGTGAGGTGAATGTTTGGGTCGGTTACACTAAACAACACCACCGTAACAGTGGTTCATTTATTCACCTAACCACATCAAAGGTTCACAAAGAACTGACATGGCGGAACAGCCCATAGACTATGCTCAGCGTCCAAAGACAGTGCTCGGAGTACAGAGACAAACGTATATCGATGCTGGTGTCGACTTCATCGATGCCACAAAGCCCCCCCCCCCCACCCCCACACCCAGTGGTATGGAGTACTCTTGAGAGGCCGGGAGGGATGGGGGGGGGGGGTTGACCAAAGAGTAGGCAGGGGTGGTCTGCGGGAGCCGGACCACGGTCAGCTTGACAGCGTTGTCAGGGAGCTGCGTGGGTAGATGTCATGAAGGAAGGTTCGCCCACCAAACCTGGGAGTCATTGTAGCATGCCAGGCACTGTACTGGGCATGCTGTTGGTGCAGCGACATGTAGGCCGGCAGTTTGAGGTTGGAACGGAGCAACGACGACGACGATGGCTCCGGTGGGCATGGCGAACACACAAAGCATGTATAATTGTGCAGTATTATTGAGATGTTAAGGATTATGTCCAATGTCCGGGGGGCAGGTACAAACACATCAAGCGAGGGCATGTTCAAGATGGGGGGGGCATGAGAAACCTTGACAGGGCAAGGCAGGCGATGGTGGAGAGGTCGAAGGGACCAGCAAAGGGCCTGTCGGCGATGGCATGATTGTAGGTAAGCTCGATGTGGAGAGCATGTGGTCACCCAACGGAGTGTGTGAGATTGGAGTATGGGGGGAGGTCGGAGGAGAGCTCAACAACTGGAGCTGGAAGTCACTTAATGGAGTGTGTGAGACTGGTGTAGTGCACAAAGTCAGAGGAGAGCTTGACGATTGGAGCTGGAAGTAACTTGATTGAGTGTGTAAGTCCGACGTGGAGGGAGTGGTCGGAGTGTCATGAGTCATGACAGTGAGTGGCATGGTCGTGGCTTGAAGGGGGGTAGAAGAAGACTCAACAGGAGCACGCTTAAGTCTGTTGAGAGAGACTGTGACAGCTGAATCTCTCATCTGGATGTCAGGTGTTGGCTGAGTGATGGAGAACTCGGTACGGGCTGGTATATGGAGGTTGGAGGGGATCATGGACAGTGTTATCTCGGAGCATTATGTACCCACAATTGTCCAGAGATTTTGGGATGTGAACCTTAGGGCGGGAATGGCTGGTGGGCAGAGGGATGTGGTAGTTGATGAAGTGGCGTCTGACATGGTCCACAAAGGAAGGTAAGTCAGACTGAGGGAGAGAAGCGCAAGGGCTCACACGTTCACCAGGGAGAACAATGTACTGGCCGTATACGAACTCAGCTATTATGCCTTTGAGGTCTTCCTTATAGATCACACGAGTGGAAAGTAGCATAAGGGGAATGGTCTCTGTCCATAGAGAGTTGTGGCATCGAAGAGCCGTCTTGAGAGTGTGGTGCTTGCGTTCGACCAGCCCGTTACTTTGTGGATGATATGCTGTGGTATGGATGCACCGGATGCTGCAAATGTTACAAATCCCATTGAACAGGGCCAACTTAAATTGCCTGCCTTGGTCAGTCGTGATGATAGCAGGACATCTGAAACGCGATACCCATGACTCGACAAAAGCTTGAGCAAAAGTTTTTGCCGTAATATTGGGGAGGGAGGCAGCCTCGACCTAGCAAGTTGTTCGGTCGATAGATGAGAGAACATAAAGAGAGATGTTAAAGGGGGAGAGAGAGCCAACAATGTCAATAGGAATATCCTGGAAACGCCCAGGAGGGATCGAAAAGGAGCCAAGCGAGGGGTGAAGTGTGCTTGTGTACTTTGCAGTGTTGGCACACGATGTAGGAGCGTGCCCTTTGCTGGCAGTCCTTGTTGACATTTCTCCATGCAAAGTGCTCCACTATGAGGCAGGTGGATGCACGAAAACCAGGGTGGGCTAAATTATTCAATGTGTTGAAGACAGCTCGATGGAGCGTGGTTGGGATGAGGGGGCGTAACGTGCCCGTACTGTTGTCACACCAAATCTCACCAGAGATGCCAGGGAATGTGGTGTGGATGAAATGTAGTGAAGCAGTAGAGTCTGAAATCAGGTTTTGTGTTTCCTTTTCAGGGGGTTGGAAGTTAGACAGTTCAGAGAGGTCTAACAGCGAATGGACAGCATTGACTCTTGAAAGGAAGTCCACAACTATATTATCAGCATCCTTTATGTGTCTGACATTGGTGGTGAACTAAGATATAAAGTCCATGTATCTGAAGTAGTGAGGAGGCGGGTCAGCTGGTGGGTTTGTAATGGCCACAGACAGGGGTTTGTGGTCCTTTAAAACACAGAAAGGGTGCCCCTCAACATCTGTCTTAAAATGTTTAATTGCTTCATAGACCACAAGCAACTCCCTGTCAAATGCAGAATATTTCTGTTGTGCATTGGTGAGCTTGTGCAAGAATAACTGCAGAGGCGAAATTTGGCTGTCGCTTGTCTGGCTAAGGACCACACTCATAGCAGTATCGCTCGTGTCTGTGGTGATGAAAAGCTGTGCATTGGGATGAGGATGCATGATGATGCACGAATTGGCAAGAAGGTTTTTGATGCCAGTGAAAGAGTCAGTCATAGCAGGGGTCCATGGAATGGGCCGAGATCCAGAAGTGTTGGTGTCTGCCAAGGCATCCATCAATGGAGCCTGATTCTCTGCAGCCTGAGGTAGATGTCAACGATAATAATTAACCATCCTCAGAAAGTGCTGGAGCTCTTTGAATGACGAAGGTTTGGGTTGGTTTAGTATTGTTTGTACTTTCTCAGGGTGCAGCAAAATGCCGTTGGCAGGGACCCCAAAATCAAGAAAAGTGACAGCGGGTTGATGTAGTTGCAATTTATCCTGGTTGGTCTCGATGCCTGCTGCCGCGAGAGTGTTCATAACAGTTGCACATGTCGAATGTTGTCCTCGAGGGAGGAGCTGACACAAGAATGTCATCAAGATACACAAAGCAGAATTTTAGGTTGAATAGCACTTTGTTGATGAAGCGTTGACAGGTCTGGGTTGATTTTTTCAGACCAAATGGCATGAATCGAAACTGCAATAACACAATCGTGGTGGTGCTTGCAAGCTTCTCAATGTCTTCAGGTGCCACTGGGATCAGGTGGTAGGTCCATTTGCAATCAATGACAGAGAACGTGGTCACACCTGCGCACACCTGCAAGGGCACTGGTAAAGTCGGCAATGTTGGGTATGTGGTAGGTGTCCATAATTGTTCATGCATTTAGTCAATGGTAGTCTCCGCACATGACCCGTCTTTCTTGGGTGCCATATGTATGGTCATAGACCAGCTACTCGAAGAGGGTTCAATGACGCTGGTGATTAGTAGTTCAGAAATCTGATTTTTAAGATCGGAGAGGCACTCGGGACAAAGTCGACGTGGTTTACTGGAGATCGGGAGACCTGGCGTGAGGTGAAGTTTGTGAACCATGCCATTGGTGATGACGGAAATCTTGCCAGCAGCATGGGAGGTGGTTTGTTTACAATAGGTGGTGGGCAATGTAGGCGAGGCGTGGTCATGGTGTTTGGAGCCACTCAGCAGATCCGACAGGAGCCAAGGCAGCAAAGTGTCCCAGGAGTCAATGCAACAAGATGGTCACCAGCCCAAAGCAGTGGCACCATGGTCAGGTGAGCTCGGTAGAGCTCGTGAGCCATTAGTGAGTCCATTGTCCGAGGGTGCGGCCTGTGGCAGCACGGTCGTGGGCGAAGCGTTTGGCATGAGTGCATTGTTTGTGTTGTCAGTGGTGGTCACACAGTGCCACGCAGGAGCCAAAGTTGCATAGTTTGAGGTGCTGTCCACGAGGGTTGGGGTAGAAGCCGTCAGTTCGGGAGCACGTGACACTCGTTGCACATGTGCACTTTTGTCTGGCGAAGTGTCAAACGCTGCAATGTTAGGGGGGTGTGGCCCTGTGAAATTATCAGTACACATTATGGCAGACTTGATAGCACAGGTGTGAGGTATAGCAGGAGGTAAGCACATGGAAACTTGATTGCTGGGACTGCAAGCAGATTCGGTGCACTTACTGACATTGCTATGTCCTTACTGTAGTGTCTGTAATTCCTTTGCTGCATCGGACAGCTGGAGCAGAGTTTTGTTGAGCCAGAGGGAGAGCTCAAAGTTCTCCTTGTGTAGGCGAGTGACGTTCTCAAGCTCGACAATGCACTTGTGCGTTCTTTCTTGTAACGTCGTTGACAGAGACGAGCATGTACGTATGAGATGAGGCCGGACCGATGTGTCATGGGGGGTTTGCTCGACGAAGCACAGGGGAAGTGACTCTTGGACGGGTGATGAAACACGGTGTTTTGCACTAGGTCCAGTGAAAGTTTGTGGTGTTGCAAGAAGTTAATGCCTAGTATAGGTTCATCAATTGTGCTCACTAAAAAGTCCACTCAAGTTTGCACTTTGCGGAGAGTGAGACGATGTGGGAAGTTGAATCCAAGCATTGTAGTTTAGTTGAATTTGCCGCTTGCCGTGAAATATGATGAAGGTGGATGTTCAATGACCCTAAGGACTTAGGCAGCAGCAAAACATTGGCACCTGTGTCCACTAGGAAAAAGTATCCCGAGGACATGTCTTTAATATAAAGTCGTCCGCAATTATCCGGTCGTTCCTGGACAGAATGGAGCACTGGGGGTTGCCTGTCATGTTGTGCACAGGAAGTGGCACCTGGACCGACCTGCAATTGGCGTTTGGGAAGTAGCAGGGTAGGGTGGTCTGCAGTTCCATGCTGCCTCATCAAACCATGTGTGGAAGTAACACTATGGGTAGTGCTTTTGCATTTCCTGTGCAAAGTTTGTTTCCAGTGGTGGTGGCCGAGGTTCAGTGGCCGCAGCAGGTTCGGTTGCAGGAGGGGGCGTGACCGTGGGTGGAGCTGGTGATGTCCCAGTTGCTTGTTTACTGCTTCCCGGGTCGAGCGGAACAGTCAGTACAGTGCGGCCCCAGCCGCGTCTGGCCGCAGGACAATGAGCCTGAGCCTGAGACTTGTCAGGCAGGCAGTGGCTGGCGAAAGAGAGCAGTGATACATCCTGTAGCTTGTCAGCAATTGTCATTCTTTGCTCGACAGGTTCGAGAGACTTCTGAGCCAGAGCAAAGCAAATGTGAGGAGATAGTTTATCTGACCAGATGGCGAGGAGAGCTGTGTCAGAGAGTAGATCTTCGCTGACCAGTGCACATAACCATCTCCAGAGCTGGGAAGGTTTGTCACTGCCTAGTTACTCAACGTGGAGCACTTGCTGTATTGCTGCCTGAGTTGAGCGTTCAAGCCAATGTAGAACTGTCTTTTCGGCCAGAGTGTACCGGTTAGCTGAGGTCAGCAATCAAGTCCTCGTGATCGTGCAGGTGGGTGATGAGGTACAGAAACCTGGTTGACTCGTCGAGTTTGTAATGGTCAAACACTTCATCCACAATTCTGAACCAGGTTGTTGCTCTGTCAGGATTAAACGGCGGCAGCGTTGGTAAGCATTGTAAAATGTTTGGAAGAACAGGTTGAGTTGAGTTCATCAGGACACTGCCTGAAACGAGCTGTTCTTGCTGTAGTATTCCAGGAGATTGCGCCTCCAGGGGATGTGGCAACAATGGCTCTTCGGGTAGCAGCGTGAAGGTGACGTTTAGTGCTTGAGTGCGATCTGCCGCGATGTGGAAAGCTGATGCAGGTGAGACACCATAATGTGTTGATTGTGGTTGTGGAGGTTCAACATGATGTGGGTGTGCGTGGATTGACATGTCGTGGAAGACCAACACGTATGAGGCATCGAGATGTGCCGAGATAGGTAGCGGAACCTCGACTGGAGCCAGCGCGGGGGTGACAGGTGAGAAAAAGTTTGAGAGCGCGTGGTGGTCTGCGGAAAGCTCAATGTATGATCAGAGCTGGGGCCACTTGTGTTGCATGGAGGCTGCAGAGGTGCAGGCTGTCCAGAAGCAGAGTGTGGGGAATGAATTCAAATGTGGGATGGAATGTGTGAATGTTCACTGTTCATAATCACTCCACTCAAAATGGTGTGCGGATAAAGTGACTGTCATGGCACAAAACGCTGACGCTTAGCAGTGGGACGGAGATGGAGGTCAGTCACAGATAACAAGTTATTGTTCCTATTGCAGGCTGAGGTATCGAAGTAGGAAGGCATGTGTTGAAGCTGAACAGAGGCAGGCGCAGGCATGGTCGGGTGCTGAAGAGGTTGGCCTGTAAATGAAGCGTTTTGGCCAGCAGGAATCCATGTGGTACTGCATGGATTGCGGCATGGCACATTGTTGTCCCAGTGGTGGTAGGTTGTTCAACGAAACATTCGCAGAAATCGGCATTGGTCCCACACTGCACGGAGATCCGTAAGAGGTAACTGCACCATCGATGAGGGAGGGTACATGTGGTGGGAACAAAGGCATTTGGAGTTGCCGAGTGAGATTAGCCGAGTGGTCTAAGGCACTTCAGTCATGGACTGTGCAGCTGATTCCGGCGGAGGTTTGAGTCCTCCTTCGGGCATGGGTGTGTGTATTTGTCCTTAGAATAATTTAGGTTAAGTAGTGTGTAAGCTTAGGCAGTGATGACCTTAGCAGTTAAGTCCCATAAGATTTTACACACACTTGGTTTTTTTTTTTTTTTTGATAGCCATAGTCATGATTTAGGTTAAGTAGTGTGTAAGCTTAGGCAGTGATGACCTTAGCAGTTAAGTCCCATAAGATTTTACACACACTAGATTTTTTTTTTTTTTTTTTTTTTTTTTGGATAGCCATAGTCATGTACACTCCTGTTGCAGGCTCAAAAATGTCCGGTGAAATCGGTGTAATAGTCGAGTGAGAGGCATCGTGTTGCAGTCCTGGTGGGTGTACATCACCCACAACACAATGCATGTCGATCACAAAATCCGGTGTTAGGCACTGGGCCGAAGTCATTGTTCAAATGCTGTGTCAATGTAACACACATGAAAATAACCGACGCAGAGGTTGCGGACACAGTAAACCACTGAAAACGGAAGATGTTACAAATTGGGGTCACCAGTGAGGTGAATGTTTGGGTTGGTTACACCAAACAACACCAATTTAACAGTAGTTTGTTTATTTCCTAAACACATCAAAGGCTCACAAAGAACTGACATGGTGGAATGGCCCAAAGACTATGCTCAGCATCCAAAGACAAAGCCTAGAGTCCAGAGACAAAAGTATATTGATGATGGTGTCGATCTCATTGGTGCCACATCAGTATTGTGGTCCTGAAAACAAAATGTGTTATCTACACAAGTTGGCTTTGTTATTCCACTGTGAGTACTCCAACCTGGATTCACAACACTTACAAGTCTGTCCTCCTAGGTGTTTTAGTAAAGATGTAAACCTGTTTTAATATCACCAAGACAGACACACTGGGATGGTGTTCAGTTTTCTTGGGCATGCCAAATCAGGGACACTCCAGTCACACCTGCTTGTAATATCATGTAGATATGCAAGAAGATTCTGATTTTCTTCTGCACCACAACTCAATCCAGGGAGACCACTTGCTGTCACTTTCTGACCTCACACATCTCCACATCTATGTCTTACCTTCTTTGGAGGATTCATTCAACTGGGATCTCATTATCATTTTGCCCAGACTAACCGGTGACATGGTTTGCAATCATCAATTGCATCTTGCAGAACCATGGCATTTTAGACTGACACTCCAAGTTTGGTGCTCTTTCAAGCCACATAGAGGAAAATGTCAACATCATCAGTCATATCAGACCGACACCCCCAGTTGATGGCAAATTTGATATGGCTAAGGCACTGCTGCATCACCATTAAGGCAAGACACCAGAACAACTACGTAAACTCATTAAGATTCAGATTCAGATTGTTTATTGGTCATTCACCATAGTTACATGCAATAGACTTCATCAGTTCACTTAACCTATTAATTTTACAAAATAAATTTTTACATATATAAGTTGATATTGGGCATTTCTAAAAGTTCTCCTAGTGAATAGAATGTATTAGTTAACAAGAGGTTATGTACATTTTCTTTGAATAATTTGTCATGCTTGATTGATGCATTTTTAGGCAATTTGTTATATATTTTAATTGCCATATACTTATGACTAACAATAGTTTTAGCTAATCTATTTTGTGGCAACAGCAAAGAAGTACAGGTTCTTTTATAGTAGTCACGCCTTTGATTTGTTACACTTAAATTAGGTAGTTCAGCAAGTATGTAGTTAAGGCTGTCAAGATTATATTAATTAATAACTGTTAAAATTCTATATTTAATGAACAATGGTTTACAATAAGTTCTCTTATCTACATTAGCCATTACACTGATTGCTTTCTTCTGGATTATCATAATTTCATTTATTTTTCTGCTGTTTACCCAGGGTATTAACCCATACCTTACAACACATTGAAAAAAGGCAAAGTATGCTGTCCTAACATACACAAATGTCACACAACACATCAGTCTCTTCAACAAATATATAGCTCTTGACAACCTAACCACTATGTGATCAACTGTTAGACTGTTATCAGTATGATACCTAAAAACTTTACCTTTTGTTTTTCTATTTTTGTAGTCTCTGGTAGACTGAACCACATATTCTGGGTCTTTTCCTCATTTAATAGTAAAACATTTGCATTAAACCATGTTTTTGTTGTTGTCTTCATCCTGAGACTGGTTTGATGCAGCTCTCCATGCTACTCTTTCCTGTGCTACCTTCTTCATCTCCCAGTACCTACTGCAACCTACATCCTTCTGAATCAGCTTAGTGTATTCATCTCTTGGTCTCCCTCTACGATTTTTACCCTCCACGCTGCCCTCCAATGTTAAATTTGTGATCCCTTGATGCCTCACGACATGTCCTACCAACCGATCCCTTCTTCTAGTCAAGTTGTGCCACAAACTTCTCTTCTCTCCAATCCTATTCAATACCTCCTCATTAGTTATGTGATCTATCCACCTTATCTTCAGCATTCTTCTGCAGCACCACATTTCGAAAGCTTCTATTCTCCTCTTGTCCAAACTAGTTATAGTCCATGTTTCACTTCCATACATGGCTACACTCCATACAAATACTTTCAGAAACGACTTCCTGATACATAAATCTATATTCGATGTTAACTACTTTCTCTTCTTCAGAAACGTTTTCCTTTGCATTAACAGTCTACATTTTATATCCTCTCTACTTCGATCATCATCAGTTATTTTACTTTCTAAATAGCAAAACTCCTTTACTACTTTAAGTGTCTCATTTCCTAATCTAATTCCCTCAGCACCACCCGATTTAATTTGACTGCATTCCATTATCCTCCTTTTGCTTTTGTTGATGTTCATCTTATATTCTCCTTTCAAGACACTGTCCATTCCGTTCAACTGCTCTTCAAAGTCCTTTGCTGTCTCTGACAGAATTACAATGTCATCGGCAAACCTCAAAGTTTTTACTTCTTCTCCATGAATTTTAATACCTACTCCAAATTTTTCTTTTGTTTCCTTTACTGCTTGCTCAATATACAGATTGAATAACATCGGGGAGAGGCTACAACCCTGTCTCACTCCTTTCCCAACCACTACTTCCCTTTCATGCCCCTCGACACTAATAACTGCCATCTGGTTTCTGTACAAATTGTAAATAGCTTTTCACTCCATGTATTTTACCCCTGCCACCTTCAGAATTTGAAAGAGACTATTCCAGTCAACATTGTCAAAAGCTTTCTCTAAGTCTACAAATGCTAGAAACGTAGGTTTGCCTTTCCTTAATCTTTCTTCTAAGGTAAGTCGTAGGGTCAGTATTGCCTCACGGGTTCCAACATTTCTACGGAATCCAAACTGATCCTCCCTGAGGTCCGAATCTACCAGTTTTTCCATTAGTCTGTAAAGAATTTGCGTTAGTATTTTGCAGCTGTGACTTATTAAACTGATAGTTTGGTAATTTTCACATCTGTCAGCATCTGCTTTCTTTGGGATTGGAATTATTATATTCTTCTTGAAATCTGAGGGTATTTCGCCTGTCACATACATCTTGCTCACCAGCTGGTAGAGTTTTGTCATGACTGGCTCTCCTAAGGCCGTCAGTAGTTCTAATGGAATGTTGTCTACTCCCGGGGCCTTGTTTTGACTCTGGTCTTTCAGTGCTCTGTCAAACTCTTCATGCAGTGTCGTACCTTCCATTTCATTTTCATCTACATCCTCTTCCATTTCCATAATATTGTCCTCAAGTACATCACTGTTGTATAAACTCTCTATATACTCCTTCCACCTTTCTGCCTTCCCTTCTTTGCTTAGAACTGTGTTGCCCTCTGAGTTCTTGATATTCATACACGTGGTTCTCTTCTCTCCAAAGGTCTCTTTAATTTTCCTGTAGGCAGTATCTATCTTACCCCTAGTGAGATAAGCTTCTACATCCTTACATTTGTCCTCTAGCCATCCCTGCTTAGCCATTTTGCACTTCCTGTCGATCTCATTTTTGAGACGTTTGTATTCCTTTTGCCTGCTTCATTTACTGCATTTTT
Source organism: Schistocerca gregaria (assembly GCF_023897955.1). Lineage (NCBI taxonomy): Eukaryota > Metazoa > Arthropoda > Insecta > Orthoptera > Acrididae > Schistocerca > Schistocerca gregaria. The sequence continues at coordinate 908,015,310 of NC_064920.1, read as the reverse complement.
ATATTTTCTCCTTTCATCAATTAAATTCAATATTTCTTCTGTTACCCAAGGATTTCTAGCATCTCTCATCTTTTTACCTACTTTATCCTCTGCTGCCTTCACTACTTCATCCCTCAGAGCTACCCATTCTTCTTCTACTGTGTTTCTTTCCCCCATTCCTGTCAATTGTTCCCTTATGGTCTCCTTGAAACTCTGTACAACTTCTGGTTCTTTCAGCTTATCCAGATCCCATGTCCTTAAATTCCCACCTTTTTGCAGTTTCTTCAGTTTTAATCTACAGGTCATAACCTATAGATTGTGGTCAGAGTCCACATCTGCCCCTGGAAATGTCTTACAATTTAAAACCTGATTCCTAAGTCTCTGTCTTACCATTATATAATCTATCTGATACCTTTTAGTATCTCCAGGATTCTTCCATGTATACAACCATCTTTTATGATTCTTGAACCAAGTGTTAGCTATGATTAAGTTATGCTCTGCGCAAAATTCTACCAGGCGGCTTCCTCTTTCATTTCTTAGCCCCAAACCATATTCAACCACTATGTTTCCTTCTCTCCCTTTTCCTACTGACGAATTCCAGTCACCCATGACTATTAAATTTTCGTCTCCCTTCACTACCTGAATAATTTCTTTTATCTCATCATACATGTCATCAATTTCTTCATCATCTGCAGAGCTAGTTGGCATATAAACTTGTACTACTGTAGTAGGCATGGGCTTTGTGCCTATCTTGGTCACAATAATGACTTCACTTTGCTGTTTGTAGTAGCTTACCCGCACTCCTATTTTTTTATTCATTATTAAACCTACTCCTGCATTACCCCTATTTGATTTTGTATTTATAACCCTGTATTCACCTGACCCGAAGTCTTGTTCCTCCTGTCACCGAACTTCACTAATTCCCACTATATCTAACTTTAACCTATCCATTTTGCTTTTTAAATTTTCTAGCCTACCTGCCTGATTAAGGGATCTGACATTCCACGCTCCAATCCGTAGAATGCCAGTTTTCTTTTTCCTGATAACGACGTCCTCCTGAGTAGTCCCCGCTCGGAAATCCGAATGGGGGACTATTTTACCTCCGGAATATTTTACCCAAGAGGACGCAATCATCATTTAATCATATAGTAAAGCTGCATGTCCTCGGGAAAGTTACGGCTGTAGCTTCCCCTTTCTTTCAGCCGTTCACAGTACCAGCACAGCAAGGCAGTTTTGGTTAATGTTACAAGGCCAGATCAGTCAATCATCCAGACTGTTGCCCCTGCAACTACTGAAAAGGCTGCTGCCCCTCTTCAGGAACCACATGTTTGTCTGCCCTCTCAACAGATACCCCTCCATTGTGGTTGCACCTACGGTACGGCCATCTGTATCGCTGAGGCACACAAGCCTCCCCACCAACGGCAAGGTCCATGGTTCATGGGGGGATTAAACCATGATGTTGCATTTTCTTTTGCCAATGTCATATCACTTACAAGGTCATTTTATTTTGCCAATTTCATATCACTTACAAGGTTATCAAGTATATGGTTTACAGATAGAAAAGTTGTATCATCTGCATACATATATGTCTTTACATCTATATTTCCTGGTAAGTCATTTATGTGTACAGGGAAAAGAAGTGGTCCCAATTTAGATTCCTGTGGCATTCCATGTAGAACCTCGAGTGTGTTTGACAGATGACTTCCGGAATTAACCACCTGTTTCCTTTTACTGAGGTACGATTTGGTGAGTTTTAAACTTTTATCACATATTCCATAGTACTCAAGTTTAGAGAGCAAAAGTAAGTGGTCAACACAGTCAAAAGCTTTGCTCAGATCACATAAGTTTACCTGTATGTGAGCATGGTCCTCGAATGCTGCTAAAATGTCTCTGACTAAGAGCTCCATCGCATGTATAGCTTACCTTCCTATTCTGTAACCAAATTGAGATGCACTTAACATACCATTTAGTTCTAGGTACTCATACATTCACTGATATATTATGCCTTCAAAGACTTTTCCTAGTACTGGAATTAGCGTAATTGGTCTGTAGTTTGCAGTATCTGATCTGATACCCTTCTTAAAGACTGGAGTTACCTTGGATAGTTTGAGAGCATCAGGAAAAACCCCTTCTATGAGACACAGGTTTATAGAGTATGTTAATGTTGCTTCAATGTAATGTATGATTTCTTTCAATAGATAGTTTGACATATTAAAAATATCTGTAGTGTATGAATTTTTCATTTATTTGACTACTTTGAGAACTTCATGTTGGCGTAACTCTTTAAAGTGTTTCAATGATGTGATTTAGGTTTGCACTTTTAAGATAATCTATAAATGTTAAGCCCCTGTCCACACGCAACAATTTGTCTGTGCAGACATTGGGGCAGATGTCTGTACATGTAAAAGATCACTGCAAATGTGCTGTGTTCACACGACACAAACCCCAATCTACGACTCTCCTGCCATCTGTTGGTGTAGAAAAGAAATATCAGTGGCAAGCGACTACGCTCCCATTAACTTCAAAAATTTAATTCAGTTATTTTGAAATATAGAAATGGAGGCAGTTCTGTTGTGGTCTGTGTTCGCAACTTGTGTTGCAAGAAACATTCAGACCAACCACAGGAAACATAGAAAGTGGTCAAAATGGTGTAGACAGTGGCTGCTAAAGCAAAAGCAGTTTTCTGATGTAAATTTACTGCGAAAGTTGCAGGGCGAACCTAAAACATGGACAAGTATATTCATGTTTCTTTTTATAACAGCAGTTAATTTTCTATTATGTTTGCACACAAATATATTCTTTTGAATAAACTTTTGATAAATTTATGTGAAATATATATTTCAATGAATTCACTTACAAACTCTCGAGAACACTGACGAGTATCAGCCATTTTAATGCCCTGTGTGCACTAATACCAACACTAGACTGAACAAACAGCTGATTCACGCCAGATTTGCGGCGATCTCCTGTCCACACGCTCCAACTTATCTGCGCAGATGTGGTTTGAACCCACAGATTTGAGAGGTTTTGCTCAAACCTCCAACCGCAGACATTTGCACAGACAGATGGTTGTGTGTGGACGGGCCTTTACATTGGGTTTACTGATCAACTTTTTGATATCATCTGCACACCTTACAAAATATTTATTGAATGTATCTGCTGGTACTGAGAGTGTCTTGTCAAAGTTTCTCACTTCACCTTCAACAGTATTAATTACTGACCAGGCTGTTTTCCATTGGTTTTGACTATTTTTATGAGATTTGTGTTGTATCTTTGTTTCACCAATTGTAACTCTTTCTTATACAGTTTCTTAGTGGTTTTTTTGAGATCCTTAATTTCATTGCCAGCCGGCGTGGTCGAGCGGTTCTAGGCGCTACAGCCTGGAGCCGCGCGACCGCTACGGTCGTAGGTTCGAATGGTCCCTCGGGCATGGATGTGTGTGGTGTCCTTAGATTAGTTAGGTTTAAGTAGTTGTAAATTCTAGGGGACTGATGACCACAGCAGTTAAGTCCATAGTGCTCAGAGCCATTTGATGTATTTGAACCTTAATTTCATTAGTTGTTTACTTTGGCAAGGTGCTTCAACAACAGTAGCTTATTTTTTAGATTCTCCAGTTCTTTGGTGTACCAATATTTACCCTTTTTTGTTTTGTGATATTTCCTTTGAACAAGGTGGAATTGTAAAGTACCTGTTAAGTAATTGTGGAATGTTTCATAAACTGGGCACTGGAATCACAGTTTTGAAATAATTTGTCCCAGTTTGTTATTCTCAGCTGGTGTGTTAGTTTTATGAGATTGTGTTTTGTTAGTATTAAGGTATTGGATTTCGTTAACTTTTGTGCAGCCTTGGTCTCATTCCCTTTGTTAAATTGTCTTAACTCTATTGTTAACATGGAGTGGTCGAGAAAACAAAATCCTTTACCTTGGTGGAGTACATATCACGAGCACAGTTGATAAAAGCATTATCAAAGCATGCTTTTGTCTTGCAGGTTCTGAATTTACATGATGGAAGTTGTGTTGCTTTAGCATATTCAGTAACTTATTTAGCCTACATTGGGTTTGTTACATTTTAAATCAAAGCTTGAATTAAAGCCTCCCCCAATTACAGTTACAAACTGTTTCCACTTCATTATGTAGCAGATAACACTGTCTAAATTATCTAAAAATGCTTTAACATCTGAGTCAGGGGAATGGTAGATACAACAGACTTAATCAGTTCACTTAACCTATTAATTTCACAAAATAAATTTTTGCATATTTAAGTTGATATTGGGCATTTCTAAAAATTATTCTAATGAATAGAATGCATTAGTTAACAAGAAGTTATGTACATTTTCTTTAAATTATTTGTCAGGCTTGATTGACACATTTTCAGACAATTTGTTATACATTTTGTCATATACTTATGACTATTGTTAATTTTAGCTAATCTAATAAGTTTCATTATATCACATATGATCCCGGTAATTTCAAAGTGTTTCTCTACTCATGCCGAGCTAAGATCTAGTGGTCTACACTCTATTTCATTTGAAACATAGATAGCAGTACCACTATTATGACACTGAGGTCTGCAAAAACTGTTTCCATGGTTATATCCTCCTGGTACATAATCTTGTATTTGTTCTGGTTTAAGCCAATGTTCTGATAGACATAAGAAAGAATGCTTATGCTGTGGCAATGACTCTTCCAGAATTTCAACTTGGCTTTTGAGACCCTGAATGTTTAAAAATAGGATGTTTTTGTGAATTATCTGTGAGTTAGCAGATTGGTTTTTCACATTTTTATTTTCTTCTTGGCTTGAAACCATAAAAAAACTATCACTGAATGACACAGATGTGTTTTTCCTTTGGCTCCTCCTTAAGCATTGCTGTGTTGCTGCTCCAGTTGCTTTTGGTTCTGCTACTGCTGCTGTTGCTTCTGCTGATAATGATGGTGCTGCTGCTGTTTCACTTATTTCTGGTGTTTCTTGTTCCATAACTGCTGTGCGTTTCTGTCATGACTCATTGACATAGCAGCACTGAATTTTGCTCCTGGGTTTTATTGTACAGTTAAAATTAAAATTCTGACTGCTTGTATGCCGAAATTCTGTGGCTATATTTCGCCCTTGGCTGTTGGCATACAGTTCAATTTTACTGGTACTTGCTGCTGTTCCAAAATTACCTGTTTTCTGCCTACCATTGCAGTTAGCAAAGTATTGTTTGGCATAATTTATTATGTCTTTTTTGTTAAGACACGTCGATATTGTATCAGTAGAACAGCTTAACCGTGGAACATTTTCGTGAGCACTAATAAAAAGTTGAAAAATTCATGGAAATCTTCATGTCATACTTTGAAGCTGCATTTCCATTAAAAAAACAAAAATCTCAACCTAAATTCAAAAAGAACAAATGGATTACAACAGGTATTAGAATCTCTTGTGCAGAGAAAGAAGATTATACAATATAGCAAAGACACAGTACATGCCTCATGAATTTCGTTTGTACCAGAAGAATTACAAGAGGATCCTCAAAAATGTTGTAAGGAAAGCTAAAACAATGGCAAATGACAAACACATTGAAAATTCAAAAAACAAATCTAAAGCTATAAGGGAAGTTGCAAAAAACCGAACAACAAGTGAAACTAAACAATATAAAAATATGAACTTAAGTTATCAAGGACAAATGATTTCTTCCCCAACAAAAGTTGCAGGGACCTTCAACAAATATTTTGCAAATTTTAAGTAAACAGTTGGTAAGTGGACTGGCAGAACACAACAAAATATCCCCTTCATCAATCAATAGTGTGAGAAATGTATCAACATCTTTGTTCCTTTCACCCACAAATACTGAAGAAATTTTATCAGTTATAAAAACCTTGAAAACAGGGTACTCTTGTGAAATTGATGGAATACCAGATGCAATTAGTAAAAAATACTGTATTGCCTTAGCTGAACCCTTGACACACTTGTGCAACTGGTCACTGGCATCAGGAACCTCCCCGTCATGCTTAAAAACAGCAAAACTGAAACCACTATTCAAAAAAGGAAATCCAGAATGTGTTTCAAATTATAGACCAACAGCCCTAAGGCCTGTAGTTTCAAAAATTTTAGAATTTTTTTTATAAGAGATTGTCAGATTTCCTAAATAAAAATAAAATTCTCTAACCCTCGCAGCATGGCTTCAGTAAAGGCTATTCAACTGAAAGTGCAATATTTGAATTTCTTAATTAAATCTATATTGAACTGGATGAAAGTGAGTTTGTGACAGGCATATGTCTTGATTTATCTAAAGCTTTTGACGTCATTGACCATAATAACCTACTGCAGAAGCTTGACCATTTAGGAATTAGAGGAATATCCAATTAGTGGGTCAGGACATACCTATGTGGTCACCAACAGGTGGTTGAAGTGCAATATACTGACCATAACAAAATCAGCTACTACTATTCAGGATATGAAAATGTGGAATATGGTGATGCTCAAGGATCAGTATTAGGACCCATTCTGTTTCTCCTCTATGTCAATGATCTTATGTACAACAAGTATCGCCAAACTACCCTCCAATTTGCAGACAATACAAGCTTCCTTATTACTGGTAAAACAGAAGAAAAACTAAAAGACTCTGCTATCCAAAAATGAACAGTGTACAACAGTGGTTCAGCTATAACAAGCTAATTATAAACAAAGAAAAGACAGTAGCACTGAACTTCTATAATGTAAAAGGAAGACACCACCCAAGCCTACAAATAGAACTTAGGAACAGAGTTCTTGAAATTGTTGACAGCACAAAATTTCTGGGACTCTGGCTCCAGAACAACACAAAATGGGAGGTACACATTGAATATTTGCAAAGAAAACTGAGCAAAACCTGCTACATGATAAGGATCTTAAAAACTTGGTTGCAGCAAAGCCATCCTGTTAAATGTATACTACTCCTATGTGCATTCTGTAATTAAATATAGCATAATCTTCTGGGGCAATCCAACAACAAATATTAAACTTTTCAGGATGCAAAAGAGAATATTGAGAATTATTGAAGGGGTAAACAATACGAAATCATGCAGACCTATATTAAAAAAACTGTCAGTTCTTCCTCTTCCTTGCATTTTTCTCTATGAAACACCAGTTATTGTCAAACAATATATTGATACACACCCAGATATCTTACTAAAAATGGAGATATACATACACACAATACAAGGCAAAAATCTGAACTTCATATGAAACAGGTGAGAACATCATTGTGCCAAAAAGGCACACTACATACTGGGATAAAGATTTTCAGTAATCTACCTAACCATATTAAATCAGCAGGCAAACTCTATAGTTTTAAGGCTGAAGTAAAGGCATATTTAATTGATCATTGCTTTTACAGTCTGACAGAATACATAAAAGCCAAACAACAAAAATTAAGATTATGAATATTCTAGTTTGTATGTGCCTGTAATGTTTGTTGTATGTATGAATCTTTGCTAAATTACTTCAATAACTAGTCATTAGGATTTCAGTACAAATTGTTTTATCTAGTATATACCTAACCACCTCCAATATCCTTGTATATACTCTATACATGTAGGATTTGAAGGACTAAATAAATAAATAAATATGATCTTTTACTTAACTGCTGCTGAAATATTCCATGTTTTACCTCATTCACAAAGTCGTTTGGTTTTCCTCATGGTACACTCGAACTGTTAACTACACTGTCACAATCCATAGTTGAAAGAGCTTCAAAGTAATTTTTGTTCACTACATTTATGTTTCTTTCACCATTTTTTGTATCTTGTATTATCTGTTTGCGTTTTTTGTACCTTCATGGCGCGATTTTGTCATGTTCCTTTCACTTTTTTCTTCTTTAAGTTTCTTGATATCCATCTTCAAGGAACTGATAAATTGTAAACTAGACGCACATTCACTGAGCTTTGTAATTTCATCCTTACAACAGCAACAATTTTTCTTTCTCACAGCATAATTCACACTTTTTCTCGGAGACACACGTAGAATTTTTACACTAGCCGCCATCTTGCCAATCTCAGTTAGGTAAACAAATCAAAAAACCATTTAGGTGTGAGAGTAGAACAACTATATAAAGCCCTTTACAGTGAACAAACCAATAAATCTTCTCAGCTTCAGAGGCCCCTCTGCACATTAATTGATTCCTGCCAGACAATGTAATATGGTCTATGTGGCTCATCAAGCTACTGCCACTGGCATGATAGCCATGATTTCACATTAGGATGAAAAAATGGAGTGCAAATTAATTTTCATTAACAGGCTATAGCAGTGTTGCAACACTGGCAACATACGGATTTCCTGGACAACAATGACAACCAGCAGCACAGTCAAGGTTCTTGCCATGGCCTGTGGCTACAGGCTGCTGACCCGAATTGAACACTCACTGGCACTCCCAAGGATGTCAATGCCACTAGCCACCATGAGAGCAGTGACATCCAGCCATTCAAAACAAACACACCCGCAGACATCAACAATGTTCCACACTCAAACAAGCTGGATCAGCCTTGGTAGTATTGGTTCCATGCATGCAACAGCAACTGCTCTCTCCCATGCAATCACCCAATCTTGAAACATGAGTTGCAATAGGTACTTTAGATTGCAGTACTCATCACAGTCACCTATAGTTACAACATGTGGACCAAACTAGTTTCGTCTCATTTCCATGCCACAATGGCAGACTCTACGTACTGGATTGCTTGGCCATTTGTAAACTGTTTCTCATTGAGACTTGTTCAGAAGTGAGTGTCACCCATATGAGGACCAGCCCATTCTTCACCCAGCAGAGTGATTTATAGAACTGGCACTTGAATGGTTGATATGAGTCTCCATGCAACATTCCCACTGCAGTTTTCATTTGTAGATATCAGAGAACCTGTGTTTATGGCAGACTTTCTTCACCACTTCCATCTATATCCTGACCTAGCACATGGGACCCTCACACACCACAGCAGAGGAGAATTCATTACCAGCTTCACTGGGGCTCATCACAATATGAACCATGGCTGCTGACAGATACAGACTTGCAGACATCAAATCCTCATTGCTTGAGATAACCTCTGTGACTCCTCCACAACTGCCAGGTAATGGAACCAAAGTTACAATAGTTTATGCACAGTTATGACAAAGTCAGAAAGGAAATGCTCAGCCTATATGAAGAGAATTACTAATTGCATGCTAAAACTCTTTCAATTGCAGATGAGCTTAACACTATATGTTCTTATGTACAACTCATCACAAATGGGTAGTCACATTATTACAGCTTCCCCATCATGAATGAGGGATTAAGCACCGAGACTTCAACAGCAGGCACACACATTAGGTTAGACTGACCTGAGTTGTCAGAGATAGTGGTCATGTATGTATGTGTGTGTGTGTGTGTGTGTGTGTGTGTGTGTGTGTGTGTGTGTGTGAAGTGCACCTATTTGTGTGAATGCTTGTGTGTTTTTATTTTCTAATGTTTGGCTGAAAGCTTGACATGTAACAGTATTTTCAATGAACCAATATTATAAAAAGGAAAGTTGCTATTCACCATATAGCAGAGATGCTGAGTCACAGATAGACATAACAAAAAGCTTTTGTCCATTAAGGCCTCCATCAACAATAGACAGACACACACACACACACACACACGAGCGTGACTGCAGCCTCAGGCAACTGAAACCACACTGCAAACAGCAACATCAGTGCATGATGTGACTGGCTACTGCTGGGTGTTTGACAGGAGGAGGCTGGGGCGGGGATGGGGTGGGATGTATGGTGGAAGTGGCGGACAGCAAAATGCTGCAGGTTAGATGGAGGGCAGTGCAAAGGTGGGGGAGGGGGAGGAGTATAGGGAAAGGAGAGAAGTAAAATGATTGTGTGTGATGGTGGAATGATGACTGAGTAGTGTTCGAATGGGATCTGGAAAGGGATTGGACAGGTGAGGACAGTGAGTAACGAAGTTTGAGGCCAGGAGGTGTGACATTCACCTGCTTTATTTCTTCATTAACAGTCCTTGGTGTTGACATATTGCATCATTATTGTGGCTGAAAAATGTACTTTTACTGTTCGCAACCCCCCAGTACAACATTACACAGTTATATGACCAGTTTACCATTGATACATGTTAAGCCTCATTAATACATTGCAAGCAAACATCAGAATACTGCTACAATAGTTTGCTGATGAACATATATGAGCAGCAAATAGCTAACCACACAGTTCGGAGTTCTTCAAGAATAATAAGGTATGTAACACTATTTCTCAAATAAACTGAACAGACACTGTCCCTGTTTTAACACACAGCCTATTTGTGTTACACTAATTCAACTGTTCAGTTAATGCATTATTGTTATTCTAACTGATACAGATATCCTGTGTGAAAACCAGTCATGGACTGACTGTCTCAGGAACAAAAGTCAATCCTTTACATATCCTCACAATATTAGGCACTGAAACTATACATTGTTTGATGTTTAAGTTACATAAATTACAATTCAAACATAATTCACTCGATTAACTGAATCTATCAAAAAATCCCTTCTTTTTAACAGTTTCTTCTACCACAATGGTTAGGCCAAATAATTTGTTTAAATAATGAAATTAACAGGTATAGTTACACAAACAACACTTTTGACAAACCTGTAATTATTTTGGAATTAAGAAGGGTAGGACTGGCTTTGTTAATATGTTTTCAAATAGAGCCACATAAATACTTTAAGAATCCTAATAGTTCTTCTTTCAAATGTTTATGATTAATACAGAATTTATATTTGTTTATAAGTCAACCACAGAACATAAGCCTTCAAACAATTACTGATTTCACCCTATAACAAAGGTATTAACTAGGAATGGTGCAAATAAATTAGGAAATTGATTACATACATAAAACTAATCATAAAATTAGATCTGGTAATATATTTCTTAAGACTGAGGGCCAACCTTTCTCTTTTAAGGAAATACAGATTATATTCATGTATGTTAATGGTAATTAGTGAAAAATGAAAAAAAATTAAGGAGGCAGATGGCAAAACAAGAGATGAAGTAAAGAGATCCCAGCTTGCTTCATCACAGAGGGTTACAGGAATGAAGGATATGTTACATGGAGAGTTCCCACCTGTGTAATGCAGAAAAACTGGTGTTGGTGGGAAGGTTCCATATGGCACAGGCTGCGAAGCACTCGTTGAAATAAAGGATGTCATCCTTTATTTCTGTGACTGCTTCACAGCCTGTTCCATATGGATCCTTCCCACCAACACCAGTTTTTCTTAACTGCACAGGTGAGATATCTCCCTGCAATACATCCTTTGTTCCTGTAATCCTCCTGGAATCAAACTTCATTAGTCACTGCCTTATACATACAGTCCCTCCCCTGTTCCCATTCCAGCACCACAGAGCCATCATTTCACACTCAGTCCTTTTACTTCTCTCCTTTTCCAGTACCCCCCCCCCCCCCCCCCTAGCCCTCCCTCTCCTCAGTCCACCATCTAACCTGCACCTCTTTGCTAACTGCCATCTCCACCATACATCCCTCCCCCTTCCCACCCCAGCCTCCTCTTTACCCCTACCCAGTCACCACTACCATCATGCTCTGCTGCTGCTGCTGCTGCTGTGTGTGTGTGTGTGTGTGTGTGTGTGTGTGTGTGTGTGTGTGTGTGTGTGTGTGTTTGTGTGTGTTTTATGTGTTGTGTGTGTCTACAGTCTATATATGTTGTTGATGAAGGCCTTAATGATCAAAAGCTTTATTTACTTGTAACAGTCTTTTTGTTGTGCCTATCTGTGACTCAGCCTCTCCACTGTATGGTGAGTAGCAACTTTCCTTTATATAATATTGTTACATTCCATCCTGGATTTTTCATTGTTTGATTAGTATTTCCATTATGCCTGTCTGCAACTCAGTGTGTCATCTTTATGGTGAGTAGCAATCTATCCTGTCCGTAATGGTTGATATTCCACCATGGACTTTCCATTGTTTAGGTGTGAGGTTATTTCCAACAATTTATAAAATAATACTAGATTTTTAGTATATAACAACCGAATAATAGGCCACAGTATATGTATCAAAGCTTAATCAAAAATCTGAAATATTCTCAAAAAATTAAAGAAGTTCAAAGCTAAAGTGTAGTTATACATTCTGCATATTTGAAGTGTAGAGTCGAAAATAACTGTTTTGTATTATGATCTCTCAGCTTATATAATGTTCTGTGATGGACTACTGTCTGCTATGTAATTTTTCTCTTTGCATTCTGTCTTTTTTTACTATACAGGGTGGTCCACTGATAGTGACCAGACCAAAATCTCACAAAACACAAAATAAGCATCAAATGAAAAGATAAGAAGAACAAATCTGTTGATGGGGGAAAACAGATGGCGCTATGGATGGCACTGCCATTGGTTAAATTGATAGAAACTGCATTTCTAATAGGCACCCCCATTTTTTATTACACATTCATATAGTACATAAATAAATATGAATGACTGATTTGGAACATTTGTTTAGTTTTTTGATGGATGGCACTGTAATATTATAACACTTATAATATGCCTCACCCATTTAGATCAACAGCTGGTAACAATGTGGTTTTTCAAATTAAAACACAAAAAAACAGTCACATTTGGAGTTTATTTCTGTTGTTCCAATGTGATACATTTACTTTTCTGACCTTATCATAAATTATGCAAATACATGCTGTTACTTCATGAGAAACCATAATAACCTCATTAACATAATAAATGCTCAAAATGATGCCTTTCAACTTCAATGCATTTGGCAATATATGTAACGAAATTCCTCTCAAAAGTGAGTAGATCACCTTCAGTAATTGTCACACATGCATTGAAAATGTGCTGACAAATGTTTTCAGGCATTGTCAGTGGATCCTGATAACAAATATCTTTCAATTTTCCCCACATAAAGAAGTTCAGAGATGTAAAGGTGAACGTGCAGTACACGGTATGGTGCTTCTATGAACAATCCACCTGTCATTAAAAATTCACCATGTTGAAAGTACATTGCCATTCTGTCATGAAGTGAAACATCTTGTAGTAGAATCTATAAAACATTAATTAAAAAGTTGGCATACATTGCACCATTTAGATTGTCACTGATAAAATTCTGGTAAGGGCCAATGAGATGTTCTCCCATAATTCCACACCACACATTAATTCACCAGGGTCGCTTATGTTCCACTTGTTGCAGCCATCATGGATTTTCTGTTGCCCAATAGTGCATATTATGCTGGTTTACATTACCACTGTTTGTGAATGATGCTTTGTCACAAAACAGAACTCTTGAAAAAATCTTGTGATCATCTCATAATTTATTTTGTACCCAGTGGCAAAAATTGACATTTTTGAAATTCACGATTCCCATTTAATCTGTCTGCTACTTATGTGCAGATTTGCCTCAACTGTAGTTAAAACATTTATTTGCGAATCTTCATTTGTTACAGTTCTTGGCTGACTCTTCTTCTTTGGCTAAACACTTCAGGTTTCTCGGAGGGCTTCCACTTTACAGTATAGTTGTCGAGCCTTACGGTGAATGGTCATCTTGAGAAGGGCCATATTTGTCTCCTCAAGCAGAGTGACAATCCTAGTGAGCATAGGGGCATGAAGACTGCAATGGAGAACTTTATTCTGTAGGCACTGGAGCATCTGGGACTTATTAATTGTGCCCAACAGTTTTTCTGGATTTTCAATTCAAGTAAGAGTGGAGGTAAATCATCATCAGGTCTAGATCCAGACGGGTGCTGTTGTTGAGGACCCTTGCAAAATTTGTCCCAACCAGTAGTCGTGACAGTAGAACAGTCATCAAAGGACAACGCAACATCAGTAAGGTAATGGTCAGAAGTTAGGTCATGTATTGTTTCCAAGGAAAACTGTACGGTAATGTTTTTAAAAATGGCCACGTCCGAAAAGTTGGAATGGACTGTTATGTGAGTAGGACTGTGAGAGCCATAGATGGATGTTTCCAAGATATCTTCCAGCTCAAGGAGGAGGAGACCTTTGGGATTGGTGAAATGAGAATGCCATGCTAGGTGTTTGGCTTTGAGATCAGCCCCAATGATAAGCCTGTCAGCTTGTGGAGGTCTGCCTCAAGGAGGGGTTGGTTAGGGCTCAAATAAGCTGCAGCAAAAGTGATGGCCCCAGGGCAGGTGGAGACAGTGACAGCTATGGCCTCTATGCAGTCCAGTGGCTGAAGAGCCTCTTGGTTGTGGACCAATGCCCTGTGGCTGTCCCCACCACAGCAATTGAGTGGGTCAGTCTGATATCAGACCATGTTGCATAGGTAAAACTTGTCACTCTGCTTAAGGTGTGTTCACCCATTCAATACCACTGGAATTAACGATGCAGATGATGAGATCCCTAGGGGGACGGTGGTCATGTGGTGGGTGATCTGCCATTATATTAAGATCTAACTGAGCCTTCAACCAGGGCAATGACCTTTCTGAGCCCATCCTCTGACACACAGATTTTTTTAGCTGTGTCATGAATAACTGCCCTGATATGGGGTTTTGAGAAAAAGGGGATGACCTGTAGGATTTCTTGCATGTCATCCCAAAAGGATGTGTCGGCTTCCACAGCTGGGGGTACTTCCTGGGTGGGTTGCTGGACCCTGCAATGAGTAGGCACAGGAGTTTGCATAGGTGGGGGAGGTAAAACTCTGACAATTTGAGCAACTTTAACGGATGGTCGTGAGGATGCTGCAGCTGGTCTTTTCGTTGGTGATCATTAGTGTCCGCCACAGGAGGCAGACGAGGAGCAGGAGGCCAAGCCACATCAGCAAATGCAGGCATATTGGACTGAACTGAAGGGGGCTCCTCTGTTGCAACCTCAGGTTGGCCCTCAATGAGGGAAAATGGGCGAGATCCCGCAGAGTTGCATGGGACAAGCTGAGTGCACCCCAAAAAATGGCAACAGCGCATGCTGGCTGGATGGTCACCCGTCCAAGTGCTGGCCACGCCCGACAGTGCTTAACTTCGGTGATCTCACAGGACCTGGTGCATCCACTGCGGCAAGACCGTTGCCAATGGATTTGGTAGATCCTTTCAATATCATCCCTTCTAGAGAGGGAGATCACATGTGTGGGCAATGGAATTAACCTCCAGGTCTCATGGATTAACACCAACACCAGCATGCTGCTTGATAGGCAGCACACTACCGCGCAGGGTGTTGGATGAGTCACCTACCTATAGCGTCAAGGACCAGGCATTATCCATAAGAAACTCTGGCTGTAACAGTATCTACAACAAGGCTGAAAAAGATGCACACCAAAAATAATGCCTAAGAAGGCAGTAACAAATCACGACATATGAAACGACAGTGCAACACTATAGAGAATACACATGAACGTAACAAAAGATCTACCCACGCAATTGCAAAGACATGCACAGTTAGCACTATGGTACTCTGATCCCTTCTTAGACAAGTATATTATCATACCTAATTTAAGTAATGAATTGCATTGTCCTATCAGGTGCTTTGCTACATTTGTGAGAATAAACAGCACCATCCACCACAAAGCAAAACAAATGTTCCAAATAAAATATTCACGTTTATTTATGTCCTATATGAATATGTAATAAAAAATGGGTGAACTTTTTTTTAAAAAAAATGCAGTTTCTATCTATGTGACATATGGCAGCTCCGCCTAGTGGGCCATCCATAGCACCATCTCTTTTCCCCCGTCTTGCTCGAACAGATTTGTTCTTCTTATTTTTTTCATTTGATGCTAATTTCTTGAGGTATTTGGCTTGGTCACTATCAATGGACTGTATGTATACTTAATGAACAGTGTATGTTGAAAACATCACTCTGAAGTATTGTTGACTATTTATTTCTCCTTATAATTAAATAAATACTAAAGATAATATATATGTTGTGTCTACTCCCAGGATTGGAATGACTCCTTACCCTCTCCCTTAAAACCCACATCCTTTCGTCTTTCCATCTCCTTCCCTCTTTCCTGATGAAGCAACCATTGGTTGCGAAAGCTTGAACTTTGTGTGTATGATTGTGTTTGTTTGTGTGTCTATCGACCTACCAGCACTTTCGTACGGTAAGTCACACACACACTCACACCAAACGAAACTGCTGGCATGTTGATAGACACACAAACAAACACAAACATACACACAAAATTCAAGCTTTCGCAAACAATGGTTGCTTCATCGGGAAGAGGAAGGAGAGGGAAAGATGAAAGCATGTGGGTTTTAAGGGAGAGGGTAAGGATACATTCCAATCCAGGGAGTGGAAAGACTTACTTTAGGGGAAAAAAAGGACAGGCATACACTCGCACGCACACACACACACACACACACACACACACACACACACACACACACACACACACACACACACACACACACACATATCCAACCGCACACACACAGACACAAGCAGGCATTTGTAAAGGCAAAGAGTTTGGTAGTGAGATGTTGCAGCTAGGCCCAAACTCTGTTCCATTACAAATGTTTGGTTGTGTCTGTGTGTGTGTGTGTGTGTGTGTGTGTGTGTGTGTGTGAGTGTATACCTGTCCTCTTTTCCCCCTAAGGTAAGTCTTTCCGCTCCCGGGGTTGGAATGGCTCCTTACCCTCTCCCTTAAAACCCACATCCTTTCGTCTTTCCCTCTCCTTCCCTCTTCACGAAGAAGCAACCGTTAATTGAAAAAATTTGAATTTTGTGTTTGTTTGTGTGTCTATCAACATGCCAGTGCTTTCTTTTGGTAAGTTACATCATGATAAGACCTTCAGTGTTCAGATTAAAATTTAAGTTCTCATTTTAGAAAAAGTTTCATAATCTTGCTGTAGTAATAACTGTAAGAATTTCAAGTAGATATTTATGTTTTGTGTTAGGGTGGGTGTGAAAGACAGTACCTGTGTGAGTGTATGTGGGACATTTGCCAATATTAAATTTTCAGTTTGTAATTCTCTATAGGAACTTGCAAGTGTTCCAGCTTTGTATCTAGGGAATGAATCCACAGTGCTTCCCCTACTGGTGCATGACGGGTGTCCAAGCATGTTTGAATATGTAAGAGACAGTCAGAATGTTCACAACTATATAGTTAAATTCCAGACGTAAAGTGCAGTTTAAAGTTTATTTCATTTTATTTGTTTAACAAGAGTGTTCTGAGTTGCTTATTTTAATTATGTCATTGAGCTGAGAGCAGTGATTGGCTCTTGCTATATTTTGGCGTGAGTCGTGCCCTGAAAGTCAGTTCTGTACAGCCAATAAGAAGTGAGACAGTTTGCCACCTCACCCATGAGATAGAGGTGCCTCTAGAGGCAGAGAGAAGAAGGAAGTCATAGACTAGCTTTCGAAGGAGGCAGTCATGCTGAAAGTGTCCGAATCCATTATGTGTAAAATGAAGTGATATTGTGACTTCCGCATTTCGGTACAGTGATAAAGGTAGCTGTTGTTTACCATTAACTATTTGTGGAATTTTAAGGGTTGAGAGATATTTTGTTCTGGAGAAAATCACGTGCATAAACTTTGAACTAAAAGGGTGGTGGTAATAAATAATTTTTTTTTTATGAGTATTTATGGCGAGCAAAAACTTTATTTAAAGACAACCACTGAATGTTGAGTGCAAAAGTAAACAGCAGTTTATTGACAGTGTTATTCTCACAAATGATTTCGGAATTGGGTGGGAAAATTTCCTGCTGTTTAAGTGTGATGAGGACTGTGAACAGGAACTTTAATGATTTGAACACATGTGGGCTGATGATTTTGCTTAATATCAATAAAAAATCCCAATGCAAATTTAAAAAGTACTTTGAACTTAGAAATTTGACAGGAACCCATTTCTGATTTATTCTTTAGAGTTCACAAGACTCTTTTCAGCTTTTTGTACATATAGAGGCCTCTGACGTTTAGTTATGAAATCTCAGTTTCTTCAACACTGCTTTTCTGAGATCTCTTACATAGCTGCAATCTGGAGTTAGGTGTGCAGATCTGCTGCAATCTGGAGTTAGGTGTGCAGATCTGCAGCAGTATTGTGGTAGGTGGACAATTTATGTTGCAGAATTGCCGTCGATGTGTTAATTGCGTTAAGTTGCAATTGGTGCTGGATCGGCCAGGGAAACCATTAGTAAAGTTGACGGATGTAGGCGGCTTTCTAGAAAATCAGTAATGTTGCAATAATCAGACTGTGAAAAAGTGCTTGTGAGTAAATAGGAACTGTGAAAGGACAAATATTATAAGTGAACTATTGCTACGTGGATAGAAAGAAAGTGATAGCCCATGAACTGTGATTGCATTTCTTGTGCTTGGCGGACGAATTTGCAGTTATATCTCGCCAACTGGAGTAGCGGATAGTGGCGACTTCATGTAGACCACAAGTTATGAGAGATTACGTGACACCTGCAACAAAAGCTGTTGGCAGCGCTGTCCAGAGTGGTGGCCCATAAACTTGTACGACAGCTCTGCGCATGGTGGTTGGACCCACAGTTACAGCTAGTTGTGTCGGAGACATCAGAAGCACAAAGTTAAGCAGTGTGCTCTTTAAAACTTTGTATGTGAGTGTGCAGAAATTGAATAAAATGGCTGAAAGTAAGCAGAGAAGTGTAAAGGACAAGCTTAAGGTAGATTTGTGGAAGGAAATAGGGGAAGAAGTTAATGATTCTATGAGCTTTAGCTTGGATGTATCACAACCAAATTTTAGTAGTAATTTGTTGGATTCGTTATATGGTAATTATTGATTGGAGAGGAACAGAATATATTGGGCCCCAGTGTTTCAGACCTACCTGTTTGGTAGCTAATATTGATCAGGAAATTGTTTCATCAATGATGGGGCGAAAGACAGTGTAACAGGAATGTTAATGAATCTGTTGACAAAAATGAGTGGATTAGATTCTAATATGACAAAAATGGGTACGTTATTAAGTGATTAAAATAAGTATAATGCGGTCTGATATTGATACAAAAATGAGTGGGATAGATTCAAAATTGAATAATTTGGGTGTTGAAATAGAATCTAAACTGGATTAAAAAAAATTGCAGATCTAAGAGAATTTTGGAAGCATGACATGGCAGTGCTTAACAATAATTCAGTAACAGTGTGAATGAGCAACTGTATGAGCATGACTGTCAAATAACAAACGTAGAACAGTGTGTTACAAACACTAGTTATAGCATTATTTCTAGTGGAATAATAGAATCCACTGAGATTGCTTATGTCACACATCATCATTTTCTCAAGTTTGATCCAAATAAAAGTGTACATTCACATGAATTTTGGAATGACTTTGAGGATATCTTACCCAAAGGTTGGACTGATAAGCAGAAAATCGGGTTTATTACTTCTAACTTAATGGGGGAGGCAAGAATTTGAGGAAACTTGGCATCAGATAAATATAAGTTACAGGAATTTAAGCAAGTTTTCTTTGAAGAGTGCTGGGGAAAGCGTAAACAAATGGATGTGCTAAATAAGTTTTGATCTGAGGAAAAATGCAACCCCATGAAAGAAGGGATAAAAAGATTTGTATACATGTGGGTAACTACACTATCCTATCTTAGTACTAAGGTAGAAACTTAACAAATAGTTATGGGGGTAGAAAATAAGCTACCTTGGTATTGGAAGAATAAGATTATATCTGCACTTAGAGATAATGTAGATAAATTTGTACAATATCTTGAACATGTAGAATCTGTACTAAAAGAGGACAACAGTGCGAAGAAAGAGTATCGACATCCTCTTAGGCACAATGAAAATTGAGCTCAGGCAAACACAAACATAATGAGTTAACAGAGAGGAAGCAGATACCGAGGTCAATCATGAGGGAGAGGCCGGACATATGATAATTGGGTCAGTGACTGAGGACAGTATGGCGACTGTAGACAGCTGCCAGGAGATGACACAACCAGCTGGCAGAGGACGTCAGTTAGCCGTGATGTACCTCAACAGGAAAACTGCTAAGACCCTACAAGATGGCTGGCGCTCATAGACAACAACATTATCAGTTGAACCCGCTGCTGAAACCATTTTTAAGAATGGCACCAGTACAACCACCTAGTATTAATGTAGTCACTAAGAAAGTAGGGGAGATTAACTGGGAGCAGCAAGAGGCAAGAGAATTAACAGATGTTGAGTTAAGGGAGCACAGTAGTAGTAACACATGTAGTAAGAACACATTTATAGAGCAGATAAGTACTAATAACACGGTTTTGAATCAGGAGCTGGAGTTAAACCTGCACAGCGAAACAGAGTATGAACTGAATCTTCAGGTTTTGGCGGCACAAAGACTGTTCCATTAAGTTTTGGGTGTGCAGCCTTCTTCTTCTAATATTTTGGCTGTATAACGTTCAGCCATCTTCAGAGTGAGCCGCAAGACTGCCGCTCCAGTGCTCGCTTCATCCCTTTATACTGTTGTAACGCGCGACTGCGCATGCGGCCACAGACGCAAATGCCCAAGAGATGTTGGTCGGCGGCAGAGATGTGCATACTGTGCGAGTTGTATCTATGACTCTGCAGTTGATCTTTGTTGGCATATCGATATATCTTTGTGAGCTGCACTGTGACAACGTCTTTGCGAGTTTATTACAGCAAGTGCCGGATTCCAGGATTTATCAAGATTGAAACCACTGTCTTTATTAATTAAGTTCATCGTCAAGCGAATTTCAATTGCCTCCTTCACCATCGAGTCTCAAAAGGATGATGTAGTTGCCAAAATTTCGATGTTGTCATACAACATACTGTGACCATTATCAATACACTGCTCTGCCACTGCCGACTTGTTAGGTTGTAAAAGTCGTGTGTGTCTCTGGTGTTCTGTACATCTTTCTTGGACCATACGAGTTGTTTCTCCAATGAAAGAAAAGCAACATTGACATGGAATTTTGTAAACTCCAGATTTTCGGAGCAGCAAATCATCTTTGACGGAGCCCACGAGTGCAGCTGTCTTAGGTGGAGGACAAAAACTCACTTTTACTTTGTGTCTGCCGAGAATGCATCCTATTTTTGATGAGAGTCTACCCACATATGGCAGAAAGGCCATCGATTTAAAGGTTTCTTCATCTTCTTCTGCTGTCTTTGTGGCTTCTTTCAGTTTCATTTTCAGTGCCCTCCGTAATTGTTGTGGAGAGTACCCATTGTCTTCAAACACTCTTGTAAGTGTGAAAGTTCATCTTGCAGACTGCTTTCGTCAGAAATAATATGCGCTCTGTGAGTCAAAGTTCAGAGAACACTCACTGATTGGGCAGGATGGTGGCAGCTACTTGCACATAAATATAGATCCGTGTGTGTCGGCTTCCTATACATTTCATGTCCCAAAGAGCCATCCTCTCTGCACTGAACCAAAACATCCAAGAATGGAAGGCATCCCTCCTTTTCAATTTCCATTGTGAACTTTATTTGATGGTGGAGGGAATTCAGGTGTCTTAAGAAGTCTTGCAAGTTGTCTTCACCATGGGGCCAAACTACAAAGGTATCATCATCATATCTCCAGAATACCGTGGGTTTCAGGTCAGCAGATTCAAGTGACTTGTCCTCGAAGTCCTCCATAAATAAATTGGCCACCAGAGGGGGTAAGGGACTACGCATGGCAACTCCCTCCGTCTGTTCAAAAAATTCATTGTTAAATAAGAAATATATGGAGGTCAGAACATGTTTAAATAAAGCTGAAATCTCTTTGTCAAAATTTCTTTCAGTAAGTTGTAGAGATTCTGGAAGGGGAACCTTTGTAAATAAAGCCACCACTGCAGCGAGAATCTGTTATTCAATGCCCTGTTATTAATATGACAGGTAGAGATTTGGACGATGCTATGATGATGGTTTTGAGTAAGGGACTGAATTTTGCACCCACGCCACAGGTTCTGCCATTGCCTTCATTTATCAGCGCCATTGAAGAAGCTATTCAACCACTTCCCTCTGATTCAGCAAAGGAAATAAGGCGTGAAATATGCTGTGCAAATATGAAGGCTCGCCCACAGAGGAGCAATATATCTGTGGCAGAGAGGGCTGATCTACACAAGCTTCGCCTGGATACTCAGACGGTGGTACTCCCAGCAGATAAAGGTAATGTTACTGTTTTATTGTCTTGGACGAAAACCATGATAAAATGTACAATTTATGGAGTGAAAGTATGTACCGTAAGATCAACAGGAATCCCACTAATCAAGGGGCGAAGAAAACTGTTTCGCTTCTGAATGGTTCTCCCTTTCCACCATAAGTTGTTAGGAGATTGAAACCAAGTGGTCCGGAGCCTCCTAGACTTTATGGTCTACCAAAGGTCCTCAAGAAAGATGTTCCTCTAAGCCTCACAGTGAGGAACATAGGCTCTCCGACCTATGATGTTGCCAAACATCTGGCATCTTTGTTGAGGCCTCTTGTGAGAAAATGTACTCACCACATAAGAAACTCGGCTGACTTCATTAGTAAACTGAAATCATTGAAAATGAACCCGTCTGATATATTAGTTAGTTTTGATGTGGTGACTTTATTTACAAACGTTCCCCTCCCAGAACCTCTACAACTTATTGAAAGAAATTTTGACAAAGAGATTTCAGCTCTATTTAAACATGTTCTGACTTCCAATTTATTTATGGCCAATTTATTTATAGAGGACTTCGAGGAGAAGGCACTTGAATCTGCTGACTTGAAACCCACGGTATTCTGGAGATATGATGATGATTCCTTTGTAGTTTTGCCCCATGGTGAAGACAACGTGCAAGACTTCTTAAGACACCTGAACTCCCTCCACCATCAAATAAAGTTCACAATGGATATGGAAAAGGAGGGATGCCTTCCATTCTTGGATGTTTTGGTTCAGTGCAGAGAGGATGGCACTTTGGGACATGAAGTGTATAGGAAGCCGACACACACGGATCTGTATTTATGTGCAAGTAGCTGCCACCATCCTGCCCAATCAATGAGTGTTCTCTGAACTTTGAGTCACAGAGCGCATATTATTTCTGACGAAAGCAGTCTGCAAGATGAACTTTCACACTTACAAAGAGTGTTTGAAGACAATGGGTACTCTCCACAACAATTACGGAGGGCACTGAAAATGAAACCGAAAGAAGCCACAAAGACAGCAGAAGAAGATGAAGAAACCTTTAAATTGATGGCCTTTCTGCCATATGTGGGTAGACTCTCATCAAAAATAGGATGCATTCTCGGCAGACACAAAGTAAAAGTGAGTTTTCGTCCTCCACCTAAGACAGCTGCACTCGTGGGCTCTGTCAAAGATGATTTGCTGCTCCGAAAATCTGGAGTTTACAAAATTCCATGTCAATGTTGCCTTTCTTACATTGGACAAACAACTTGTACGGTCCAAGAAAGATGTACAGAACACCAGAAACACACACGACTTTTACAACCTAACAAGTCGGCAGTGGCAGAGCAGTGTATTGATAATGGTCACAGTATGTTGTATGACAACATCGAAATTTTGGCAACTACATCATCCTTTTGGGACTCGATAGTAAAGGAGGCAATTGAAATTCGCTTGACGATGAACTTAATTAATAAAGACAGTGGTTTCAATCTTGATAAATCCTGGAATCCGGCACTTGCTGTAGTAAACTCGCAAAGACGTTGTCACAGTGCAGCTCAGAAAGATATATGGATATGCCAACAAAGACCAACTGCAGAGTCATAAATACAACTCGCGCAGTATGCACGTCTCTGCCGTCGACCAACATCTCTGGCGCATTTGCATTTGTGGCCGCATGCGCATTCGCGCAGTACAACAGTATAAAGGGATGAAGCAAGCACTGGAGCGGCAGTCTTGCGGCTCACTCTGAAAATGTCTGAACGTTATACAGCTTAAATATTAGAAGAAGAAGAAGATTTATGGTGGCTGCATACTCAAAACGTAATGGAACAGAGGATGAACTGTCTGACAGTTGTGGAATAAATAATGGAGCAGGGGTCAAAGGCCCGCTTATTTGAAGAAATTGAGAGTAGTGAAGAGGAGGAGGAAAAGGAAGAAGAGGAAGGAATATATAATGCTGTTGACACCTGGTGTAATGTTGCAGAAACAGAGGTAAATACAGAAAGGGAAACACTAGAAAGACGTTTCAATTTAGCGATAGTGGATAGACTGGTAGGAGCTGCCACTATTAGTAATTATATTAAGCATGTAAACATAAATATGATATCCACACAGAACATAGGTTTTGACAGAAGGGAAACAGTGCAGGATTTACTAGACGTGGTAGAACCTGCAAATAAAAGAGAGTACGTAGGACTGTCTATAATAGAAATAAGTGTTTTTTGATGAAAATGTAAAGTGCTTGATTTATACGGGATCAGGTGTGTGTGGTGTGTCTTAAGATTTTGTTAATAAACTCCCAGCAATTAAGCAAGTAGTAGAATGTCAGTAAGTGAACTAAATATAATTGTAGCAACGGGAAAAACCAAAAAGGTGGTGAAGCAAGTATTATTTCTACCCATAGTGGTAAAGGGGGTAGCAATTAGGCAAATTACTTAGTAATTAGTGGACTAAGTGTTGATATGCTGGTGGGTGCCGATTTTCTTAGTGAACATGAAGGATGGGTAAATTTCGGGACCAATGATGTAATGGTAAGAATTAATGGTAACTTTATCACTATACCATTCATACGTAAGGGACCAAATGATGATGAAGAACTAAATGACTTGCCAATCCATATTTGCAGGACAACAAAACTAATGGAAGGCTATAATGAGTATGGTGGAAGTGAAGAAGTGGATCCGTCTGAGCTGGATAGTGTCAGAACTAGGATCAATGATAAATTGCTAGAATTAAGTGACCAAGATGAGGGAGAAAGAAATGACCTAAGACAAATTTTGACTAAGCTTATAGGAGTATTTTCTTATCATCCAGGTCTAGTTAAAGATAATGAGTGTTTTTTGACAGTAAAAAAAGTTGCCCATTTTTTCAAAAAATGATCTGCAGTTCCAGAATTGTACAAGGAAGCAGTATGTGACCTGATTCAGAATATGATAGAGTGTGGGATCATTGAAAGAGCAATAAGTGTTTATAACAACCCACTGGTTATAGTACCAAGAAGGATGGCTTGATCAGATTAGTATTAGATGGTGGTGGTTAGTGTTTAACGTCCCGTTGACAACGAGGTCAGTTGAGACAGAGCGCAAGCTCGGGTTAGGGACAGATTGGGAAGGAAATCGGCAATGCCCTGTCAAAGGAACCATCCTGGCATTTGCCTGAAACAATTTAGGGAAATCTCAGAAAACCTAAATCAGGATGGCCAAATACGGGATTGAACCGTCGTCCTCCCGAATGCGAGTCCAGTGTGCTAACCGCTGCGCCACCTCGCTCAATGAGATTAGTATTAGATGCTAGAGCCTTGAATAAGATAGTATTATCTGAGAGTGACAGACCTGAAAATATAGAACTATTACAGAAGTTTAAAGGGGCAACATTTTTCACATCCATGGATGTAACCTGTGGTTACTGGAATCTTCCTTTAACCAAGGAATCAAGAAAGTATACAGTATTTCTATTTGAAGGTAGACGTTATCAATATAAGGTGGTGTCATTTGGCCTAAATATAAGTGTATGTGCATTTGTAACAGCTATGTCTCAGGTCTTAGGGGACCATTGTTAAGAAGAGTAACTGTGTATGTAGATGACATTTTAATATTGACTCCTACTTGGGAGGAACATTGTTTATTACTAGATGAGGCACTGAAATCAATTAAAATGGGGGAATTGAAATTAAATTAGATAAGACATAATTTGTCAATAAGGAGATCAAATTCTTGGAGCATGTAGTAAGTGGAGAAGGTATCATGCGTCATCCAGAGAAAATTAAAGCTATCCGAGACTATGCTGCACCAGCAACATACAAAGCACTAAAGGGGATGTTTGGTCTGTTGATTTGTGTCTGCTCAATTATTTAATGCACCTTGCTTAAGAGAACTGTTAAAGAAAAATGTAGTATATAAGTGGACTATTGAATGTCAGAAGGCTTTCAAAGGTCTAATAGAAGCCTTAGTTAATAATCAGGTTTTAAACCATCCAGATTTTTCAAAACCATTCTGTCTTGGACCTGATGCCTGTGGATATGAATTGGGAGTTGAACTGTTTCAGATTGAGAAAGAAGGAGAAGAAGAAGTACACAAAACCACTGCTTTTGCAAGTAGGTCCCTTCAACAAGCAGAAAAGAACTACAGTATATCCGAATTAGAAGTTTTAGCTATAATTTTTGGCTAAAAAAAATTGAGAAGTACCTTTTAGGACATGAGATTTTAATTTTCACTGACCATAGTGCACTCACCAATCTAGATACCTGTCAGCTTAAGCATGGTAGGTTAAGGAGATGATCCCTGTATCTACAACAGTTTAAGTATAAGATGATCTATATTAAGGGCTCGAAGAACATTGTGGTGGATGCCTTATCAAGAAGTGTAAAAGACAACGGACAGGGAGTGAATTCCATCTGTAATAGAGAATGTAATGAAGCGTTGTTGGCAGTTATGCAGTTGCAGGATGAAGGCTGACGTATTTGTAAGACTCTGCAAAGGGAGCAAAAACCAAAACAAAAATATCAAACTAGTAAAAAGTAGAATAGGTCATCCTGATTTTCACTACTATCTGTTTACTATAAGGTGCACAAAGATGTCTTATTTAGGCATAGAAAAAATCTGGAGGATAACTGGAAAATGTTTTTCCTGGAACAGCATGTAGATGCATTAATTGGCTATATACACTTTAAGTACAGACACTACGGAGCTCGTAAGTGTATAGCTAGGTTGAGTGAAGTGGTGATATTTAACAACATGTGGAGAAGGGTTCAAAAGTGGTTAGAGTCATGTGATTGGTGTCAATAAGCCATTGCCAACAATAAAATTATACAAGGTCAGATGTATTCTGTAGAACAACAGAAACGATTGGAGTTGGTAGCAGTGGATTTATTCTGCCTGCTACCAGTGTCATGAGGTGGCTGTGAGTATGTTTTTGTATTGGTAGATGGTTTTTCCAAGTATATTAGATTTTACCCTATCAAGAAAGCTAATTCTAAAGTAATAGTAAGCAAATTGGAAAAGGATTACTTTATAAATATAGGAACGCCTAAAGCTATCTTATCTGACAATGCGCCACAATTTATTTCTAAGAGGTTTGAGGAGTGCCTAAAACAATGTGTGGTGATGATATTAAGATCTCAGCATATTTTCCTCAAGGTAATACATGTAAGAGGATCATGAAGGAACTAAACCGATCATGTTGCACTTACTGCCACAAGAAACATTCTGTGTGGGCCAACTACACAGAGTATTTTGAATAGGTCATTAACCATCGTAAACATTAAGCCACCAGATTTGCACTTGTAGAACTAATGTGTGGAATTAGGCCAAATAATATCTTGTTTGATCTCATAGAATTCCCTAATCTTACTTATTTAGCTATGGAAGAAAAGAAGAAAGTAGCACGTGCTACTATAAGAAAGAAGGAACTGGAAAGAAAGAGGAGACATGATGCTGGAGCTACTCCTACTACCTTCCGAATAGGTGATCTAGTTTTAATAAAGACCAAGGAGAAGTAAAAAAAGCTTACCTCAGAAACCAAAAAGTTTACTGACAAGTATGTGGGTCCATTTAGGATAATAGAGAAACCTCACCCTAATGCTTACCGACTGGAATTTGTAAAGTCTCATAAGTTGCTAGGCTTAAGAAATATTATTGATCTAAAGAGATAGGTACAAAAAAGCGAGATGGCCAGGAGTAACTAAAAACCTCAGAGGGCTTTGCACCCTTTGCAAGGCTAAGTGTTTGACGAACACTAGGACTCGAGTTAATGATAATGCTACTTAATTTTCATTTCATGTTGTCATTATTGCTTTTCATCATTCAGTATTTTTGGCTGTAATTTTTCCTTCTTCACTATAGTAATATTAAGTAAGAGAGCTAAGGACTGTGGAAACATCAGAAGGGTGTTACTGTAAGAAGAAACGAAAAATATTTACAGAACATCAAGGCTGGCTGTAAGACAATGGTAATATTGTACAGGAAGAGATGAATTATATCAGTATATTTAGACATGGAGGTACTGGGTACCCTCAGAAGGGGCTATATTTTGTGTAGGTAAGTATATAAAAAAACAGAAAGGCTGACTGTAAGACAGTGGTAATGAATAAACAAATGAGTGAGTCTCAAGGTGTTGCCTGCTAATTGTAGTAAACAAAGAAATGTAATGTGGTTAAACAAAAGGGATCAAAGTTTAGAAACAGATGGAAGTACAGACAAGAGGCATAAGAAAGGACCTGAAGTAACCACAAATAGATTTGTACATAATTAACCATCACTAATCTGAGTGAATGTGGTATGGATATGACAATGTAATAAATACTAAATGTGACTGGAGTAACCTGATGTTGTAGTTGTGAGACATTGAAGCTGAGCAGTAAAAGAGCTAGTTTGTGAAACCTGATGTAGATGTTCTTGTAACAGAGCAGCAAAAGGCTGGCTTGAGAAACCCTAAGTGGATTTTGGTAAATAATAAAATGTATGTGAATCTGATATGCTGAAGTGCCACAGAAGTTGGCAGAACTATTTTCAAGATTAGTGGTTTTAAGGAATGTTTTGTATATAAGTGTTTTCAGCTTTTGTTTTTCTTGTATATATAGAGTACTGATGATGACTCTTACGAGCGTCACGGAAGTTGTCAAGACTAAAGCTGTCGAGAAGGTGTTGAAGCCACAGTGGCTGCAATGATTCACAGTGGATTCATTAATAATTTCTATTTCTATGTATACTATATTTAAGTAGGTGTATTTGTCAGGTTTACAGGAATACAGGAGAGGGCCTAGAGAAAATATGTTTAGTTAATAATATTATGTTTTTTTTTTTTTTTTTTTTTTAGGTAACATGTAATGCAGTATTGGAGAGCCACAAACATTGGCTGGAATTTGATGTTTATTTGTGTAATGATTTTCAGAAGTAATTTGTATATAAAATTGTAACAGAAACTTGTTTGATTGATTGTAGTAAGATTTTGAGAAAAAGATTAATAGTCAATGTGCCACTTTGGTACTGCTTGATGGAAAGTTAGTTCACTTTTTGCTAAAAGATTATCAGTAAATGTAAAAGATGAAAAAAAATTACGCTGCAACATGAGAAAGTAGATTTATACAGAAAAAGTCATTGAAAGAAAAATTAAAGGAATTTTGAGATGTATATTCATGTTAGGTTAAGAAGTAGCAATTAAGGATGGAATCTGAAGCCAGCTGAATTTTTCATTTGCGCTGACATGATACAGAGATAGCACAAAACTCATAGAGCCCTCGAAAGCAGGACTGAATTGGACAAGGAGTGCTAGCAAAGTGAAAGGTTTAAGTGTTCATAGGTAGATGCTCCCCAAAGTGATGGTGTTGTTAGCTTGCATGTGATGTACAAAGAGTAAAATGTTGTTACGCAGATGCTCGCCATAGCGATATGTAAAGAAGAATAAGCAATATTAAAATATGAAGATGGTAGGTGTTATTTATTTTCAGAAATCTGTAAAATTTTGTGAAGATTGTATTCGTTTTTCTTTACATCAAACAATGTTCTAATCAGTATGTTTAGAATTGATTGATTGTAGGTCATCAGCCCTAGATAAAAATGATTGATGTATATACATAATTGAGATGTCATATATTAATACTTAGGGAAGTTTAATTGAATTTGAGCTTAAAAGTATGGGATTAGTTAGGGTAAAGGCTTTATAGAAAAATTTGCAAGAAACAAAACCATTTTAAGAGGTTAAAAATTTTTACTTCCTCAGGAGGTATGAGGCATCACAGCTAGGGCAAGATCACTAATTTCTCTATTAAAGCTTTCTTGTATGAATTTATGTAGGATCCAGTGTAAGAAGTCAGAATCTTATTTGATCTGCAACGGGCAAGCTGTGTCCTGCAGACATGCGTCATGACCATATGGCATGACTGCAGCATGTGAAAGTTGCGGAGAGGTGCTTCTATAGTAGTTACACTCTCTGGAACTATAAAAATTAATATCTGATCTACAAATAGCCTGAGGAACTTCATATTAGGTACATAACCTCCTGTTGATAAAGGAACAATTTGTAAAAATCTGAAGTCAATAACTGTCATAATTTGGAAGTTACAGAAAATAAAAATAAAAAATGTCAGTAAAAATGTAATTATCTGACACTTAAAAAACTAAATCAATATGTTAATAGTTCACCAACTGTGACTATTTGTAAAGATATGATAACACCTTCAGTGTTTAGATTCAAATTTAAGTTCTCATTTTAGAAAATCTATTGTAATTTTGCTGTAGAAGTAACTGCAAGAATTTCAAGTAGATATTTATGTTTTGTGTTAGGGTGAGTATGAAAGACAGTACTTGTGTGATTGTATGTGGGTCATTTGCCAATATTAAATTTTCAGTTTGTAATTCTCTATAGGAAGTTGCAAGTGTTCCAGCTTTGTATCATGGGAATGAATCCACCAGTGGTTCCCCCACTAGTGGATGACGGATGTCCAAGCATGTTTGAATATGTAAGAGACAGTCAGAACATTCCCGACTATATAGTTAAATTCCAGACGTAAAGTACAGCTTAAAGTTTATTTCATTTTATTTGTTTAACAAGAGAGTTTTGAGTTGCTTATTTTAATGATGTCATTGAGCTGAGAGCAGTGGTTGGTTCTTGATAGATTGTGGTGCAAACCAGACCCTGAAAGTCAGTTCTGATTGGCCGTAATTCTGTACAGCTAATAAGAAGTGAGACAGTTTGCCAACTAACCCATGAGCTAGAGGTGCTTATAGAGGCAGAGAGAAGAAGGAAGTGGTGGACTAGCTTTTGAAGGAGCCAGTCATGCTGAAAGGGTCGAACGCATTATGTGTAAAATGAAGTGATATCGTGACTTCTGCATTTCGGTACAGAGATAGAGGTAGCTGGTGTTTACCATTAACTATTTGTGAAATTTTAAGAGTTGACAAATATTTTGTTCTGGAAAAAACTGCATATGTAAACGTTGAACAGTAAAGGTGGCAGTACTAAGTAAATTTTGTTACTGATTATTCATGGCGAGCAAAAACTTTATTTAAAGACAACCACTGAATGCCAAGTGCAAAAGTAAATAGCAGTTTATGGACTGTGTTACTCTTGTAAATGATTTCAGGATTGCATACAAAAAGGTCTGGCTGTTTGAGAGTGACGAGGACTGTGAACTGGAACTTTAATGATTTGAGTACTAACAAAGAGATAGAGGGGCTGGCCAATACTTAGCTCAGTCCAGCCGATAAATACCCGAAAAACAGAACTGAAAATTTATGTTCCAAGCTTTTGGGTCAAATGTTCCTTCATCAGGGAGGAGAGAGGGGGAAGAAAGGGAAGAAGGGAAAGTGGATTCAGTTACTCACAACCCAGGTTATGAAGCAACAGGGAAAGGAAAACAGGGAGGGTAGCAAGGATGGATGCATGGTTGTCAGAGGGAAGCCAAAGATATTCTACTGTAAATACTGTGCCAGCTTCAAACCAAAGAGGATGCATACAGAAGTAAAGAGGTATATAGCATAAAGATAAACACAACTATGTAGGATGAAAAGATGCGTGAATGGCTAAAGAGGAAAGGGAAAGAGGAGAAGACTGAAGAGTAAATGGGAGTGAGGTTGTTTAACATAGGTTCAGTCCAGAGGGATGGTTGGAGTGCAAGTTCCCATCTCCGCAGTTCAGAGGGACTGGTGTTGGGTGGGAGAAGGCGAATGGCACATACGGTATGGTTCCTAGGTCCCTAGAATTATGCTGGAGGGCATACTCCGCTACTGGGTATTGGACATTTCCTAGGCGGACAGTTCGTCTGTGTCCGTTCATGCACTCAGCCAGTTTAGTTGTTGTCATACCAATGTAAAAAGGCTGTGGACAGAGGTGTGGATGTGAGCTTCAACATGATGAAGGTCAACATCCAGGAAGGTGGCTTGGGTTTTGGAGAAGGACCAGGTGAAATTCAGATTCGAATTCAGATTAATTTCCTCCATAACGTCAATTCCTTTTCAGATTAATTTCCTCCATAATGTCAACTCTTTTTCGAATCTGAATTTCACATGGTCTTTCTCCAATACCCAAGCCACCTTCCTGAATGTTGACCTTCATCTTCTTGAAGCTCACATCCACACCTCTGCCCATATCAAAACCACTAACAAATAACAGTACCTTTACTTTAATAGTTGCCATCCATTCCACATCAAATGCTCCTTCCCTACAGCCTAGGTATTTGCTGCAAAACATATCTGTTCCAGTGACGAATCCCTCAACAATTACACCAATAACCTGACCAGTGCTTTCCTCTCCTTCAACTATCCTGCAGACCTTGTCCACAAACAGATCTCCAAAGCAATACATTCCTCCCAATCCAACAACAATGTTCCTACCCCCAGACCACACAGAAGCATCCCCCTTGTCACCCAATATTATCCTGGCCTCGAATACATCAGCAAATTACTCTGCCAGGGATATGACTTTCTCAAGTCAACCCCTGAAATGAGATCATCCTTTGACAAAATTCTCCCCACACCGCCCAGAGTTGCCTTTTGTCACCCCCCTAACATCTGTGACATCCTTGTTAAACCCTACAATATTCCCAGACTACCTTCTCTACCCAGCGGTTCCTACCCCCGTAACCGACGCCACTGCAAAACCTGCCCCATGCATCCCCCCACAACCACCTACTCCAGCCCCGCTACTGGTAAAAGATACACAATTCAAGGCGGGGCCACATGTGAAACTACACATGTCATTTATCAGCTGACATGCCTGCACTGCACAGTGTTTTACATTGGTATGACAACAACTAAACTGGCTGAGTGCATGAACGGACACAGACGAACTGTCCACCTACGGGATGTCTAATACCCAGTAGCGGAGCATGGCCTCCAGCATAATTCTAGGGACCTAGGAACCTGCTACACCGTATGTGCCATTTGGCTTCTCCCACCCAACACCAGTCCCTCTGAACTTCGGAGATGGGAACTTGCACTCCAACCATCCCTCTGGACTGAACCTATGTTAAACAACCTCACTCCCATTTACTCTTCAGTCTTCTCCTCTTTCCCTTTCCTCTTTAGCCATTCACGCATCTTTTCATCTTACATAGTTGTGTTTATCTTTATACTATACACCTCTTCTGTATGCATCCTCTTTGGTTTGAAGCTGGCACAGTACTTACAGTAGAATATCTTTGGCTTCCCTCTGACAACCATGCATCCATCCTTGCTACCCTCCCTGTTTTCCTTTCCCTGTTGCTTCATAACCTGGGTTGTGAGTAACTGAATCCACTTTCCCTTCTTCCCTTTCTTTCCCCTCTCTCCTCCCTGATGAAGGAACATTTGTTCCGAAAGCTTGGAACGTAAATTTTCAGTTCTGTGTTTTGTGTATCTATCAGCTGTACTGAGCTGAAGTAAGTACTGGCCAGCCCCTCTATCTCTTTGTTAGTATTTGTTTCACATCTTTATATGAGATTTTCCATTAATCACTTTAATGATTTGAACACATGTGGGATGATGATTTTGTTTAATAGCAATAAAAAAATCCTAATGCAAGTTTAAAAGGACCTTTGAACTTAGAAATTTGACAGGAATCCATTTCTGATTTATTCTTTAGAGTTTGCAAGACTACTTTCAGCTTTTTGTGCAATGCCTCTGACATTTAGTTATGAAATCTCAGTTTCTTCAACACTGCTTCTCTGAGATCTCTTAAGTAGCTGCAATCTGGAGTTAGGTGTGCAGATCTGCGGCAGTATCAAGGTAGTTGGACAATTTATGTTGCAGAACCGCCATCGATAGTCAAAAGAGTACATTATGTCGCAGTAGGACTAGAATAGTCTGTGCAGGCTGGGTGAATTGGTCAAGTCTTGCACCTTGGACTTATATAAGGATGTTTTAAAAACTGTCTTCAGAAGAAACAACTACTCCGAGATAGAATTAAATAGGGCACCACACATTAAAAGATCTGGAGTTTCTAATAAAAAAGAACCAATTAAAATTGTTTTCTTCCTGTTTACAAAAAAGTCACAGATTTCTTAAGCAGTGTTCTCAGAAGACACAGTATTGACCCAATTTTTAAATCAACAAGAAAGGGACCCAAATATTTTAACACTGCCAAGGACCTATGCCCATCACTTGCTACAGTAGGAGTATGCAGAATGCCCTTGCACATGCATTCCAGGGTGCACAGGAATTTCAAAAAGAAGCATTAACACCACATTAAGGATCACAATAACAATTACCATCCGGGCAACACAGGTATATCAACATTTGGAGATCATAATCTCAGACTAAAGAATGGCCAATTTTGTTCTATGATAATGTGGTTTTATCAGAATCTAACCAATAATATGCTAGGATCCACAGAAAGAGCATAAAAATTCAGAATCTCAAAAACAACTTTAACAGAGAATAAGAAGGACTGAAATTAAGAAATAAATTAAACAGTTAACGCTAAATACAACAAATTAGGCCACTTTTCTGAACTACAAGCTTCATAACACAGATCAGAAAGATTCAGTGACCTTAGGCAGTAATCTGCTGATGTAATGAGCTGACAGTTGCATGCTTATAATAAACATTTTGGTTGCTGAACTTTTTTGTGATTAACTGCCTTCTAAGTCATTATCCCCCCCATGAACCATGGACCTTGCCGTTGGTGGGGAGGCTTGCGTGCCTCAGCGATACAGATGGCCGTACCGTAGGTGCAACCACAACGGAGGGGTATCTGTTGAGAGGCCAGACAAACGTGTGGTTCCTGAAGAGGGGCAGCAGCCTTTTCAGTAGTTGCAGGGGCAACAGTCTGGATGATTGACTGATCTGGCCTTGCAACATTAACCAAAACGGCGTTGCTGTGCTGGTACTGCGAACGGCTGAAAGCAAGGGGAAACTACAGCCGTAATTTTTCCCGAGGACATGCAGCTTTACTGTATGATTAAATGATGATGGCATCCTCTTGGGTAAAATATTCCGGAGGTAAAATAGTCCCCCATTCGGATCTCCGGGCGGGGACTACTCAAGAGGATGTTGTTATCAGGAGAAAGAAAACTGGCGTTCTACGGATCGGAGCGTGGAATGTCAGATCCCTTAATCGGGCAGGTAGGTTAGAAAATTTAAAAAGGGAAATGAATAGGTTAAAGTTAGATATAGTGGGAATTAGTGAAGTTCGGTGGCAGGAGGAACAAGACTTCTGGTCAGGTGATTACAGGGTTATAAACACAAAATCAAATAGGGGTAATGCAGGAGTAGGTTTAATAATGAATAGGAAAATAGGAATGCGGGTAAGCTACTACAAACAGCATAGTGAACGCATTATTGTGGCCAAGATAGATACGAAGCCCACACCTACTACAGTAGTACAAGTTTATATGCCAACTAGCTCTGCAGATGACGAAGAAATTGAAGAAATGTACGATGAAATAAAAGAAATTATTCAGATAGTGAAGGGAGACGAAAATTTAATAGTAATGGGTGACTGGAATTCGAGTGTAGGAAAAGGGAGAGAAGGAAACATAGTAGGTGAATATGAATTGGGGCTAAGAAATGAAAGAGGAAGCCGCCTAGTAGAATTTTGTACAGAGCACAACTTAGTCATAGGTAACACTTGGTTTAAGAATCATGAAAGAAGGTTGTATACGTGGAAGAACCCTGGAGATACTAAAAGGTATCAGATAGATTATATAATGGTAAGACAGAGATTTAGAAACCAGGTTTTAAATTGTAAGACATTTCCAGGGGCAGATGTGGACTCTGACCACAATCTATTGGTTATGACCTGTAGATTAAAACTGAAGAAACTGCAAAAATTTGGGAAATTAAGGAGATGGGACCTGGATAAACTGAAAGAACCAGAGGTTGTACAGAGTTTCAGGGAGAGCATAAGGGAACAATTGACAGGAATAGGGGAAAGAAATACAGTAGAAGAAGAATGGGTAGCTCTGAGGGATGAAGTAGTGAAGGCAGCAGAGGATAAAGTAGGTAAAAAGACGAGGGCTGCTAGAAATCCTTGGGTAACAGAAGAAATATTGAATTTAATTGATGAAAGGAGAAAATATAAAAATGCAGTAAATGAAGCAGGCAAAAAGGAATACAAACGTCTCAAAAATGAGATCGAGAGGAAGTGCAAAATGGCTAAACAGGGATGGCTAGAGGATAAATGTAGGGATGTAGAGACTTATCTCACTAGGGGTAAGATAGATACTGCCTACAGGAAAATTAAAGAGACCTTTGGAGAGAAGAGAACCACGTGTATGAATATCAAGAGCTCAGATGGCAACCCAGTTCTAAGCAAAGAAGGGAAGGCAGAAAGGTGGAAGGAGTATATAGAAGGTTTATACAAGGGTGATGTACTTGAGGACAATATTATGGAAATGGAAGAGGATGTAGATGAAGACGAAATGGGTGATACGATATTGCGTGAAGAGTTTGACAGAGCACTGAAAGACCTGAGTCGGAACAAGGCCCCCGGAGTAGACAACATTCCATTAGAACTACTGACGGCCTTGGGAGAGCCAGTCATGACAAAACTCTACCAGCTGGTGAGCAAGATGTATGAGACAGGCCAAATACCCTCAGACTTCAAGAAGAATATAATAATTCCAATCCCAAAGAAAGCTGGTGCTGACAGATGTGAAAATTACCGAACTGTCAGTTTAATAAGTCACAGCTGCAAAATACTAACGCGAATTCTTTACAGACGAATGGAAAAACTGATAGATGCGGACCTCGGGGAGGATCAGTTTGGATTCCGTCGAAATGTTGGAACACGTGAGGCAATACTGACCTTACGACTTATCTTAGAAGAAAGATTAAGAAAAGGCAAACCTACGTTTCTAGCATTTGTAGACTTAGAGAAAGCTTTTGACAATGTTGACTGGAATACTCTCTTTCAAATTCTAAAGGTGGCAGGGGTGAAATACAGGGAGCGAAAGGCTATTTATAATTTGTACAGAAACCAGATGGCAGTAATAAGAGTCGAGGGGCATGAAAGGGAAGCAGTGGTTGGGAAAGGAGTGAGACAGGGTTGTAGCCTCTCCCCGATGTTATTCA
This sequence comes from Schistocerca gregaria, assembly GCF_023897955.1. Taxonomy (NCBI): domain Eukaryota; kingdom Metazoa; phylum Arthropoda; class Insecta; order Orthoptera; family Acrididae; genus Schistocerca; species Schistocerca gregaria. The sequence continues at coordinate 907,978,382 of NC_064920.1, read as the reverse complement.
ATCTGTATATTGAGCAAGCAGTAAAGGAAACAAAAGAAAAATTTGGAGTAGGTATTAAAATTCATGGAGACGAAGTAAAAACTTTGAGGTTCGCCGATGACATTGTAATTCTGTCACAGACGGCAAAGGACTTGGAAGAGCAGTTGAACGGAATGGACAGTGTCTTGAAAGGAGGATATAAGATGAACATCAACAAAAGCAAAACGAGGATAATGGAATGTAGTCCAATTAAATCGGGTGATGCTGAGGGAATTAGATTGGGAAATGAGACACTTAAAGTAGTAAAGGAGTTTTGCTATTTAGGAAGTAAAATAACTGATGATGGTCGAAGTAGAGAGGATATAAAATGTAGACTGGCAATGGCAAGGAAAGCGTTTCTGAAGAAGAGAAGTTTGTTAACATCGAATATAGATTTATGTACCAGGAAGTCGTTTCTGAAAGTATTTGTTTGGAGTGTAGCCATGTATGGAAGTGAAACATGGACGATAACTAGTTTGGACAAGAAGAGAATAGAAGCTTTCGAAATGTGGTGCTACAGAAGAATACTGAAGATAAGGTGGATAGATCACGTAACTAATGAGGAGGTATTGAATAGGATTGGGGAGAAGAGAAGTTTGTGGCACAACTTGACTAGAAGAAGGGATCGGTTGGTAGGACATGTTTTGAGGCATCAAGGGATCACAAATTTAGCATTGGAGGGCAGTGTGGAGGGTAAAAACGTAGAGGGAGACCGAGAGATGAGTACACTAAGCAGATTCAGAAGGATGTAGGTTGCAGTAGGTACTGGGAGATGAAGAAGCTTGCACAGGATAGAGTAGCATGGAGAGCTGCATCAAACCAGTCTCAGGACTGAAGACCACAACAACAACAAGTCATTATAGCCTCTGAAGATGTCTCTAGCATTGGAAGTGATACATTAGACAGAGAAATATCCCTTGGACCCTAGCATAACACCCTTTAAACAAAAATCATCAGTTAAGGTGTTTCATTCAAGAAACTCATAGTTCTCTGTTAAAGATTATGTAGTGTGGCTCTGTGTTGACAGAGCCTCTTCATTGAAATTAGTTCTTTCTTCTCATTGATAAGAGATTCTGTTGAAATTAGCATTAGGCCTATAAAAAATACTTTGAAAATGTGAAGTAATTGTGTTACATTGCAAAACCAGCTATTTGCTATTTGAAAACATGATATGTTTATTGCAGTAAAATATTGTTCATAATATTTATTTTCTAGGAATAATTTGAGTTTCATTTTAAAGATTAGACACATAACTCTTTTGGAAATTTATTGAACCAAATTTGACCACTGATGTATGGGCTGTGACCTGTTATTTTTAACTTTGTTCTTTGTCTAAAGCAACCATTTTTATTTCTAGTATTGTGGTCATGCATGTCATCTGAATTCTAAGTTGAAAACATATGACCTTATAGTTTGTATTAGAAATTAGAAATATTTTAGTTGTATACCTACTTCTGTAACACTAGATTTCCTTTGTGTGCTTGTATTATCATCTCTCTAATTTATATCAACTTTTTGTTTTTTTTTTATATTTTAAGAACATCTTCATAATTATGTAAACAGCACTGACATTTACAGTGGTCATCATTTTTGTTGACTCTATGCAGAAAATTAAAAAAATAAATCTCTTCTAGCATTACTAAGTCAAATTAAACCAAGTCACAGCTTACATTAATAATAATAATAATAATGTATTTTAATTTCATACTTTAAACAAAATTATCCCAAACTAAGCAACCAAGTGCTCTCCATTTCTCTTTGTAACGTTATGATGAAAATAATGTGCACATATTAGATATACTTTACCCTTAACAATGAAATCACATCTTTTGCCAGGTTGCAAGATATTCTCCTTAAGTCCAAGTTTTGGATTCTTTTTACCAAATAGAGTGTCTGTCTCCCAGTTTATATTTACTGGAATGCCACCACAGACAACATCCCACTCATAAAAATTATCATCAATATCTGCACAATAATTGATGCAGTTAACTTCAATAATTATAGGTTCTCTTGTATTTGGCTTAAAACTATGTCCACAGTTCTTTAAGCACCTGTTATGGGAAAACAATTTTTACTTTTTAGTTTGTAGATCGCAAAAAGTTAAGACAGGCAAAAATAATGTACAGCTGTCTGTCACAGACGCATCAAATTTTCATTTTGTCATTAATATGGTATTACTTTCAAAACAAAATTATTTACTCTTTTTTAGGCAGTATGCAATCAAACCTTAATTATGGGATGTGTAGAAATTAAACAAAATGTGAGTAAATTATTGTGGAAAAGTAAATTATTATAACACTTAAAAAGTGTACAGTATAGCACAAAACCCAAAATATATACTATTATTTTTGTGTGTTGTTTGAGACTCCCAAGGAACTAGTTGTAGAAATGGTTCCTGGACAAGATGTTGCATATTATTTCGATATTCCAACAATGTTTCATCAGCATGGTTGACCAACAACATTGTACCATCACAGTGAACACACTGCTGAGCTGTGAGTAAAGCCTCCTGTTTATGCTGATGTAAAAAAATGTGCAGATGTGAAGACACCAGATTTGGTGACCTACAACAAAAATTTGTTGGTTGGTAAAGGGAAAGACAGCTGTGCCACCTGGGGATAATCAACCAAGAGCTTTGGTGTACATGAAAAGGCTGTTGTTCCTATTGTGCTCTGCCATCAGCCACCCGAGCACCCAGTTTTGGGAGCTATAGATGGTATATCAGTATGTTGTTAATCTACAGAGGGCACTTCATCAGCCAACGGTAGCATACAACTTGAATGACAGACTTCGTGGTAGTGGTGAGGCTCTTGGTTCATTGTCCAACAGGTGTCATAGCTGTCTTACCTGCAACAAATCAGAATATCTCCACAATTGGCCATATAATTTGGTTACTTCATGTCTGTGCATTTTCTACTGAGACTAGCATAAAAAAGCAGCAGATGACAGTCAGCTGTACCTAAGAAATATTACAGGAATTTCAGAATTACATATGACATTATGGACAAAAATCATTTAAAATTTTGTATTTCATTATAAAGGTGGGGGAAAGTGCTGAACCTTGGAAGTTTTTCAGACTTTCACCCTGTAATAGAAGATCAGTATGTTTTTTAATTCCATTTTAAATTGTGGCATCCTCAGTTTCTAAGTTGCAGTTGTTTTAAGAAATTACAAAACTACTCTGGAAAAGTAAGATTTTCCAAATGGGAAAAAATGTTCCACAGTACAACATGATTGTGTATCTGGGAAAAAATACAGTATTTAATAGTATATCTAATAAATTATTTACATACCAATAATCAGTAAGTGAAATCAAATTAAGCAAAACTATTATCAAATACCAGTTATAAGTTAAATACATTGTGAAATAGAAGATATTGGAAACAAAAAAAAATTATTTTCAGGAGATGTAAAATATTCAAATGAGAAAAAAACTCAGGTCATCTGTAGCAATCATAGTTCCATGGTAATAGACCTTCTTCCATTTCAAGGTACAAGATGGTGCATGACCAATGAAGTATGGCTTATCTGTCCACACATTATATAACTAGCTTTAAAAATATGTTGAACTTTACTTGCCATTGAACTCCTCAACTGAAATGAAATGATACAAGAGTGGTTGGGGAGAGAAATAATGTGAACTATTCAGAACTGAAGTAATTAATGTTTAACTGCACCAGAATTTATGAGGGTTGTTTGAAAAGTTTTTGGAACAGAGTAGAAAAAAAGTGCTTACATCACTGAAACATTATTTATTTTTCAATGTAGTCTCCTTGTAAATTAATGCACTTGGTCCAATGATGTTCCCAAGTCTTTATCCAATCTTGAAAATGAATATCCTCCAGGCCTGAAAAATAGTTGTCAACTCCGGCTATCAACTCTTCGTTTGAAGTGAATCTCTGTTCACAAATAAAACTTTTCAGATTTGGGAAAGTATGGGAGACTGATAGAGCCATATCAGATGAATAAGGTGGGTAGGTCAACAATTCATACCTTAGTTTATGTAATTTTGCCATGACGGCTGCACATGTGTGTGGGTGCAAATTGTCTTGATGGAAGATGACTTTCTCCCTTGCTAAACCTGTCCTTTTTTCGCATATCATTCATTGTAAATTGTCCAGGACATTAGTATAGTGTTTGCCCAGTGCGGAGATAATTTACAAAAAGAATACCCTTTGTATCCCAGAACACAGATGCCATGACCTTTCCCACTGTAGGAATTGCCTTTGCTTTCTTTGTTGGGGAGAATCAGCATGTTTCCACTGCTTTGACTGTTGTTTTGTCTCTGGGGTGTAGTAGTGCACCCAAGATTCATCTGTGGTCACAAAATGGTGCAAAATGTTTGTCTGTTTCTCCTAAAGTGGGTCAAACACTGTTCCAATTTGTCTATTTTCATGCGTTTTTGATCCAGCATCTAGAGTTGTAGTACCCATCGTGCAGATAATTTTTTCACTTCTAATTCTTCAGTTAAAATGTGATATACCCTTGCAGATGACATCTGAAAAGAGTGACTAATTTCATGCACTTTCAGTCGGTGATCCTCCATGACCATTTTGTGCACTTTTGCAATGATTACTAGAGTAGTGACACATCTTGGCGAACCAGTGTGCTTATCATAATTTAAGCTCTCCCAACAAAATTTAAGTTCATTTGTACACTTAGCAACAGTTAAATATGAAGGAGCAGAGTTCCCAGTGTACACTCCTGGAAATTGAAATAAGAACACCGTGAATTCATTGTCCCAGGAAGGGAAAAATTTATTGACACATTCCTGGGGTCAGATACATCACATGATCACACTGACAGAACCACAGGCACATAGACACATGCAACAGACCATGCACAATGTCGGCACTAGTACAGTGTATATCCACCTTTCGCAGCAATGCAGGCTGCTATTCTCCCATGGAGACGATCATAGAGATGCTCGATGTAGTCCTGTGGAACGGCTTGCCATGCCATTTCCACCTGGCGCCTCAGTTGGACCAGCGTTCGTGCTGGACGTGCAGACTGCGTGAGACGACACTTCATCCAGTCCCAAACATGCTCAATGGGGGACAGATCCGGAGATCTTGCTGGCCAGGGTAGTTGACTTACACCTTCTAGAGCACGTTGGGTGGCACGGGATACATGCGGACGTGCATTGTCCTGTTGGAACAGCAAGTTCCCTTGCCGGTCTAGGAATGGTAGAAGATGGGTTCGATGACGGTTTGGATGTACCGTGCACTATTCAGTGACCCCTCGACGATCACCAGAGGTGTACGGCCAGTGTAGGAGATCGCTCCCCACACCATGATGCCGGGTGTTGGCCCTGTGTGACTCGGTCGTATGCAGTCCTGATTGTGGCGCTCACCTGCACGGCGCCAAACACGCATACGACCATCATTGGCACCAAGGCAGAAGCGACTCTCATCGCTGAAGACGACACATCTCCATTCGTCCCTCCATTCACGCCTGTCGCGACACCACTGGAGGCGGGCTACACGATGTTGGGGCGTGAGCGGAAGACGGCCTAACGGTGTGCGGGACCGTAGCCCAGCTTCATGGAGACGGTTGCCAATGGTCCTCGCCGACACCCCAGGAGCAACAGTGTCCCTAATTTGCTGGGACATGGCGGTGCGGTCCCCTACGGCAGTGCGTAGGATCCTACGGTCTTGGCGTGCATCCGTGCGTCTCTGCGGTCCGGTCCCAGGTCGACGGGCACGTGCACCTTCCGCCGACCACTGGCGACAACATCGATGTACTGTGGAGACCTCACGCCCCATGTGTTGAGCAATTCGATGGTACATCCATCCAGCCTCCCTCATGCCCACTATACGCCCTCGCTCAAAGTCCGTCAACTGCACATACGGTTCACGTCCACGCTGTCGCGGAATGCTACCAGTGTTAAAGACTGCGATGGAGCTCCGTATGCCACGGCAAACTGGCTGACACTGACGGCGTTGGTGCACAAATGCTGCGCAGCTAGCGCCATTCGACGGCCAACACCGCGGTTCCTGGTGTGTCCGCTGTGCCGTGCGTGTGATCATTGCTTGTACAGCCCTCTCGCAGTGTCCGGAGCAAGTATGGTGGGTCTGACACACCGGTCTCAATGTGTTCTTTTTTCCATTTCCAGGAGTGTATTCTGAAAATCAGCATGAATGTCCTTTGCTTTCATACCTTTCTTTACAAAATACTTGAATCACTGCACGAATCTAGATTTTTCCATCTTCAAAAATCATTATGCAGGAACAACAACAGAGCCATGTCACTGCCACAGCTCTCTTCCAAGAGCAATGATGTGACTTGTTTACAGGAAACAGTCCAATGAATATCATGTGAACAATTCGTGCTGACCTCTCATGGTGTTCTGAGAACTTTTCAAACCACCCCCACGTATGCCCAGAAATCTAGCATAGATATTGATTCATGCATGTTAAGATTTGTTGTGACAGTTCTGGAACATTAATTCAATGTTAATTCCATTGGTTTGCAGCTCAATATTAACCCTGTCTCCCCAATGACGTACAACAATGCTAGCATAGCAGCAATGGCTGTTCTTTCTACATGTTGATTTCGTTCCAAGAAGATTCATTTAAAAATGCAAGTCCTCATCACATTGGGAGGTGGAGAATATGATGTAGCAAGGTATGAGAATGAAAACTTGCGACTTCTGCATATTGTAACTTTTAATCAACACCATACTGTGAGAATTCAGTTACATATATTATTATCACACCAGCTCAAAAGACTAACAGACATTGAGATTGGTAAACAAAAACAACTGAGGTACATAAAATAACTGATAGTTCACCATTCAACTTCCTGTTAACTTACTGAAATAATCATACCTCCATATGATATCTTTACTGCATGGGCACAACACAAATACTTGTTTATAAGTGTAGACCATTTAAAGAAGCTACACAACTGCTGCCCCCACACCACCACCCACTGTATACTGGTGTGAACCATGTCACTGGACAACAGTACACAGCTGTGCTGTGTTAGACTATTTGCACCTTTTTTCGTACTTTAAACTCAGCCTGTCATGGTACTGAGACATTTATTAGTGCCAAAGTATACGTCGTTTACATCTGGAAAGTGTCTTACATTCACTATGTGATCAAAAGTATCTGGACACCCTGAAAAACATACATTTTTCATATTAGGTGCATTTGGCTGCTACCTACTGCCATGCACTCCTAATCAGCAGCCCCATTTATTCATTAGATGTAAGAGAGCAGAATGAGGCACTCCACAGAACTCACGGACTTCGAATGTGGTCAGGTGATTGGGTGTCACTTGTGTCATACGTCTGTAAGTAGTATTTCCTCATTCCTAAACATCCCTAGGTCTTCTGTTTCTAATGTGATAGTGAAGTGGGAATGTGAAGGGACACGTACAAAACAAAAGAGTACAGGCCGACCTCATCTGTTGACTGACAGAGACCGTTGACAGTTGAAGAGGGTTGTAATGTGTAAAGGCAGATATCTATCCTGACCATCACACAGGAATTCCATACTGCATCAGGATCCGTGCAAGTACTATGACAATTAGGCAGGAGGTGAGAAAACATGGCTGAGAGGCTGCTCATGAGCCACATGTTGCGCCGGTGTGAGGTGATCTATATAAGTTCTAAAAGAAATCCGTAGGAATTTGATTACTCGATAAATAGTACAATTCTCAAGGCTGTCAATTCAACTACGTACATGGGCGTTAAAATTATGAACAACTTCAGTTGGAAAGACCACATAGATAATATTTTGGGGAAGGTGAGCCAAAGGTTGCGTTTCATTGGCAGGACACTTAGAAGATGCAACAAGTCCACTAAAGAGACAGCTTACACTACACTCGTTCGTCCTCTGTTAGAATATTGCTGCGTGGTGTGGGATCCTTACCAGGTGGGATTGACGGAGGATATCGAAAGGGTGCAAAAAAGGGCAGCTCATTTTGTATTATCACGTAATAGGGGAGAGAGTGTATCAGATATGATACGCGAGTTGGGATGGAAGTCATTAAAGCAAAGACGTTTTTCGTCGTGGTGAGATCTATTTACAAAATTTCGGTCACAAACTTTCTCTTGTGAATGCAAAAATATTTTGTTGAACCCAACCTACATAGGTAGGAATGATAATCAAAATAAAATAAGAAAAATCAGAGCTCAAACAGAAAAGTTTAGATGTTCGTTTTTCCCGAGCGCTGTTCGGGAGGGGAATGGTACAGAGAGAATATGATTGTGGTTCGATGAACCCTCTGCCAAGCACTTAAATGTGAATTGCAGAGTAGTCATGTAGATGTAAATGTCATGTAGATGTAGATGTAATATGGCACCTAGTGGAAGTTGTATGTTTTGAAGACTCAATGTTTTAGATAACCAAAATGAAGAAAAGTGTTCAATGTGTGTAACTTTTAACGTCTACAGCATAGGAAAATGTGTTGTGTGTGATCTAGTCTCGGAATTAAGTGAAAAGAAACGCAAAAAATGCAAAAACAATATACACTGTGAATCACCACCATCATTTCCCAAGGAAATGTACGAAACAATGTTAACAAAACAGTGCTACTGCAAGAAAAAGTGTCCTACTAAAGGAGTTATGTGCATTAAAAGTACAGTGTACCACTATAGCTGTGTGAATGTGGAATGCAAACAAAATTTTTGATTTGCTCAGAATATGGTGATGACAATTTAGGCGTAAAACTTTGCAAGACAGGTGACAAATATGAAATTATATCTGTGTTAATTTAAGAAATACATTATTTAAAGGATATTTGTGAATTATTATTAGAACAGAAAAGACAAAACACACCTAAAGAACAAATTGAGTACCTCAACGAGCAAAATACTACAATTAACAAATGCAGTCCTAAACAAATCAGAGAACTTGTTGAGAAAAAAACAGTAAATAATGTAAGCAAAATTATAGTGTTGACAGACAGTCATGGGCTAATTCAAGAAATACATCATTTAAAGCATCATTGTGAATTATTGTTAGAACAGAAAAGACAAAACACACCTGAAGAACAAAGTGAGTGCCTCAATGAGCAAAATACTACAATTAACAAATGCAGTCCTAAACAAATCAGAGAACTTAGTGTGAAAAAAACAGTAAATTATGTCAGCAAAATTATAGTGTTTTAGACTGTCACCGGAGTGATTTAGCAGATATTCTTAATCAGTGTAAACAGCTAAAAGCAACCAGTTTTATTAAGTCAAATGCCCCACTATCTGAATTATGGAAGGTAGCACAATCTGCTGAGTGTGCAAATGCAAAGCTTAATCAAAATGATTTTGTTGTTCTGTTAGGGTGGTTGAACAATTTAAATAAAAGTGAAACTAAGGAGGCCACACAGAATCTGAAAAGATACCTGAGCCACCTTACCCATACAAATGTAATAGTTTGCAGTTAACCGCACAGGCACAACCTACCTCAATGGTCCTGTGTTACTAGTGAAATCAGAGTGGCAAATAAACAATATATGAGCATTTGCAAATGTTCCATGAATGTGCAAATTATTGACATAAACAATATTGGTCACAGATTTTATACAGAACATGATTTACATCTAAACAAGTTGGGGAAGCATATAGTAGACAATCAAATAGCTAACACTGTTTCAGAAAAACAGAATAAAAAATCTGAGAAGAAAGTGCCACTTAACTATTACTACCCACCCAACCAGTATAGTGCTACACCAACTGTGGAAACACCATCAGATCAGAATTTAATAGCAGCTGAAGCACCATCTTCAACAATGATGGCAGCAACACCTTCAAAAAAAATAGCAGCAAGGTCAGCTGCAGCTTCTCTAGCAACAGCAATAGCATAAGTTCAACCAGCAGATCAAACAGAAATGCCAACAGCAACAACTGTAGAACCAATATCAGTGGCAATAGCTGCAGCAAAAGCATCAACAGCAATATTAGAATGTACATCAGCAGAATCAATATCAATGACAGTGTCTACAATAAGAAGCAGTGAAAAAGAAAATTTGACCACCTTGCAAACCACTCCCACTCATCTGAGTGGTTTTTTAGTTGGAAGCAGAATAGGAAGGAAAACCAGAAGCAAAACAAACAGAAGGAGTTGCCTAAGGTAATTGATGCATCAGGAATGAGGAAGATGTGTTAAACTCACAGACAGTCAGTGCCAACTGTCAATGAAAACTGTCTACTCTTTTTGCATATTAATATTCAGTCGATGAAAAATAAGCTCTTGGAAATGCAATATTGCTGGAAAAACTGAATTGTGCTGTGCTTTTGGTGAATGAACCTTGGGTGTCTCATACAGAAATAGATTTGAGTGTGCCTAATGGTTTTGAACTAGCTACAGGGTACTACAGAACTAACATGAAGCATGGTGGTGTAGTCATATATATCTGTAAGAGACTGAAATTAATAAATTGAGCTATAGGTATGAGTAGTTTTTGTACTGAAACATATTTTGAAGCAGCAGCATATTGTTTCCAAGTATTTGTATATTAGTTGTAACTCTGTATCGTACCCCTAATAAAAATTATTTGAAGAAACCTGCCCTAAACAGTATCAAAGAACCCACAAGAATAACACCTACCAAAAAACCAAAAGAATTAAAGAATGGTACACTCCACAGTTAAACAGTTTAAGAACAGTTATGCTCATGTATCATGACAGGTCTCACCATAGCAAAGCAGATAAAAATAAGTAGAAACTAGCCAGAAAACACTATAAGTCTGAAATCAAGACAGCAGAATGCAAAGCCATGACACACTCATACTCAATTCCACAAATAAATGCAAAGCTGCATGGAAAGTCATTAAAACAGAAATAAACTGCCAAAAGAAAGAAAACAGTATACAAATTCCTCCACATATATTAAATGCACATTTTGCCAATCCTGTCTCTGACATTAAGATAGAGGAAGATGTGAGAAAGGCAGAAGCACTGCTACCTACAACACACAGAAAGCTGAGTGATAAATTTGAACAGTCATTAGCAACTCCTAGATGGGTCAGTGAATCAATAGCTTAGCTCAGTAACTCCAGAACCGAAGACTACTATGCTTTATCTAAATATTTTATAAAAAATATAAGGGAAGACATAATAATCCCCTTAAATAAGATACTGAATGAAGGTGTTTACCCAGATTGTTTAAAAATTTCTGTTATCATACCTGTGTATAAGAAAGGTGACAATGATTTACCTGATAATTACCGACCCCTCTTGCTAGTTCCCATAATTTCAAAAATAATAGAGTACTGTATCCATCAGCAAATAGGCCTGTATTTTGAATTAAATAAACTGCTATGTTCCACACAGTGTGGGTTCAGAACTGGTCTCTCAACTGTGAAGGCAGCAGAGAGCATTGTAACTAAAGTATTTGACTCCTTTGAGAATAAATCCATAATTAGTGGAGACTATTGGAGCTTAAGAAAGCATTCCATACTGTATCCCTCAATAGTACTATAAGAAAGCTACAGTGTTACGGAATAGGGGGAGTGCTCTCCAACTATTACAATCTTACTTACGCAATAGAAAACAAACAGTGACCCTAAATGAAAAAATATCCAGTTTCTTGCCAGTTACCAAAGGAGTACCAAAGGGCTACATACTTGGACCTTTTATTTTTTTAGTCTACATAAATGATTTGCTTTCCTCATTAACTTGTGACATAGCATTGTATGCAGACAATACAATGCTTATTACTCAGGGAAACGACATGGATGAATTACACAATAATGTAACAACAGCAATGGACAGGTGCACAAGCTGGATTCAGGCAGATTCATTACAGTTAAATAATAGTATGACAGAAGATATTGTATTTAATTTGAAAGCCCCCAAAACATGAAAAAAATCTGTAAAACTACTAGGATTCCATATCGACCAAAAACTTAGCTGGGAAACTCACACAGACATGTTATGCTAAAACCTCTCACATGTAATCTTCTTGTTACATAAACTGAGAGACTCTGTTAGTAGAACACTCCTACTATTTGAATGCTCTGCCTTCTTCCACTCTCACCTCACTTATGGGATTACGCTATGGGGAAACAGCCCAATTTCAAAGACTGTGTTAAAAAAAAACCTGATAAATGCCAAACAAAATTTATATAACTCTGACCCTAGGATGGCACTGCAGTCACATAACACAAGAAATGGAGACACAATTGACATCCCATTTGACAGACTATCAAAGATTCACTGCAGTTATAAGTATCTAACACCCACATTTTTAAGAAATTGCCCAAAAGTGCACATTCTATGCCCATGGATAAATTTAAAGTAAAAGTAGCAAAATGGACGAAAAGTAAAATTTTTTATATGATTCAAGAATTTCAAAAGAGTGCAATAAATGATATTGAACTTTGATGGTACATTCTGTGAAAGGAGTATATATTACAAAATTAGAAATATAATATTATGCAGGCAATTTGTCTTGTCAAACATATGTATATATAGATGTATACAATGTATCTGTAACTTTTATTATATAACACCAATTACATGCAAAATGTTTAAATACGAATATGTTTCCTTAGTAGTCAACTCATATTATAAAGTTTTCTCTAAGAGCAGACTGCTTTGCATCTAAGCTATGATAATCATATGGCGGTAGCCCATCAGCTCATAATGTGCTGTGCACATGAGCAGAGGTTGTCAAACTTAAAGTTAGCTACTGCATGTGCACATTTCTTTTCTCACTCCAATTTGCTACTTACATGTGCTGCATCTCAGTCACATATCTACTGTATGTTTAAACAGTGCAGTGAAAAATTAAATAATTTCTCATGCTTCATGAGGGTAATGCTTTCTGAACTTCTCTGACCTGTAAGCATACAATAAAAATCTTACATAACTAACCCTTACATCTTAATGAGGAAACACACATGAAATGTACTGTAATAACTCTTGCTTGGTGCTCTTCTCAATCACATGGACTTGATCTGACCTCTTACCCTTCTTCACGTGATAGCACCAGACCTAAATTCAAACCTTTTATACCTCTGGCATACACTTACTACTACTAATGTATCACACTTTCAGTATTCATATATTCAATTTCTATCAGTTTAAAGTTATGTTTGTGCACAAATTCATGTAAATTGTGTGGGTAAGACACCTTCCCTTGCCACTGTTTAAGTGTACTAACTTTTAGGCTTCTGAGTGAGGGATTTTTTATATAACAAATGGCCATGTATGCACTATTTAAAAGCTACTGTGGTATAAATTTTCTGAAGAGAGATATTAATCCAAGATAGCCTTCAACTTTTTCTTATTTTGAAGTACAGGGCAGTGTCTGATAGCATCAAGCTTCTTAGTTTGTGGAAGTATGAATTGAGTTGATATTATGTGTCCAATGAATTTAACCCTTCCCTTACTGAAATGTGACTTCATTAGGTAGGCTGTGGCTCCATGTTCTGAAAACCTATACAACACTTGAGGCAAGAGCCTCAAATGTTCTGACAATGTGATGGTAGTAATCAGTAAATCATTAACATACACAGTGACTCTACTTAACAACTCAGGTCCTAAGATTCAATCTAAAGCACAAATAAATACAGCTGCACTGACATTTAAACCAAAAGGGAGAACAGAGAACTCATACTTCTGCCCCCACATGCAAAGGGAGTGTTTGGCTGTATTTATGTAGTACAATTTGCCAATATGAGTGTCATTGGATCTATTGTGATGAGGTACTTAATGTTATGGATTTTTAAAAGTTTTTACTTCCAGATTGACAGGCCACTTCCTGACAGGCATAATAATTTTATGTATTTGTCATGTGTTAAGACACTACCATCTGATTTGCAAATTGTTAAAATGGGGCTACATTATGGAGTAAGTATGGTTGTATTATTTTCCAGTTTAGCATTCTATTGATCTCTTTTGCTCACAACCTCCTTCTTGGCCTATGGAATGGGGTAAGGTGAAAAGCAATTTTTGTGTAGGTATACCTTCATTTTGTGCCTGTAACCTTTTATTATACAAGCTCATTATTCAAAAACATGAGCACAACATATTAAAACTCCTCCAGTTCTTATTTTTGTTTTTCCATAAGACATGCGGACTCCCTTTCCTTGGCATTCATGATCTTAGGGCCTAATTCCTCTTCCTGTGATTGCTCAAGTCCCTGTGTGTTTATAAACATGGTGGTAGGAGAGAAGAACTGTATTTGGACATCAGCGGTGTGTTTTGGTTTGCTTTGTCTGGCATTTGACTTGACTAGGTCTATTGAATATTGTTGGTCATTCACAATGAAATGACCACTATCAATTTGTGCTTGGTACGTCCTAAAGGTGTCCATGCCGGTAATGCCATTTACTATTAGCCTGTCAACCACAAGAAAAATGCAGTGTAAAGAAAAGCTCTCAATCTGAATAGGAATCCATGTCTGCTGTTTTATGCCGTAAGACTGATCTTCATCAGTTGTTTGTACTTTACAGTTTTCGATTGAAGCATCAGTATGTGTCCTCTTTGTTCAGCACCAAAACCAAGTATTTGTGCATTGATTACTGCCTTTATTGTGTCTTCATTTCCATCTACATACCTGGTAAAATCTTTTTTGACACAAGGCATCTTCCATTTCACCAAAATCTTTTTTGACACAAGGCATCTTCCATTTCACCACAGTTTCCAAATCTAAGAAGACAGATATTAACTAGTTCCATGCCCCCACAACTATTACTGGTCATCAAATGGGGGCCTAACAATACTGGTTTGAGTTTTCCAAATTAGCCTGAGCAGTGATCTCCTCATTAGGGATAACCTCAAGTATGTGCACATAATGCATCTGGTCTTGCCACTTAGTAATTCGTGCAGCTCTCAATCCAAAATTCTGTTGTCTCTGGACAGTATTTGAAATGTCATTTTGATTATACGGATTACAGTCACACAGCAGTGAATTGTTTCATCACCCAGTTGCTTTCTACCCTTGCCAGTTGTTGTTAGGGTCACTGCCTCCAATTGGCGGCACATTGTACTCTTCCTTACTATAACCTCTATAGCCATTAAATCCTGACTGATCAAAATTCTGTCCATTGTTATTTTTATGTCCTCACTTGAATTTTTGTCTCTTTCTTTTTGGTACTGCTGTGAGGGAAATATGCCTGCCAGCGATGTTGGTTGCTATTGCCATTCCTGCTCCACTGTTAATTAGTTCCTGTAGGGTCTGCCTGCATGCTGTCACTTCAAGGTTGTGCAGGTCTCTCTTCACAGATAAGATCAATGGAATTGAGAAAAGAGAGGAAATTCTCTATATTGTGCTCATGAGTGGTGATTAATTTCTCATGTATGTTAGCACGTAGTTGGCTATCCAAACTTTTTGGGACTTCTATGTCTGATATCAGATTTGTCTAGAAATGACTTTTATTTAGATACTTCTCAAAGCATCTTCTGAGGCCTTTGTGTTCACTGCTGAATTGCACTAGGTTAAAAACTTTGTGCCTCAATCTCTCTTGTACTGTGATGGTCCAGAATTTGTTGATGAATGTCCTTTCAAACTGTTTCTCTTCCATGTCAGTGGCCCACAGCAAGACATCACCCTTTGTATAACTTACACAAAGTGTGTATTCTGTGCTTCAGTCAAATTCCTCAGCAAAATGTTCCAAAAGGCTCTTAATGACATGACTGGGTTTATTCACTTACCTCCTGAAGAAAAAATTAGAACTGCCTGTGTTGTGATAAGCCTTCATCCATGAGCAAAGTAGGAAGGCAAGCAGCACTGTCTGTTGCTGGCATAGCATTGTTTTGATGTATCAGATAGTATCCTGAATACCTTTACATGACAGGCACAGAAGTTGGCAGTGTCTGTTGCATGTCATAGTTGTTACCTATTTCACTTGACAGGTTAGAGTTCAAATGTGGATAGTTGTTGAAGTTATCTAGCCTCTCTTAGTGTATCATTTATTGCTCCTACCTGATGAACTGAGTATTTAAACCTAGTTGCAATGACAGGTTTTGCACCTGTTCAGGTAGACCATGTATGCTGTTTGCAACCAGTCAGTGGTACCTGTATGTATATTTATATTCTGGCATAATTTTGACTGCTCCAGCTGCATTTTGAGCTTCAGATACCTTCTTCACCTCTTCTACAAAATGTTCTTGTGTCTCACCTATTGGTGACACTTTTTGGCTTAAATTATTTATATCTTGTGATAAAACAGTGAGCAATTGTGTTTTCAGGTCTTTCCTCTTACAAGTTTATTCTACAATTCATTTGAAAGATCAGCATGTATATCTTTTGCCAAGTAATTGAACTGTTGTATTATGTTAGTTTTGAAAGTGTCAAGAGTTTGCATTTGCTGTTCATATAATTTCTTTTGTCTATCTGTCTTGTTTCCTAAAATGATTAAATTTTTCATTGCTGCTTTATTTAACTGTTTGATTTTGCTTATTAAGCTTATTAAATCTTTCATTTTGTTGTTCTGAAAACTCATTTAATTTTTGATCAATTCTTTGTCTGAGTGTTTGTTTTTAATCATCCTTAAACTCTATTTTTAAATCATAGAAGCTTTGTTTAAATAACTATTGTAACATTTACATCATAATTGGAGTTTACAGTGTGCACAATGCACCCTATCAAATCACTAGTCATAAGTGTGGTAGAAAAAGAATGATTTAATAAGTCCACACTGTTGCAGTTACACTTTAACCAGGGGAAAAAATACTCCCTGAAGAAAATTGTGACCCTCTCTCATCTACTGTCATCATCATCATTTTGAGTGGTAATGTTACTAGCAACTGTTTCCTTGTTAATTGAAAAATGTAATAAGTACTCATCACTGCATCCAACATTTTCAGTTTTGATTTAATTTGCCACCATGTCCATTTTGGCAATTTCTTGCACCTGGCTATCCAGCAATGGACTGGTAACAATGTGCCTATTGTGTGTACTCACTGTTTGATAACTTTACAAAATGACAAAGTAAGTGAACACTTTCAAAAATCAAATATTCTGCTTGTAATAGTGAGGATACCACCACGAAATCTACTCATTGGTGCCTTGCTAAAACATATCAAAATATACTGTCATTGGAAAGTGAACCCTCTGCCAGGCATTTTATTGTCAATAGCAGAGTAATCAAGTAGATGTAGATGTAGATCAAAACTCACTGTCGATTAACTCAATTGTATGCGCACATTATTTCCTAAAATTAATTTTCTGTCCAAATGCTTCAATTTGGGAACTGGATTAGGAAAGGCATTATGATCACTATTGGCAGAAATGCTGCTAAGTGCAGTCACGCATACAATGGGTCATGAATTGTATCATCTTCTTGTTGGCTATCTCACTCCATCCAGAATTAATTCTCCAGCTGATTATGATTAATCTGTTGCACATCACGTAATTTCCATCCTCATTGTGATAATATAATATCCCATTCATGATACAGAAGAAGACAGCACTTAGTACAATAGAAAATTTACAAATCTATATAATTATTTTTAATTAACTCTCTCCTAAAGCTGACATCCTAGTACAGGTGACCAGATATAGAGACTGGGGGGACATATAATGTGAATTTTTCAGAGCTGAAGTAATCATTGTTTAGCTGCACCAGAATTTATATGCCCAGAAAGCATGTGCAAGTATAGATGTGTGAGTGTTAAGAAACATTGCGGCAATTCTGGAACATTAAATTTAATGTTAATTCCTTTGAATTTTGGGTGCAGCTTTATACTTACCTTGTTTCCCCAATGATGTACAACAGTTCTAATGTGACTGAGGCAGCTATTCTTTTTTCATACTGACTTTCGTTCCAACAAATGGTCCATTTCAAAATGCAAGTTCACATCACATCGGGAGGGGGAGAATATGATGTAACTAGATGTGAGAATAAAACCTTCTGACTTCCAAATATTATAACTTTTAATTAACACCCATACTGGGACTGCACAATTATGTATGTCTACATCACATCACCTCAAAAGACCAGCAGACATGGAGATTAGTGAAGAAAAACAAATAAGGTACGTAAAATAACTCACAGTTTACCCTTCAACTTTCTGTTAGATTACTGAGATAATCATACCTCCTATATGATATCTTAATATTTATTTTCATTTGTAGGCCATTTAAAGAACCTACGCTGATCATATGGCATTACTAGCAAGGAGACCCTATCTACAGCTGTTCAGTCACCTGGTGCAGGTCTTTTTATTTTAGGTCACTTCAACAACTTGTGCACTGATGATGATAACACAAAACACTGTCCCCAAGAGGATAAAACCTCTGACCCACTGGAAATCAAACTGAGGCATTCCAAATCACAAGCTCCCACACTGATCACTCAGATACAACATGTGTCCATCCCCTGCTTTAATTACTCTTTTCTTAAGGTAAATACTTATAAAACATACATTTTCACTTTCAGCTGAACACTGTATTTCCCATAGATGTACAGCTATAAGAATGACAGCATAAATGATCTCAGTTTTGTTCAATTCATGGGACAGCATAACAAAGAAGCTAAAAACTTGAATTAGGAAGTACTTTAAGTTGTTTGCCAAGTATTCTGTGACATCCTGCCTATAAAGTATTAAGAACTATCTTTTAAGTCAAGCATATAGGAATATACTAAAGCCCCCTAATATCATCATAATAACAAGGTTTGACCAATGGATTGTTGCTCACCTCAGTCGCTTTTTTGGTGTCTGTAATTTTCATTATGTGTTCATCTAGTGCAGACAATATCACAATTTCATCTAATTTAAAAATCTGTTCATTTGGCATCTTTATTTGCATATATAAGATGACTTCCCAAGTTTCCTTTGTGTGCAACTACCTAGCACATTGACCTGCAGATTGGTGTAAGTAAACTCTAATTGTATTCTCCTGTTGCCACTTGGTGAGTAGATTTCTTATCTATCTAATTTCATTACATTGGTCTGATTTCAAATTTTAGGTTTCAATATTTTACTGTTTGGCCCATTACCCCATAAACTTTCAGTGAAAGTATCAATGCTTGTGTGTACTGTGATGTATTTTGTATTTTCAAACATTTGCAAATTCTACACAAAATTTGTACTCTATCATCAGCTACAAAAAAATTTTAGCTCCTTAGAAGGATGTGGAAACAGTATTGTCATTCAAAAACAACTACTTAGTAAATTTTTGTGTATTTACATGGTAAAAGGTATATTTTTGAAAATTTCTGGGAACATTAATGATGTTTATAATGTATTTAATAATATATTCAAATCTTCACTTATGTACTCTTTAAACTTTGGAAGTACTATCTTAACAGGAAATCACCTTCCCCATAACTTATGTGATTAGTGCAAAATCTCCAATTTTTTAGGCTCTCTGAGTTATTTATTCTAAGGTATTGTTACTTATATTGTAACTCTGATGTATTCAACTGCTGCATTGTAATATTGTATGTGAACTTACTAAAACTGTTATATCATGTATTACTTATTTTCTCAATTATACAGTAATACATATGGGCAACATTTGCCTTACATTAATGCTGTTCCCTAAAGTGTCTGTTAAGTAAGCATAAATGAGACAAAAATTTGGAATGCAAACTTGCCTTCAAATAAATTGTTAATTTTATCTCAGATTATTTACACAATGCATTATTTTGGGTCTTGTAGCTTCAGACCTTAAAGGGATCTTGCAATCCAGAAGCGGGCTGCTAGATTTGTTACTGGTATGTTTGATCATCACGCAAGTGTTACAGAAATACTTCAGGAACTCAGGTGGGAGTATTTAGAGGAAAGGAGGCGTTCTTTTTGTGAATCGCTACTGAGGAAATTTAGAGAACCAGCATTTGAGGCTGACTGCAGTGCAATTTTACTGCCACCAACTTACATTTTGCGGAAAGACCACAAAGATAAGATAAGAGAGATTAGGGCTCATACAGAGGCATATAGGCAGTCATTTTTCTCTCATTTTGTTTGGGAGTAGAACAGGGAGAGAAGATGCTAGTTGTGGTATGAGGTAAAGTCCGCCAAGCATCGTATGGTCGATTTCGGAGTATGTACATAGATGTAGATGTGGATGTGGGTCCTTCTAACTTAATTAATACTGAAATTAAAACACCCTTGACGACTAATTAGATTAACTGTTTATATAAACGTTCATCTAGTCAGAATGCCCCACTGTGTAAGTGGTTCTTGGGTACAGCATGAACTGGTTGTTGTTCATAAGCTCCTGGAAACTGTTCTGCTACCAATCAATTGGAACCTTCTTCAAATGACTACGTTGGGTGAAATGGTGATATTTATGCACCAAAGATACTTCTAAAGGTCTTCAAGTACTATCCTCACCACAGGATACGTTTTCCTCTGCAGGAAATACAGTCTCTTTCATCACTCATTCACTTAACAATGACAGGTGTGTCAGTGGTAGGTCTAGAGGTCCTGTACAAGGGAAGCAGGGACCAGGGAGAACTTAGGGTATAATCTCACCCCCTAATCAACAAGTTTGAGGTTCTCTCTTCCACTGAAACTGAAACTGAGCTAGTGAGATGCTCTTCACCTGTAGGGGAGTCTGGCGTAACCAGCGTCATGGGGGACCAGTTGCAAAAAGGTAAGAGTATATTAACAATTAGCAGTTCAAACATACAGCAAATAATTGAAACCTTCAGACATTTTGGCAAAAGATGGTAAGGACCATCTTATGCATTGTGTGTGTATTCTTGGAGGTCTGATTCATCAGGCATAGGAGGCTATTCTGGCATCCAATGAGGAGGCAGGATGCAACTAATTACAGATTTTTGTACACAATTTAATAAATTGTGTATGTTGGCTGGGTCCAAGATCATACTTCAGTCATTCCACTGACTGGCATAGAGTGTAGAGAAAACCAGCCTTGGTTACAGACATGCACTGAGCCTCAAAATATGTAATGTTTTTCAGAGAACTGATGAGTGGCTTCTGATTTTGAGCCAAATTGAAGTATTGAACGAGAGGTCTGACGGTTCTGTGACAAACCAATCTGTGGCTTTCACGATTTGTACCAATGGGCTGCAAAATATGGCTTTCTCTTAAATTGGACAAAGGTGCACTACACATCAGAAGCTATTAACCAGATGGCTGACTTTTAGTGCAGTAACCAAAATTGGTTTTAGCTTAGATGATTTTTTATCCAGTCTAGATAATAATAGCTACAGGAGACACTGAAGTACATGTGTAGGGCCTCACCACTGATAACATAAAATATTATATTAAAAAAAAAACTCTTTAGGAGCAATGTAAGTTTAGCCCTCCCACAAAGTGGGATACCTTTGACATTCTAGCTTACACCATTCCGTATGAATAATTCTGTAGTGTGTATGCATTTCTGTTGCATGTCTACTGTTGATTGTAAAGTGATTGTTACCATATTTACCAGCTTTCTACTTCATCCTGCAACCATTCCTCACTGGAATCACTACTGTCGTGACACCACAATGTGCAACTACTTTTACAGAACAAGAGTACTTTGTCATATTGTGTTCACTTCAAAAATGAACCTGTTTAATGATCATTATCCTTTCAAAGTATCTGGACAAACCAGTGACTTTCAATATAGCTCACATAACACTTTATCCATATGAATCAACCTGTCTATGATTTGTTTGAGACATGAAAGTGAGGTTCTGCCATGTCTTCCATTGATAATAACAATGGTGAATGTGTGCATGAACAATGTGTAATGCCTTTCAACCTCCTCTGTGATTTTAATGGAGAGGCTCATTTCCCTCACTCAAACAAAACAAAATTCCACCAATTCATATACAAATGACAACACCTTGTGTGATTCCCAGTCCATATGCACCAGGACTAATCAATCATAATCTCTTTGTAACTCCACAGTAGCATCAAGCCCACTGGGCCACTCAAGAAGGATTTCCATTGATCACTTACACTGCACATGATTCAAGGGAACTCGCATGCTATCACCATCATACCATATGTTCCAGCACATCAGTGTCAGGATATGTGTGGAGTAAATACCCAGTGTGAACAAGGTAACAGTCACTGCAATATTTTCGGATGACACACATGAACATACTGTACATATTGCATGTCATGAGCCATTATCAATACAATCAATGCGTCACCCACATGTGGCTCCCATGATCCACACACAATGTGTGTGGCTTATAAGCAGAGCTGTCAATGAAATACTGCAAGCATGCATAGTCAGGCTATTGGACAGCCCAAAAGTTTTGCTTATAAACCTAGTTCTTTTAGTCTTTGGGTCATTTTCCCATAATCTTTCACTTAAGTTGATCAGGCTTTTGTGTATTGTAATATATTGTGTATTCTAAAACACATGCAAGTTCAGCACAAAATTTATTATACATCATCAGCTATAAATGACTAAACAGTACCTGACTGTTACCCAGTGTCCCATTTCTAAGACTTGACACATCTTAGAAGGTGCTTCTGTTTTCAGCTTACCTGCAGATTCACATTTCTACCAAAGACATAACCTAAATGGCAATAATAACGTTATTCTGGCTCTAAGAATCCTTTCTCATCCCTTAAAGAAAAGCAGTTATCAATCTTAAGACTGTTTTGAATAACACAATGCTTTACTATGCATTGTCCTGTTGGAGTTGGTATGCCATTGCTTTGGTCTGAACTTTTATCTGACCTACCCTGCAGTTACTTGGGGACCTGCAGCAAAATGTGGATTCAGCACCACATTGCAGCTTGGCATTTTTCACATCAACAAACGTTACCAGAAGTGAAAGAAGTGATAAATGGCAAATAAAAAACCTACAGCTGACCAGGCATCAAATCAAGACATCTGGTTTTGCAGTCTGGCAGTTTACCACAGAACCACCAAGCCTTACTGTTCGAACAATGCAAATTTGGTAATACTTCATCAATAAAATTCTCTTCCAATTTCCATTCTGTTTCTCATAGGTAGTTGTCACATTAGCTTTTTCAGCTTCTTCAGAAGAACATAAAGGTCACTTTACACTTACTAATGAGACCCTCGAACATTTTGGCACAGTAATGAATGACCATTCAAAAATGCAAAGCAACATTTCTAGTACACTCCATCAGTTAAACTGTGTATGACCCATGGTCCAACACACAGAGTAGCACTGAAATTATCTGAGTTATAGTGATTTTACAGCACAATTAATTTCTATACGCATCATGTGCTACAAGCAACAGCCATACAGTCCCCATTGACAGATTCTTTGGTTGGAAATACATGTCAAACAGGCTCTCACTTGGGCACCTAAAATGAACAGACCTTTGACCAAATTAAGCTCAGATTGGTGCATGCTACAATATTAGCCAATTTTATCTTGATGGTTTACCTTGATGGTTCCTTTGTCAACTACTTCTCACATGAATGAAACAGGAATCAGCACAGTTCATTAGTAGACAGTTGCAGGTGAGCAACTCTATTAAATTTCTTCTCACAGAAGCTAACTAGAGTTTCAATGTTAAGTTGTCAGATAATGATCGAGAACTGTTTGCTGGGTGTGAGACAGTGTGGCACTTCAAAAATGACGTCAAGGGAAGACAACTGACAATTTACATGGACCACAAAACACTAGGAAATATTGGAAAAGACTGTTCTCATGACAATCTCAATTACATCACAATTTCCACAAAATTTACACCACCTCCAATAGAGTGCACAATTTATTACCCCTAAAGGATGCAGACAATGTTATGGCCGGTTACCTGTCTCGAGCCAATGAACTGTCAGTTAACATCAACAGCCTCACCATGGCTCAAAAACATGTTCTAGGAATTTCCATTCTTTTAAAATATACAGCTGCCAACACGAGTAACATTGAAGTACATATATTTGGAGTAGTGAAGTAACTTAAATCACTTAATAAAAGCAAGTCTTCTGGTCCAGACTGTGTATCAATTAGGTTCCTTTCAGAGTATGCTGATGCCTTAGCTCTATACTTAACAATCATATACAACCATTCACTTGACGAAAGATCTGTACCCAAAGACTGGAAAGTACCACAGGTCACACCAATATTCAAGAAAGGTAGTAGGAGTAATCAACTAAACTACAGACAGGCCCATATCCTTAACATTGATATGCAGCAGGATTTTGGAACATATATTGTGTTGGAACATTATGAATTACCTCAAAGAAAATGGTGTATTGACACACAGTCAACATGGGTTTCAAAAACATCATTCCTGTGAAACACAACTTGCTCTTTATTCACATGAAGTGTTGAATGCTATTGACAAGGGATTTCAGATCGATTCAATATTTCTGGATTTCCAGAAGGCTTTTGATACTGTACCACACAAGTGGCTTGTAGTGAAATTGTATGCTTACAGAATATCAACTGAGTTATGTCACTGGATTTGTGATTTCCTGTGAGAGAGGTCACAGTTCATAGTAACTGATGGAAAGTCATCAAGTAAAAGAGAAGTGATTTCAGGCATTCCCCAAGGTAGTGTTATAGGCCCTCTGCTGTTACTTATCTATATAAATGACTTGGGAGACAATCTCAGCAGGAGTCTCGGTTGTTTGCAGATGATGCTGTCGTTTATCGACTAATAAAGTTATCATAAGATCAAAACAAACTGCAAAATGATTTAGAAGAAATATCTGAATGGTGCAAAAAGTGGTAGTTGACCCTAAATAATGAAAAGTGTGAGGTCATCCACATGAGTGCTTAAAAGAACTCCTTAAACGTTGGTTACACGATAAATCAGTCTAATCTAAAACCCATAAGTTCATCTAATTCATAGGTATTACAATTATGAATTACTTAAATTGGAAGGAAAACATAGAAGATGTTGTGAGGAAGGCTAACCAAAGACTTTGTTTTATTGGCAGGGCACTTAGAAAATGTTACAGACCTATTAAGGAGACTGCCTACACTAAGCTTGTCCGTTCTCTTCGAAGAATACTGCTGCATGGTGTGGGTTCCTTAACAGATAGGACTAACAGAGTACATTGAAAAAGTTCAAAGAAAGGCAGCACATTTTGCATTATCATGGAATATGGGAGAGAGTGTCACAGAAAAGATACAGGATTTGGGTTGGACATCATTAAAAGAAAGACATTTTTCGTTGCGACGAAATCTTCTCACCGAATACCAATCACCAACTTTCTCCTCTGAATGAGAAAATATTTTGTTGACACCAATCTACATAGGGAAGAATGATCACCATGATAAAATAAGGGAAATCGGACCTCATACAGAAAGGTATAGGTGTTAATTCTTTCCGCGCACTATACGAGATTGGAATAATAGAGAATTGTGAAGGTGGTTTGATGAACCCTCAGCCAGGCACTTAAATGTGATTTGCAGAGTATCTTTGTCGATGTAGATATGACTGATTTGAAATTTGACTTCAAAGTAATACCACCCCTGGTTCCTCAAGCAAGTCTGGTGTGGTGTGTCGTAACACTGCCGCTGCCCGCTAGTGCCACTGAATATTAGGAGTCCTATCTTCAATAGCTTGCACTAACTGTCACACCCAGGATTACACCCTACTATTTCCATTTGTATGAAATTATTTGTCTGGCCTGATCTGAATAGAGACTGCAAATTGTGGAATCAAATTAGCTAGCAATATGCTTAAATCTGGTTACAACATTACACATTGATCTGGCCAGCTCCCTTCCAGAGTTGGAAGGTTACTGGTATATTCTTTCCATGACTGATCACGTCATTTGCTATGTTGAGTTGACACCTTTGCCGGACATAATGGTTGTTGTTGTTGTGGTCTTCAGTCCTCAGACTGGTTTGATGCAACTCTCCATGCTAATCTATCCTGTGCAAGCCCCTTCGTCTCCCAGTACCTACTGCAACCTTCTCAATCTACTTAGTGCATTCATCTATTGGTCTCCCTCTAAGATTTTTACCCTCCACACTACCCTCCAATGCTAAATTGATGATCCCTTGATGCCTCAGGACATGTCCTACCAACCGATCCCTTCTTCTAGTCAAGTTGTGCCACAAACTTCTTTTCTCCCCAATCCCATTCAATACCTCCTCATTACTTACATGATCTACCCACCTAATCTTTGACATTCTTCTGTAGCACCACATTTCAAAAGCTTCTATTCTCTTCTTGTCCAAACTATTTATTGTCCATTTTTCACTTCCATACATGGCTACACTCCATACAAATACTTTCACAAACGACTTACTGACACTTAAATCTATACCCGATGTTAACAAATTTCTCTTCTTCAGAAACACTTTCCTTGCCATTGCCAGTCTACGTTTTATATCCTCTCTACTTCAACCATCATCAGTTATTTTGCTCCCCAAATAGCAAAACTCCTTTACTACTTTAAGTGTCTCATTTCCTAACCTAATTCCCTCAGCATCACCTGACTTAAATCGACTACATTCCATTATCCTTGTTTTGCTTTTGTTGATGTTCATCTTATACCCTCCTTTCAAGACACTGTCCATTCCTTTCCACTGCTCTTTCTTTTGTTTCCTTTACTGCTTGCTCAATATACAGATTGAATAACATCAGGGGTAAATATATAAATAATAACTGTATGGAGAGGGAATTTTCACAGTTATGGGCATCACATTTAGGCAGTGCAACATTCATCATTGCTGAATATGGAAGAAAATTTGTGTCTGTACTGTTATCTGAGGTATGTAACACTTTGTAGTACTTAGCACAAGTGTGCCATAGCCTGTTGTTGTTGTGGTCTTCAGTCCTGAGACTGGTTTGATGCAGCTCTCCATGCTACTCTATCTGCTACATCTCCCAATATATGCTGCAGCCTACAGCCTCCTGAATCTGCTTAGTGTTTCATCTCTTCGTCTCCCTCTACGATTTTTACCCTCCACATTGCCCTCCAATACTAAATTGGTGATCCCCTGATGCCTCAAAACATGTCCCAGAAAACAATCATTTCTTCTATAAGTCGTGCCATA
This sequence comes from Schistocerca gregaria, assembly GCF_023897955.1. Taxonomy (NCBI): domain Eukaryota; kingdom Metazoa; phylum Arthropoda; class Insecta; order Orthoptera; family Acrididae; genus Schistocerca; species Schistocerca gregaria. The sequence goes on along the minus strand of NC_064920.1, from coordinate 907,951,550 downwards.
AACTCCTCTTCTCCCCAATTCTATTCAATACCTTCTCATTAGTTATGTGATCTACCCATCTAATCTTCAGCATTCTTCTGTAGGACCACATTTTGAAAGCTTATATTCTCTTCTTGTCTAAACTATTTATTGTTCATGTTTCACTTCCATACATGGCCACACTCCATACAAATACCTTCAAAAATGACTTCCTGACACTTAAATCTATACTCGATGTTAACAAATTTTTCTTCTTCAGAAATGCTTTCCTTGCCATTTCCAGTTGACATTTTATATCCTGTCTACTTTGACCATCATCAGTTATTTTGCTCCCAAATAGCAAAACTTCTTTACTACTTTATGTGCCTCATTTCCTAATCTAATTCCCTCAGCATCACCCGACTTAATTCAACTACATTCCATTACCCTCACTTTGCTTTTGTTTATGTTCAACTTATAGCCTCCTTTCAAGACACTGTCCATTCTGTTCAACTTCTCTTCCAAGTCCTTTGCTGTCTCTGACAGAATTACAATGTCATCAGGGAACCTTAAAGTTTTTACTTCATCTCCATTGATTTTAATATCTACTCCAAATTTTTCTTTTGTTACCTTTACTGCTTGCTCAATATACAGATTGAATAACATCGGGGAGAGGCTACAACCCTGTCTCACTCCTTTCCCAACTACTGCTTATCTTTCACATCAATTGACTCTTATAACCGCCATCTGGTTTTTGTACAAACTGTCTTTCGTTCCCTGTATTTTACCCTTGCCACCTTCAGAATCTGAATGAGAATATTCCAGTCAATATTATCAAAAGCTTTCTCTAAGTCTACAAATGCTAGAAATGTAGGTTTGCCTTTCCTTAATCTATTTTCTAATATAAGTTGTAGGGTCAGTATTGCCTCATGTGTGCCAATATTTCCACAGAATCAGAACTGATCTTCCCCAGGGTCATCTTTTACCAGTATTTCCATTCATCTGTAAAGATTTGCGTTAGTATTTTGCAGCTGTGACTTATTAAACTGATAGTTTGGTAATTTTCACATCTGTCAACACCTGCTTTCTTTCAGATTGGAATAATTATATTCTCTTTGAAGTCTGAGGATATTTCGCCTGTCTCATACATCATGACTGGCTCTCCCAAGGCTGTCATTAGTTCTAATGGAATGTTGTCTCCTTTGGGGCCTTGTTTTGACTTAGGTCTTTCAGTACTCTGTCAAACTCTTCATGCAGATTCATATCTCCCATTTTGTCTTCATCTACATCCTCTTCCAAGCTCATCGCCCTTGTATAGACCCTCTATATACTCCTCCACCTTTCTGCTTTCCCTTCTTTGCTTAGAACTGGGTATCCATCTGAGCTCTTGATATTCATGCAAGTGGTTCTCTTTTCTCCAAAGGTCTCTTTAATTTACGTGTAGGTTGTATACTACCCCTACTGATACGCGACTCTACATCCTGACATTTGTCCTCTAGCCATTACTGCATAGCCATTTTACACTTCCTGTCAATCTCATTTTTGAGACTTTTGTATTCCTTTTTGCCTGCTTCTTTTACTGCATTTTTATATTTTCTCCTGTTATCAATTAAATTCACTATTTCTTCTGTTATCCAAGGATTTCTACTAGACCTCGTCTTTTTACCTACTTTATCCTCTGCTGCCTTCACTACTTCATCCCTGAAAGCTACCCATTCTTCTTCTACTGTATTTCTTTCCCCCATTCCTGTCAATTGTTCACTTATGCTCTCCCTGAAACTCTGTACAACCTGTGGTTCTTTCAGTTTATCCAGGTCCCATCTCCTTAAATTCCCACATTTTGGCAGTACCTTCAGTTTGAAACTACAGTTCATAACCAATAGATTGTGGTCAGAGTCCACATCTGCCCCTGAAAATGTCTTACAATTTAAAACCTGGTTCACAAATCTCTGTCTTAACATTATATGACACATCTTATACCTTCTAGTATCTCCAGGCTTCTTGCATGTATACAGCCTTCTTTCACAATTCTTGAACCAAGTGTTAGCTGTGATTAAATTATGTTCTGTGCAAAATTCTATCACACAGCTTCCTTTTTCATTTCTTGCCCCCAATCCATACTCACCTACTATGTTCCCTTCTCTTCCTTTTCCTACTATCGAATTCCAGTCACCCATGACTATTAAATTTTCATCTCCCTTCACTATCTGAATAATTTCTTCTATCTCATCATACATTTCTTCAATTTCTGTGTCATCTGCAGAGCTAGTTGGCATATAAACTTGTACTACTGTAGTAGGCATGGGCTTCGGGTTTATCTTGACCACAGTAAGGCACTCACTATGCTGTTTGTAGTAGCTTACCAGCACTCCTATTTTTTTATTCATTATTAAACCTGCTCCTGCATTACCCCTATTCGATTGATGTATTTATAACCCTGTATTCACCTGACCAGAAGTCTTGTTCCTCCTGCCACTGAACTTTGTTAATTCCCACTATATCTAAGTTTAACCTATCCATTTCCCTTTTCAAATTTTTAACCTACCTGCCTGATTAAGGGATATGACATTCTGCACTCCGATCCGTAGAACACAAGGTTTCTTTCTCTTGATAATGACGTCCTTTTGAGTAGTCACCTCCTGGAGATCTGAATGGGGGACTATTTTACCTCCGGAATATTTTACCCAAGACGACGCCATCATCATTTAACCATACAGTAAAGCTGAATGTCCTCGGGAAAAATTATGGCTTTAGTTTCCCCTTGTTTTCACTCTTTCGCAGTACCAGCATAGCAAGGCCATTTTTGTTAGTGTTACAAGGCCAGAGCAGTCAATCATCCAGACTGTTGCCCTGGCAACTACTGAAAAGGCTGCTGCCCCTCTTTGGGAACCACACATTTGTCTGGCCTCTCAACAGACACCCCTCTGTTGTGGTTGCACCTATGATACGGCTATCTGTATTGCATGGTGGAATATCAACCATTCAGAATATTAACAATGATTTCAAGGTGAGTCTTGATGTACAAAAGTTCTAGAGGAGTGAAATGAGCATAAAACTGATGCACAATTTTGTCATTGTTGAAGCTCAGGATGAGGAAAGGCGGGTTTAGAGTGTTTTTATTTCCAGACAGTTCAACAGTTCCTTCACTGCTACAAGGTATCCAATAGCATTGAACCAAAGGCGATAACATCATGGCTATTAGTCAACAGTTTTGAAACCATCCCAGATCTTTTGAAACAGTTGCCTCCACCAAACACACGTGAAGAGGAAGACAAAACTGCATTCCCTCTTCTGTCACTACCACAATCGACCATTCTAGCACAACAACCTGGAAACTGTGATGCTGACCAGCAATCCTGCTACAGCCATATCCAATGACCTCCTTCTTACCTCAGCCAATGTCACCTGTACTAATAAAAAGAGGGCGTTGTAGTGCCTCGAAAATTGTGACGCAAGTTCTAGAGACCCTCCACTTTCCACTGTCTTGAACACCTGATATTTTACTTATGAGTGTGAAAAATGGGGAATTTCTCCCTCACACTGATTTACTGTGTGCACAGGGTAGATCTGTGTCAAGAGAATGCCACAAAGTGAACAGCTGATCAGTGAGGGTAAGTGGTTGCCTCGTTCATCACAGAAGTTACATGACCAGTACTAGGAGCAAGCACGCCTTACTCCGTGACGATGCTATGTCAGTCATTATTAGGAACAGTTGAATCATGAAAAAGAAAAAAAAAACACTTACTTTTACTCACTTCCTTACTGGCTCTCTAGAGTTGCAGATGGTGGACTGGTGAGAGTTTTGAGAGATTTTTGGAACTGTATTTATTGTGAAAGTAATCAATAGTTTCTGATGGACCGATAGCCATTTGATTTATGAAATATGATTCATTGATGTGAAACTGTTATGTGGTGTTCTATTTGTGGAAGTGAAATATAGGAGGATGATTTAAAAGTATCCTGAGTACACAATCATTTTAAGAGTAGAGGAAATTCCTCCAAACAGCATCATATCCTTGGAGAAGAAGTTGAGCAGATCATTACAGCTGGCTATCCTGAGAAGAAGATCATCAAGGCACCTCCAAGTAAGTCCAGCACCTCCAAGTAAGTCCAATGATGAAGGGGACGTGTGAGTCTTTCTCTCCAGCACCACATTGCTTCCTCTAGTCCTTGGAAACCTTGAGAACATGGGGACCGATGTTATCAGGACTCGCATAGGAGGAATTTTAAAACTGAAATCGAAATAAGAAGATATTGAGTTGCCATAGCAACTGAGAGTAACAAAACAAAGAAACTGTAACACAGAATTTGATTCTTCGTAAAGGACAAAAGGGGTGAAAAATTTAATAAGCACTGAACAAAGGAAGATGCAGAGAATAGTTTGACTAAGAAGATTTGGTGTGGGGAAGCAAACAGTCCTCACACATATGTCGACCCAGCTGATGCCAATGCAGAAACCAGCCCCCAACGTCGGCACAGTACCCTGCCAATGACGCCAACATGATAACCAGCCATCATTGCTGTCTGCAACTGCTGTTCATTGATGACTTTGCGTCTGCATACCGACGCCAATGCCGCAACTACTGTTCAACACTGCTCTGGCAGACGTGCTGTTCACCAGTGCCAATTCTACACCTGCTTATGTATGCAGCCCAGACCTTTGCGGCAGGTGAGTGAAAACCAATAACTCTTTGATAAAGATGAAAGAGGGACTAGAAATTGTGAGTGTAGTTATTGTATACAATATTCTATTTTAGGTTAGATGATTATGAGGTCAAAGAAAAGTAGAAAGATGGATAACATTCAGAAAGTTGGGGAAACTTCAAAGCCAGCCAAATCAATGACTATAACAAAGGAAATGCCTGACTTGACTGAGGTTGCAAATTTAATTAAAGCACTAAACCTTAAATTAGATAACCAAAGACAAGAACTGAATGCCAGATTAGATGACCAAAGTGCTAAGTTCGATAACTAGGAGGCCAATACAGCCATTTTAAGTGAAAAGTTAGAAACACAGGGTGAAGCTCTAAATTCTAAGTTTGATTTATTAAATGATAAAGTGGAAAATTTATGATTACATTTAAAGAATGAATTAAGTAATTCTTTAACTGTCCAAATGAATTAAATGATTACAGATTTTAGCAATAAGCAGGATGATCAGTTGACCCAGAAATTAGAATATGATATTGAAGATAAGTGTAACAATATAGAGCCTGAATTTAACAAAAAGATAGGGTCATTTCAGAGTGTGTGTAATGTTACATTCGATGCAGTGAAACAAAAACTACATACCTTAAATGATTGCGTAGAGGGACAGATTAAGTTGATTCCTATTGTCCAATTGCAAATTGAAGGTGTCAAACCTTGAGCTGATGATGTGGAGAGAAATTTTTAAGAAAATCTAGCAACCTTGGACACCATAAATATAAGCAGTCTGGAGGAACAGGTAGAGGAAATAATTGACCAAAAAGTCATCTTCCATATCTTAGAGATCAAAAAAGTTTTCATTATTTATCATACAGTGTATGTGTATCATTGTGTGCTATCATTCACAGAAAACCTCGTTTTGATGCCTTGTATTGTTTATGAGATATGACAATTGTTATAACCCCATAATTTGCAGTGCGCAAGGGCATGAAAGGATGCATCACATGTGACCATCCTTCACATATAAAATCCAATAATCCAAGAATGAAATGACATGTTCTTCTGCTCTCAGTTTTAATTAATATGTCAATATCTCATCTACATTTTGTTCAGTGCAGAGTATGAGCAATAACCAACTTAAAAAAGTTTACATGATACAGTTTTACCTCTGCAAAATCTTTAAAATTTTGTGCAAAATTTTACTTAATTTGATGCAGCATAGTAACTATAGCATATAATGAAAATAAATTAAATCCTTTATCAAGTAAAGATATCAAGCTGTAAGAAGCGCCAAAATCAAATATTGTCACTAAATAGTTTTCCTAAAAATGGATGATATATACACTCCTGGAAATTGAAATAAGAACACCGTGAATTCATTGTCCTAGGAAGGGGAAACTTTATTGACACATTCCTGGGGTCAGATACATCACATGATCACACTGACAGAACCACAGGCACATAGACACAGGCAACAGAGCATGCACAATGTCGGCACTAGTACAGTGTATATCCACCTTACGCAGCAATGCAGGCTGCTATTCTCCCATGGACACGATCGTAGAGATGCTGGATGTAGTCCTGTGGAACAGCTTGCCATGCCATTTCCACCTGGCGCCTCAGTTGGACCAGCGTTTGTGCTGGACATGCAGACCGCGTGAGACGACGCTTCATCCAGTCCCAAACATGCTCAATGGGGGACAGATCCGGAGATCTTGCTGGCCAGGGTAGTTGACTTACACCTTCTAGAGCACGTTGGGTTGCACGGGATAGATGCGGACGTGCATTGTCCTGTTGGAACAGCAAGTTCCCTTGCCGGTCTAGGAATGGTAGAACGATGGGTTCGATGACGGTTTGGATGTACCGTGCACTATTCAGTGTCCCCTCGACGATCACCAGAGGTGTACGGCCAGTGTAGGAGATCGCTCCCCACACCATGATGCCGGGTGTTGGCCCTGTGTGCCTCGGTCGTATGCAGTCCTGATTGTGGCGCTCACCTGCACGACGCCAAACACACATACGACCATCATTGGCACCAAGGCAGAAGCGACTCTCATCGCTGAAGACGACACGTCTCCATTTGTCCCTCCATTCACGCCTGTCGCGACACCACTGGAGGCGGGTTGCACGATGTTGGGGCGTGAGCGGAAGATGGCCTAACGGTGTGCGGGACCGTAGCCCAGCTTCATGGAGACGGTTGCGAATGGTCCTCGCCGATACCCCAGGAACAACAGTGTCCCTAATTTGCTGGGAAGTGGCGGTGCGGTCCCCTACGGCACTGCGTAGGATCCTACGGTCTTGGCGTGCATCCGTGCGTCGCTGCGGTCCGGTCCCAGGTCGACGGGCACGTGCACCTTCCGCCGACCACTGGTGACAACATTGATGTACTGTGGAGACCTCACGCCCCACGTGTTGAGCAATTCGGCGGTACGTCCACCCGGCCTCCCGCATGCCCACTATATGCCCTCGCTCAAAGTCCGTCAACTGCACATACGGTTCACGTCCACACTGTCACGGCATGCTACCAGTGTTAAAGACTGCGATGGAGCTCCGTATGGCACGGCAAACTGGCTGACACTGACGGCGGCGGTGCACAAATGCTGCACAGCTAGCACCATTCGACAGCCAACACCGCGGTTCCTGGTGTGTCCGCTGTGCCGTGCGTTTGATCATTGCTTGTACAGCCCTCTCGCAGTGTCTGGAGCAAGTATGGTGGGTCTGACACACCGGTGTCAATGTGTTCTTTTTTCCATTTCCAGGAGTGTATTTCACAGCAGCTTTCAAGTCCAAATGGACAATAATGGCTGCATCGTGATTGAACATCTGTCAGATATAAAAACCAATAAAAGGATAAATAAATGAGGTACCATTTTGATCTCAGTTTTAAATAACCTTTAGATGTCTTATCTACATTTCATTCACTCAATGTATGAGCTAAAATATACCATACAGAGGGCCATTGCTAGGTGTTCTGCTGCACTATGTGAGAAATGAGAAGTGACATGCTTTGTTTTCTACTATCGTCAGTGTCCCTGATATCCCTGCCCCCTCCCCCACAACCAGCGTTCAACATCAACACAATGCAAATCTCCTATTAAACTTCTATTTAGTGAACCAAGGTGACAAGACACCCTCATTTACTGGGAAGAGTCCTCAATTCTTTTAAAACTGTTGTAAGATAGCAAATGTCTTCAATTTCTTATTTTTTTCCTCAATTTTTGTAATTTTCCAAAATAATTGATATAGGAAAAATGAGCTAAATATTTTCAACTGAAACTGAGCTGAATATACGAGTGAAACCCAATTTGTCATCAATTACTAATTTGATATAATTGCAAAAATTTTTGTTTCCATTTCATACTCAGTAGTGGCTGATTAAGTAAATGTTCCATGTAATTTTGAAAACAATTCAGCATTTTCATACTCTCTCTTTTTCATTTTTCTCCTTGTTTGCTCAATTTTTTCTGTTTGATTTAAAATTAATTTTTTCTACCCTTTGCCATCCCTAAAATTTTCTGCGCTATGTGGTGGTCTAGTCTTGCTTAATCATTGAAGTGTCCCCATCTATACTCATAGTTTACACAATGTGTTTTTACTGCTCTCAATTCTTTGAAATTTCATCACGTTTTATTTAATTTGATGCCACACAGTAAATATGACAGATAAGCACAAGAAATTCAGTTCTTTATCAAGTGAAGTTATCAGTCTCTAAGATGTGCGAAAACCAATTTTTTTTACCTAGTAGTTTCCGAAAAATCTGGTCATAAGTATTTCATGTCAATCAAATGCTGTCTCTAAGCACAGACAACAGAAACTGGTGATCAGTACAGCCATTATAAAAGCCACCTCAGCATGGTATGCAAACGGCTCATCTATACCAGCAACAGGGCTAATTACAAAGCTGCAATCTATTGATAACTTAAGTGAAATAATGTGGTTACAAGTTCTAATGTGGACAACTGTTTTCATACTGTTTTAATGACATTTAATTTGAACTTATGTAACAATAATGATTTTTCTGTAATAGGTTGCACAGATGTTTCGACTTTATTCAAGGTCACAGGGAACCAAAAATTTTTGGTAAATGTTTTTTTTACATGCAGGGAGCTAGTTACAGATGTGCACAAATTCTGTCAAAGATGGAAAGGGATCAAGAATAAATACTGATGTGTAGTCTAAGATCACCATATTAAGAGAAAAAAGAACCTACAATATTTAGGGCTTTGATTAGTGTGAATTAGAGCAATATATTGCAAGCTAGTTATGCAAGATATTGAAAAATTTATAATATTCCATTTAGCACCAATGATGAAAAAGATTTTATAGTATTATTTTTCTTTGGGATAACAAAGCTTTGTATTTAATTTTTATAACAAGTAAGTACACCACTGAATTTGTACTATTTTCTACCAAGTGGGCAGAAGTAGATTTGTAGTGATGTTTAAAATAGATTGTGGTGTGATACAAAGTATCATAGTTATTGTTATTTACTAGTTGTACATTTTCCCCATCCACTGGGAGGCCATAGTTGCTGGCAGTCTGTTGTAAGAGAGAAGAAGAAAGGCCAGAGCACTGATTCTAGATGTTGCCATAGCAAGGAATCAGTATCAGTCTTCCTACCCTGTGAGTGTGAAGTTGGGAGTGTCTTGTTTCTAGGACTGATAAACACCAAGCCTGACAATGAAATACAGTCTCAGGGGTGGGTCATGGCTTGAGGAGTAGGAAGGGTAGTCATCTTTGAGACCTAAAGTCTTTTCATCTTTGGCTCTTGCTTCCCTGACCCTCCCTTTTTCATTTTCTTTCTCTGTCAGCCCCTCACCCCCACCTCCTTCTCTACATTCAGTAGTGTCATTGTGACAACACTTTTGCTTGTCAGGTTAAATTTAAAACAAGTAGCCAATGCACTGCTATGCTGTTGTCAAATTCTCCTGTAGTAAATTGCTTTATGGCTACAGAACCCTGGTGGGATAGCCATGAGCATCTCTTAGTTAGGCATAGTTTATTAAGTTAAATGACATGAAGGGCACTAGAGCAGGGGTTCACAACCTTTTACTCTGACACAGCATTCACAATTTGTTGTAACACCTGGTTTATGTTGAAAGTTAACAAAATTAATAAAATTCCAAATAGAATAAAAACTTGTTTTATTCAGTGATTACTTCAATTTTAAATCATAACTAATATCACACAAATAATAAAATTTAAAAAAATAAGAAGAAAGTCAGGAAAAAGAAACACCATTTCATTCACAGTTTTTTGCAGAGCACTTATCGCTTCCTGCAGAACATCATTGTTCTACAAAACACAGTTTAGGACACCCTGCTCTAGAGCTTTCTATGAATTTTTAAGCTTTTTGTAGCATAATATGCCACTACTAGTAGCTTAACATTGAAAATGTTGTCTGGTGTTTGCTGAAATAAAGCTATACTCCCACAGTAATAACTAAGTTAAGCTAAAAGAAGTCTGAAATGCGTGCTAGTAACCAGATACTGAAAATGTAAAAGAGAAAGAGACAGGAGGCATTTTAATACGCAACTACTGAAAGATACAAAATCAGTCATAGACAGCACTTAAAGAAAAGAATTCTTTTATGAATTGATAATTGAAGTTTACATAAGATAATAGTTGTGTATTTTAAGAATTTAACTGTCTACCTCATATGGAAAGATTTCGAAGAAGCTTCATAAAAAAAAACAGTTTCTATTACTCCCCCAAGGAAAGTTCTGTTTGTAAAGGAATAACCACACTTTGTGCTGTTGTACACCTATGTGAGGACACCAGTTGGCACTAGGAAACATTGCATAGCAGGCGCTGAACTAGGTATGCCTATAACAAGAGAGGCGCCCCCCAGGCTACACACAGATAATGGGCAGCACGCATACATGCCACCACCACCACCAACCAAGCTGTATCAATGTCTCAATCTGAGTACCTCAGTATGGTACATTGGGATTCGATTTGCATTGCATCTCATTACGTCACAATGTGGTCTAGTCTTCCACAGTGATAGTAATTGCCTTGCACCTTAGCTAGCTGTGAGCGAACATTGATCATTGTATATAGTTGTGATATGGACGTGGACAAGATTCAAAAATTAGTACATGTTATTTGATTGCTGTTAACCACAGAACTTCAGATTGGATATCATTGAAGTTAAGTACTCAGTTGGTTACTGTAATAAGGTGTATTTTAATCACATGTGCATTTTCTGTTGTAATGAGAGGAAACCGACAACCCACCAATTCTACCACATTCTCCTCATCCAGCCAGGAACCACAAAACATTACAAGAAGGCACAGCCACAGCACACTTAATTATACAAGTGGCATATGCGATAGTATTTAACTGTCCTTGATAAATACATCACCAAGACTATCAACTTCGACATCACTGTTGCATACAATAGAGTTTGGCTTAATGTAACACATTTATATTCTACTGCTGAAGAATAATGTAATTGCTAAAGAAAAATTGCTAATTTTCTAGATGGATGGTATTTGTAATGATATTGTATATGTATCAATGGGGCAAATAAGAATTATCCCTTGCATTGGGCAACACATCACATCATGGTTTGAGGCTATAACAGCTCAATATATAACTTAATCATAGCTAACACTTAGTTCAAGAATCATGAAAGAAGGTTGTATACATGGAAGAACCCTGGAGATACTAAAAGTATCACATAGATTATATAATGGTAAGACAGAGATTTAGGAGCCAGGTTTTAAATTGTAATACATTTCCAGGGGGAGATGTGGACTCTGACCACAATCTATTGGTTATGAGCTGTAGATTAAAAGTGAAGAAACTGCAAAAAGGTGGGAATTTAATGAGATGGTACCTGGGTAAACTGAAAGAACCAGAGGTTGTACAGAGTTTCAGGGAGAGGACAATTGACAGGAGTGGGGGAAAGAAATACAGTAGAAGAAGAATGGGTAGCTTTGAGGGATAAAATAGTGAAAGCAGCAGAGGATGAAGTAGGTAAAAAGAAGAAATATTGAATTTAATTGATGAAAGGAGAAAATATAAAAATGCAGTAAATAAAGCAGGCAAAAAGGAATACAAATGTCTCAAAAATGGGATAGACAGGAAGAGCAAATCGGCTAAGCAGGCATGGCTAGAGGACAAATGTAAGGTTGTAGAGGCTTATCTCACTAGGTGTAAGATAGATATTGCATACAGGAAAATTAAAGAAACCTTTGGAGAAATAAGAACCATTTGCATGAATATCAAGAGCTTTGGTAGAAACCCAGTTCTAAGCAAAGAAGGGAAAGCAGAAAGGTGGAAGGAGTATATAGAGGGTCTATACAAGGGTGATGAACTTCAGGACAATATTATGGAAATGGAAGAAGATGTAGATGAAGATGAAATGGGAGATATGATACTGCGTGAAGAGTTTGACAGAGCACTGAAAGACCTGAGTCGAAACAAGGCCCCGGGAGTAGACAACGTTCCATTAGATCTACTGACAGCCTTGGGAGAGCCAGTCCTGACAAAAATCTACCATCTGGTGAGGAAGATGTATGATACAGGCGAAATACCCTCAGACTTCAAGAAGAATATAATAATTCCAATCCCAAAGAAAGCAGGTGTTGACAGATGTGAAAATTACTGAACTATACGTTTAATAAGTCACAGCTGCAAAATACTAGCGTGAATTCTTTACAGACGAATGGAAAAACTGATAGAAGCTGACTTCGGGGAAGATCAGTTTGGATTCCGTAGAAATGTTGGAACACATGAGGCAATACTGACCCTACAACTTATCTTAGAAGAAAGATTAAGGAAAGGCAAACCTACGTTTCTAGCATTTGTAGACTTAGAGAAAGCTTTTGACAATGTTGATTTGGAATACTCTCTTTTAAATTCTGAAGGTGGCAGGGGTAAAATACAGGGAGCAAAAGGCTATTTACAATTTGTACACAAAATCTGATGGCAGTTACAAGAGTCGACGGACATGAAAGGAAAGCAGTGGTTGGAAAGGGAGTGAGACAGGGTTGTAGCCTCTCCCCAATGTTATTCAACCTGTATATTGAGCAAGCAATAAAGTAAACAAAGGAAAAGTTCAGAGTAGGTATTAAAATCCTTGGAGAAGAAATAAAAACTTTGAGGTTCGCTGATGACATTGTAATTCTGTCAGAGACAGTAGAGGACTTGGAACAGCGTTGGGTATAGATTTAAATGTCAGGAAGTCATTTCTGAAAGTATTTGTATGGAGTGTAGCCATGTATGGAAGTGAAACATGGACTATAAATAATTTAGACAAGAAGAGAATAGAAGCTTTCAAAATGTGGTGCTACAGAAGAATGCTAAAGATTAGTTGGGTAGATTAAATAACTAATAAGCAGGTATTGAATAGAATTGGAGAGAAGAGCAGCTTGTGGCACAACTTCACTAGAAGAAGGGATCAGTTGATAGGACATGTTCTGAGGCATCGAGGGATCAGAAATTTAGTATTGGAGGGCAGTGTGGAGGGTAAAAATCGTAGAGGGAGACCAAAAGATGAATACACTAAGCAGATTCAGAAGGATGTAGGCTGCAGTAGGTACTGGGAGATGAAGAAGCTTGCGCAGGATAGAGTAGCATGGAGAGCTGCATCAAACCAGTCTCAGGACTGAAGACCACAACAAGAACAACAACAACACCATAGAGAAAGATCTCATACAATGCTTAGCAAGCCAATATTTATTAAATGTCTGGAGACATTTAACTGTCTTGCTTGCACTCACCATATTAACCCCTATCACTCCCCTTCCAAGCCTAGAACTGTGATCACTATGTACTCACTCTCATCAGATTTTATCATCAGCAGAGATTTTGTCTCTGTCTTCATGTTGTCAGAGAGAAGAAGAAGAAGAAGAAGAAGAAGAAGAGAGAGAGAGAGAGAGAGAGAGAGTCTCTCTCTCTCTCTCTCTCTCTCTCTCTCTCTCTCTCTCTCTCTGTGTGTGTGTGTGTGTGTGTGTGTGTGTGTGTGTGTGTGTCCAGATGAAGAATTATATTCAATAAATGAGTTACAATAATCACCACATCAACCCACCTGCTTTATCTTTACTGTGGGTGGAAATGTTTCCACATTCCATTTTCAGTCTTAAGATCTATAAGTCTTCTACACTAGAAAATGTAGGTTTCAAACATTTCTTACTTTATCATTATTTCTGGGACATCATATGGGACAACATTAACTGTCTGCTTTTGTTTATTCTTCAGAGGCTTTTCTCCAAGCACTTTAACTATAACCTTGAATGTTGCCTTATCACCAACTCTAATTTTGCTTCCAGCTACATGTACTACATCTTCTGCAAAGAAAAAGATTTCCAGAAATGAAAGAAAATATTTAAAATGGATATTTGCTTTCATTTACCATAGCACTTCTTGTATGCCAAAGTGATTGAGATCCAAGCAAAAAAGCACAGTACATATGACAAGAAATTATTGACACTGAGTGACATTTATCTACATATAAAATATAAATCAGAGGAAATACAACAATTTCATATGTTCAAAAAATTTGCAGCACATACTAATCCTAAATGAAGCTTGTTAACAGAAACTAACTAGCTATTTCTACTATGAATTTACATAGTTTCACAAGTGAAATGTGAAATGAGTGACATTGTCACATGCAAAATTGTACAAATTATATTTTACAATGAGAAAACAGAATTTTTTGTCATTTATGGAAGAACATCTGTGACAATTCTTCTTATTTTTTATGATCTGCAGTAAATGGTGAAATCCACCTCCTAATAATTCAATCTTTTGGAGACAATATTCCTTTCTTATTGTGAACTAATTCAACAACAACATTTAACAATGAAGTGTTGGTAGTGTTTGTGCTTGATACAAAATATTTGTTTATGTCCTGTAGGGCCAAGGGCACTAACCAACAAAATTCCACTGGTGAATGAGAAAAATGTCACATACACCTGTAATATTCATTTTTCAGCATTTGTAAATTGCTTAGAAAATTCTGTTGCATCTTATTTGATAAAATCTGATGATGTCTAAGGAAATTAAGTGAGCTAAACATTTACTTATGAATACTGCTGTTATTCCAATGGTGCATTTATGCACTCTGAATATTGTGTAAATCAAATACAATTTTTATTATCAGATAACAAGCCTTATAAATCAAAGATTGTGACATAGGAGACTCGTCAATTCTAAAACTGTGTACAGACTAATAAACTTCACCTAAACTTACAACACATATGTTGTTGCTGCTTCAGACAGTTATTACTTTACATTTAACAATATCTGAGAAGGAAAGTTGCTACTCACTGTATAGCGGAGGTGCTGAGTCATGATAGGCACAGCAAAAACATTCACACAGTTACAGCTTTCGGCCATTATGGCCTTTGTCAGTAATAGACACACATACATACACTCACGGAAAAGAAACTAGCACACACATCTGCAGGCTCAGATAAGTGAAACAACACTACCATCCTGGATTTTCTATTGTTTGATTATTACTTTACATGGTTATGACTAAAACTAATCTATGGCTATAACATATGTGTTCTTACTTTTTAGATAGATGTAGTCATCACCCAAGAAATCTTCTGCATTACAATACGATTTATTTTTCAAATATTTTTCCAGGTCTCTTCCAGAATTTTTTAGATTTGGGTCACACTTCCCCTCACAGATTTTATGTATAAATGTCATGCTCATATTGTGTGGAGTTTCTTTTGTTCAGTTTTACACTATTAGTAGATAACATGTAGCATGCTCTACATCTAATCTCATGCTGGTGCAAGAAACAGATGTGGTTTTCTCTTTGTGAAAATGAGAACCTTATTTATACATACATGCTTGGAATGGACATTAAATCTAGCTTCTCAAATAAAGGTTTGCAGTGTCCCCTCTTTTTAGGGCCTGCCATGGTAACATGATCTTCTTTGTGGTCTTAAGGATTTGAACAGATTGTTTTTCTCAGATCACCAGAAAATTATATTGTACTAGACTAGTGAAACAAAATATGCATAACATAGAGCATTTTTTACAGCTAAATCAGTGATATTATGTAAGACATTCCTGACACATGGGAGACTGTTCAGTGGACTCATTATGCTGTCAACATGATAACTTAACAACATATTTTTGTTTACTAAGACACCAGGGAATTTGATGCATGTTGCAGTGTCCAATTTTTTGTCTATATAGCTTATTTCACTTAGACACTGAGCTGTTTGTTTTGTGGTTAAATGAACAATTTCTGTTTTTACTAAGTTTAATTTCAAATTATTATTTTTGACCCATTCTTCCTCATCCTCAAGTGTCTGCTCACTACTGTGGATTAAGTCTTTATTGGCTTTACAGCAGGTTATTGCTCTTGAGTCAACTGCATAAAGGATGGTGTCTGACTGAAACTCACGTGGCATATCATTAATGCAGTAAAAAAGAGCCCCTAATATTGAACCTTGTGGAAACCCTAATTCCTGGAACTGTTATTAACGATTACTCTTTGTTTTCTGTTTTCCAAGTAGTGAAATATCCAATTAACAGATTTTCCTTGAAAACCAAGGTAAGTCAGTATGATTTACGTTATCAAAGGCTTTGGTAAGGCCACAAAAGATGCCTGATGCACACATTCTATTACTGGGTCAACTGCCATATTTCTTTAACATTTCATTTATTGTAAGGGTTGTCCAGCAGTCTTTCTTGAAACCACACTGATTACATAATATAAAATAATGTTGTGATATGAATTATGATTTTCCATCTAATCATATTTAGCTGTTTCAAATATTTTTCAAAAACTGGTAACAATGAGATAGGCCTCTAGTCTCCTGTTTTATGTTGTTTGCCTTTTTTATGAATTGGCTCGACTTCAGCATATTTTAAGCAGTTTGGTTAAGGTCCCTATTCAAAGGACTAGTTGAGTAAGAGAGTAAGTTGATGTGCAATACTATGAAAGATTTTTTTTATTATACAAGTAGGAACCTCATACAAATCCAATGAGCTTAAATTTTTTAGGGAAGTAATGATTTTAAGAACATCAGAGCTTGAGACATGGGAAAACTCAAAACCTGAACAGTGATGAGTAATCAGAAATTTTATTACAATTAATGATGAAATCAATGAAAGACCCATGTATGGCACTGGGATATGTAGCACCACAACCATTTTTTACAAGATTAGAGGGACATTTTTCTCTATTTAACTGCCAACTTCACTTCTTAAAACTGACTAAGAAGCTTTGGATGTCTTTTTAGCATTTCAAACAAATGTATTGTTTACAGCACAAAAAATTTTCAAATGTGTGTGAATTACAAAGGGACCAAACTGCTGAGGTCATTGGTCCCTGGACCTACACACTACTTAAACTAACTTATGCTAAGAACAACAAACACACACCCATGCATGAGGGAGGACTCGAACCTCTGGCGGGAGGGGCCATGCAATCTGTGACATGTAGCTTTACAGTAGACTTTACTAATTTAACTACTTTGTCAAATATTTTCATATGTGATTACGTATTTAAGAAATTCAGAGTTTTGATTCACTTTTGCCCCCATATGCTGTTGCCTCTTCTTAATACCAGACACTCGAATGCCTTTTGTTACCCATGATCTACTTTTATGAGACTCAGCCCACACCTGTACAAAAGGGAAGCTTTCCTCAAATATACTCTTAAATTCAGCTAAAAAGTTATTATAGTTGTCACTTGTTGAAGTTTCTTTGTTGAATGACCACCTGGTGAGGCTTAGTATTTTTAAAAATTACCTTATTTTGTTGACTGAAGTACCTACATGTTTGTGTTGTGCAGCCACAATTTAATTTTGATAGTGATGCAAATAATGCTGCAGGGTCTGATATCCCTAAATCAAAAATAACTTATCTTTGACACTGTTATTATAACTATTTCCAGTATTTCCAGTACATGTTGAAGCACTTGCAGTATTTCCAGTACATTATGAAGCAGTTGCTGTAACTCTTGTGCATCAGTCAAAATATAGATTTATCCCATTTGTGATTAGCACGTTCCTTAAATCTGAAGCAAATTTGCCATCAGTTCTTACATCTATGTTAAAGACAGCACATTTAACTAGCTCCTTACACAGTTTTTCAGTTTTTAATTTATGTAACAATATTTCAAATTTGTCTGACCTAAGGCTTATATGGTCCGAGGGATGTGATATATTGTGCCCACATTTCATGGGAGGCCTCTCCAGAAAAAATCCCATAATAGCTAACAACTGATTGTGCATAGGAAAACTATGTCACAAAAAGACACTGGTTGCTGCACACTGATGATTGGACCCTTAGGCCACAGCATGCTAATGTCATTCTCTTAGATAGTCTCTTCGTGTGTCCACTCCATGTTGGATGATAATCAATATTCTTTCCTAAGAACTTAGTGTTTGCTACGCAATCTGTAGGTTTACTTTTTATGCCTAATGTGATAGTTGCTCTTCCTTCTGAAGCAAAAGTTTATGTTTTTTGTCTTGTTTACATTCAAAGGCTGTGTAGTACTGGAGTGAGAGCAGTGAATGTGAATTTTGATATAAAGAGGGTGTGGGAAGTACTGTGGATAGAATACTGCTCATTTCAGGGCATGATGAGAGGCAGCCAAAACCCTGACAAAGAATGTGATTCAGTTGCATTGGCCCTGAATGGTACTGAGTCAAAATGGTAGTGCTTCTTTGTGACTGGATTGTGAAATTATGAGCATGTGGGAGGTGCTAGGTGGCTCCATAATATTGTCTTTATACCATGCATAGATTTTCCATTGTTTGACAAACTGAGAAGTCATTGACTTAGATTCAGAACAGAGGAACACTTACCTTATACTAACAAAGAGATAGAGGAGCTGGACAGTACTTACCTCAGCTCAGTACAGCCGATAGATACACAAACCTGGGTTGTGAGTAACTAAATCCACTTTCCCTTCTTCCCTTCTCCCCGTTCTTTCCCCTCTCTCCTCCCTGATGAAGGAACATTTATTCTGAAAGCTAGGAACGTAAATTTTCGGTGGTTTTTTGTGCATCTATCAGCTGTACTGAGCTGAGGTAAGTACTGGCCTGCCCTTTTATCTCTTTGTTAGTATTTGTTTCACATCTTTATATGAGATTTTCCATTAATTATTTAGATCACTTACCTTAGTATGTTTTGGTGCTCACAATCATTTCACTAAGATTTCAACCTCATATAGAATAGTCTAACTCCATATCTTGTACCCTGTTACCCAGGTATGATTGTAAGCAGTCATTTGCTATTTCATTTACACTTAGTGTTCTTAGATTATTTAGAAGTGTTTTATGGTCAGCACTGACAAAATAGATGGATACATCTAAAAATATGCCTGTAACACATTCTTCTATGTCAAGAGTTTTGAGTACTGATTTTGTGAATCTGTTTGGCTAACACTGGTCTAATATGCAAGTCAATCTGAGTTGTGTTTACTCAAGTAAATCATTACTCTGTCTGTCACAATAGATTTTATCTTTTTTGAAAATAATGAGAGTTGGGAAATGACTAGTAGTTTTCAATGCTATGCTCAATACCTCTTTTTAATAGTGGTCCAACTCATGTATTCTTTAGATCCTCTGGAAAAAGTCTATCCCTTCTGAGCAGAAACTGACACTCTATATAGGCTTGCCAACTTTTTAGTATTCTCACAAGAGGACAGTTTAGGCTGGTTTTGTCAATATTGGAAGGCATTGATGCAGTCTAGAAAGGGCCATGAAATTATTCAACACAAAAATCTTGCCTACAGGATGGAGGTTACATGGGACAACCTGACACAAAAAATCTAGAAGCACTAAAATAGGTAAAACTAGGTCTCTCAAAGAGAACAAGATCTGGAGCAGTTAAACAGAAAACCACCTCATGGCAATAACATACTAGACCTTCTGGTGACAAACAGACCCGAACTATTTGAAACAGTTAATGCAGAACAGGGAATAAAGCGATTACAGCATCAGTGATTTCAGCTGCAAATAGAAATATTAAAAAAGGTAGGGAGGTTTTTCTGTTTAGCAAAAGTGAGAAAAAGCAGATTTCCGAGTACTTGTTGGCTCGACACAAAAGTTTTTGCTCAGGTACAGATGGTGTTGAGGATCAGTGGACAAAGTTCAAAACCATCATACAATATGCATTAGATAGGTATGTGCCAAGCAAGATCATAAGAGATGGGAAAGAGCCACCGTGGTACAACAACCGAGTTATAAAATTGCTACAGAAGCAAAGGGAACTTCACAGCAAACATAAACAAAGTCAAAGCCTTGCAGATAAACAAAAATTACATGAAGCAAAACATAGTGTGAGGAGGGCTATGCGAGATGCATTCAACAAATTCGAAATTAAGGTTCTGTGTACGACTTGGCAGCAAATCCTAAGAAATTTTGGTCTTATGTCAAAGCGGTAGGTGGATCAAAATAAATGTCCAGACACTCTGTGACCAAAACGGTACTGAAACAGAGGATGACAGACTAAAGGCTGGAATACTAAATGCCTTTCTCCAAACCTGTCTTGCAGAGGAAGACTGCACTGTAGTTCCTTCGCTAGATTGTCGCAAAGATGACAAAATAGAAGATATCAAAATAGATGACTAGATATCAAAATAGATGATAGAGGGATAGAAAACAATTAAAATCGATCAAAAGAGGAAAGGCCGCTGGACTTGATGGGATATGTAACACCTACAGCATCTCTGGTGTTGAAGAAATAGCTCCCAAATTAGCTCCCATGTCCTTAAAATATCAATTCACAAAATGACCCAAGTCTCTCCACAAGTAGTAATTACAAAAAATAAATATAAAACAAATAGAGGTAAATACCTAGGATAGTAAGCAAAAGAAAAGAAAAGAAAAATTTAATTATAAATTTTAGAAACATGGGAAGGGGGGAAAACAGTAGAAAATATTAAGATATTAGTTATTCCAATATGTAAGAAAATAAATATTATAGTCATAGAACGTAGGTCTGGGACACCAAAGATAGTGTTTATTGAAGTATAAATAGCCATACATTGTAATTACGATACTCTAGTCTCTAGTCTGTTCTAGTTCAGAAGTTATTTAGGACATACAGCTTTAGATAACAACAATTGGGACTTTATTAAACGGGGATCAAGAATAGATCATGACAAGTTTTTTTTTGAGGATTGTCAATTCAAGACTTTAATTTGGACATTTATCAGATTAGATTAATGGGAAGGTAAATAGTAATCGCTTTGGCTTTAATGATAATTCGTGTGAATATTTAAACACTTTACTGAATTGAGAATTTGAATTGGATTCGGACTTTGAATTGTGGTAGTGGGAAACTTTAACTTCATGTCACTAGTGATCATAGTTAATGACAGTTTGTGGATATTAAATAGAAATAACTTATTTACTGAAAGTAACAGGATATTATCTAACATCTCTGATGCTAGCGGGAATCCTACTTAGACATCTAATTAAAGAACTTCTTTGAATGAGATCTTATGAGCCAACCTATTTATTAATAATTCTTGTCAATAAACTGAAGTTGTTAATTTGAAACGAAATACAAGTCTTGAACATTAATTTAACTTTGATTAATAAATGTTAAGGTTACATGATATGCCAAGAACAAACTAGCAATTCATAATTAAAACAATTAAATGAAAGGTTAAAGTATCATTGTCTCTAAACATTGGTAGTTAACCTACTAAAGATTTTTTCTCTCTGAGTTGGGAAGACTATACATGTAGTGACCCACGTTTAACATTGGGTTTTAAGGGTATACGGAATGCCCTATGATTACAATGTTCAATTGAGCTAAACGTTAGGAACATTTTCTCATTTGTTATTTGGACGATACTCTTGATTTTTTCACAGAATGCAGGGATATGTTCTGCTTTTATGTTGAATTATTAATTTTGTAAAAGTAATATATAGTTTTTCATGTATTTTAATTTTTGTAAATGTTAAAAAAGTTAGACATTTTAACAAGTATTTTAAAATTCACGTCCATTAATACAAAATAATTCCACATATCTTTTAATTCAGATATATTAGAAGGTCTTAAGGAACAACTACAGAAAATTTCATCTTTCTAATATAAAAGGCCCTGAGAAAATGTACCTTATACACAAAAATCTAACGTTACGGGAAATTAGCTTCAAAGTTTTTACTTCAGTAAAAGCCTGCTCCATAGCTTGTATCGTCAGAATCGTCCAACAGCTTCCTCTTGATGGCTCTGCTATGCTGTCTAGCCATTTTTGAATATACTTTTATGGCATTATCTGAAGACCTGAGCCGTTCCTTGTCCAAACAAAGCATAGCTGCGGCAGTTCATAGTCCTACACTGAGCCCCAACTTCTGCAGAACTTTGTGCTTTGTTATATTGCCCTGATTGAATGATGAAACAGCATCATAAACGCAAAAGTGAAGTGTGTTTATACGCACAAACAAAGTTTTAGGTAGTCTATTTCATATCACATGGTTCACACACTCATTTGGATTTTGAGTCTGGCCATGAAGACATTTCTCTAGTAGACTAATATCTGCGAGGTCTCGGAATATTGGTTTTATTTCATCCATTATGGCAGGTGGCAGGTGATGAGGGTGATTGTATTGTTTCTTAGTTACCTTGCCTCTGTTGTACTTGCACCAACTATTGTCTCCTTTTGGACGCAGCCCATGTTGGGGATTCTCACTGTTTGAAGCTGTATGAAGAAACAGAGCCCAGACTGCTCTTCTCATTAATTCTGCATCTGCTGTATTCTGTCTTATTGCTAGACCATAGCACTTCAGAATATGATCTATTGTCGCATCTGTCAGTCTATTTTTCCCATCCAAAGTTTTTCCATTGCTCAATTTCTTGCCTTTCATGCTAGCCTTGAGCCGTCAAAGTCTTGATCCCATCCTTTTCTGAACATGGCCAACACACTCCAGTTTGGAAATTTTCACATCGTTACCATAGGATCTCAGTTACTTAATTTCTTTGAAAGCCTTTGAGTCGCCATGTCCAAGATAATTTATGTATCTAAGGTTGTACCGTTTTACTGAGTGTTGATAAATACTTCTTACACCAGCAACTTCCGTACCACCACTTGACCCATAGTAAATTGCCATGCACTCGTCTTCATGTTTATTTTTCATTTTCTCCTTGCATCTGCAATGCTTGGAAAGTATTGCCACATCAACTACCTTACCAGTGTCCACACTAGTAGCTGTTACTACACCATTCAGAGATCTGTGGCCTCTCTTCAGCCAGCTTCCATCAAAAGCTATGGACAAGTCTCTGCTATTATTATTTTCAACAACTGCTTCCTCAACAGTGTCTTTCATGTTTTGCTGTGCCACATCTTCTACAGCAGAGCCTATTGCAATTATGTATTTGTTAAATTTTGATGGTGGAGGAGGGAGGTTCATCACACCACACAGCATGGCACCTGCAGCCCTGCCCTTTCCTATACACCATAATCCATAAACCAGTCTAATGTTTATATTGTATAGTACCTGTATCTGCAGTAATATGTGAGGAATTGAAGAAAGTAACACTGTGTTTGCAATAACTGCACATCAACTCTAATTCACAAGCAAGTCCTACATGTAAGTATGTTTTCAATGAAACACCACATTTTCCACATTGTTTGGAGCACACATTGTTCTCCAAATTGTCTGATAATAAAGAGACGTTAATTACCTCATATTTTGTAGTCCCAGCATTTGATTTCTTGTCTTCCTCTTCAATTCCAGCTAGTTTTCTTCTTGAAGCACTTTCCGGTATAATGGCAGCAGCATCACTCAATGCATCACTACCACTGTTGAGGTTAGTCGCTACTGGGACATCGGATACTGATGAAGATGAATCAGACGAATTTTTAGTACACTTTACTTTCTTGTGACAATGTACATGCTTTCTTAATACCTTCAGACTAGGTCTTGGCATGTTGAAGGAAAGAAAACTCAATGACTTCTCCACATACGACTTTCACAACAATGACATGGATGTACCCATAAAGGAAACAATACGAATGGTGCAGAATCTATTGTCAACTGTCTAGCAGTGTAGGCAACAGAAAAGCTATTTCTCTGGCAAGGCTCTCTATATCAAGTATATTTCACGTCTCATATACAAGATGCGGAGCATCGTGTGTCAAAATTATTTTAAAAAATTATTTAAAATAGTTCTATTCATGTCATCCAAATATTTTATACATGGTATTAAACGGAAGAGTCTAAATTTTTCGAAAATGCATTTACCCAAAAATCGATTTTTTCATCAAAAAACTCATTCCGTATACCCTTAAAATTAAGCAAAGTGATACTTAGCCAGGACAATATAGAATAAAAGTAAAACCCTTTGATGACAATCAATGTGAAAAAAATGAAATCAAACTTTCAACTATTAGACGAAAAAGCAAAAACAGAAAAAGGGCTGCTACACGTACCAGTTTGATTTTACACTGAGAACAAGAAGGAACTTGCCCCCCTTCTTGCAGCATTGTACTGTAGGTCTCTAGAAGAGCATAGCGTTCCAAACGATTGGAAATTAGAACAGGTCATCCCCATTTTCAAGAAGGTATGTTGAACAGATGTGCAGAAATATAGTACTATATCTCTAATGTCGATCAGTTGTAGAATTTTGGAACACATATTATGTTAGAGTATAATGACTTTTCTGGAGACTAGAAATCTTCTGTGTAAGAATTAGCATGCGTTTCGAAAAAGACAATCGTGTGAAACCCAGCTCACGCTGTTCGTCTAAGAGGCCCATAGACACGGATTCCCAGGTAGACGCCACGGGTCTTGACTTCCGCAAGACATCTGATACAGTTCCTCACAGTTATTTAATGAACAAAGTAAGAGCATATGGACTAACAGACCAATTAAGTGATTGGATTGAAGAGTTCCTACATAACACAACGCAGCATGTCATTCTCAATGGAGATAAGTCTTCTGAGGTAAGAGGGATTTCAGGTGTGCTTCAGTTGAGTGTCATAGGACCATTGATATTCAGAGTTTATATAAATGACCTTGTGGATAATATTGGAAGTTCACCGAGGCCTTTTGCATATGATGCTGTAGTATATCGAGAGGTTGTAACAATGGAAAATTGTACTGAAATGCAGGAAGATCTGCAACGAATTGACACATGGTGCAGGGAATGGCAATTGAATCTCAATGTAGACAAGTGTAATGTGCTATGAATACATAGAGAGAAAGATCCTTTATCATTTAGCTACAATATAGCAGGTCAGCAACTGGAAGCAGTTAATTCCATAACTTATCTGGGAGGAGGCATTAGGATTGATTTAAAATGGAATGACCACATAAAATTAATCATGGGTAAAGCAGATGCCAGACTGAGATTCATTGGAAGAATCCTAAGGAAATTCAGTCTGAAAACAAAGGCAGTAGGTTACAGTACACTTGTTCACCCACTGCTTGAAGATTACTCACTGGTGTGGGATCTGTACCAGATAGGGTTGATAGAAGAGATAGAGAAGATCCAATGGAGTGCAGCGTGCTTCATTATAGAATCATTTAGTAATTGCAAAAGCATTAAGGAGATGATAGATAAAATCCAGTGGAAGACCCTGCAAGAGAGTTGCTCGATAGCTCGGTTTGGGCTATTGTTGAAGTTTCGAGAACATACCTTTACCGAGGGGTCAAGCAGTATATTGGTATCTCCTACGTATATCTCGTGAAGAGACCATGAGGATAAAATCTGAGAGATCAGAGCACACACAGGCATACCGACAATCTTTCTTTCGATGAACAATACGATACTGGAATATAAGGGAGAACCGATAAAGGTACTCAAGGTACCCCCCACCACATACCGTCAGGTGGCTTGCGGTGTATGAATGTAGATGTAGATGTAGATCTAGACTAGTGTACCTCCTAGTGAGAGAGACATTACTAATTGAAGACATCAAACTGCAGTAAAGGATGCCACAAACCAAGGCTTCCAGAAATCAACTCAAGATCATGAGGATAAATGAGGAAAAGTATAGTCAGATTTATATGGCACTGAAGCAATGGCAAACCACTCATGGACAGCACCAAACTTTGAAACGCAACATGTCATAACTAGGTTATCTATTCATGGCTTTCATCATCTAATTTGCAAAAACAAATGTTATCATGATGTGATTCTTAAGTTTATCCCGGCATATTTGATAATCAAAATATTCACGTGTGTACGGCAGGTCTACAGTGTCCAACGGGCACAATATTTCAGCGATCATACATGTCACCATCATCAGGTGAACTGATGGACTGAGCTCCTGTGAACGTGATGGTACAGAGATCCGTACACTATGGCTGATCAGGGCGAACTGGTTTTGTCGGTGGCAGTGGCAGATTTAAATACCCTCCACCCGCGGCGCACTCCCTCCGCCGTGGGCACCCCACGCCACAGTCACGCGGAGGAAGAGATTACGATGGCGTCTGAGATGACATCAGTGTGATGGCTCAGTCCACCGTGGTCGTCACAACTATACATTTGCTTGATTTACTCTTGATTAATGCAATCGCTGGTTCCCAAGCCTTGATAAGATTATAGCCACAGTCACAGTTTATGAGGTCATCACTGGTGCAACTTTCGATGGCCTCTCTAACAATGCTGTACCAGTATCTCGACATCTGTACCAGAATCCTCATGCGTTCATACCCCATAGTGTGATTTTCCGACAAAGAATGTTCAGCGACTGCCGACTTGCTCAGATACATCAGACGAGTGTGCCTCTGGTGTTTACGGCATCAATCCTCGATGGTATGCATCGTCTGACCAATATACGACTTGCCACATTGACACAGAATCTGGTACACGCCAGCCTTTCTCAGACAGAGGTCATCTTTGGCACTCCCCACCAGTGCGCGAGTTTTATTCGGAGGACAAAAAACAGTTCCGACACGGTGTTTTTTAAATGCGGGCGATTTTCCCCAAGAGTGTGCCTGTATATGAAGTACTGTTCTCAGATGTTCCAATTTCTGGGATAGACTCTCTGCGTCAAAGATAATGCGCGCCCTATGTACTAGAGTTTTAGGTACCCCATTCTTCTGTGGAGGGTGGTGACAGCTGTCTGCGTGCAAATACAGATCAGTGTGCGTTGTCATCCGATACACCCCATGACCTAGGGTGCCGTCAGCAGTTCTCTTGACCAAGACGTCAAGGAAAGGTAATTTACCAGTCTCCATAGTGAATTTGATGTTGGGGAGTATGGAGTTTAGATGTATAAGGAAGACAAGGAGGTTATCCATACCATGTAGCCAGATGACGAATGTGTCGCCCACGTAACGGAAAAAGCAAGTAGGTTTCCATTCGGATGAAGACAGGGCATCCTCCTCGAAGTTCTCCATGCACAAATTCGCTACCACTGGTGAGAGTGTGCTACCCATAGCGACTCCTTCCGTTTGTTTGTAGTATTCTCCATTAAAAAGAAAATACGTGAAGGTCAATACAAGCCTAAAAAGTTCAGTGGTCTTCTCGTCAAACATCTGACTAATCAGTTCTAGTGGCTGTCGCAAGCGAACCCTTGTAAACAAGGAAACAACGTCAAAACTCACCATGATATCTGACTCATCCAACCTGAAGCTATCAAGGCATTTAACAAAATCCACGGAATTATGGATGCCTCAAAACATGTCCTACCAACCGGTCCCTTCTTCTCGTCAAGTTGTGCCACAAACTCCTCTTCTCCCCAGTTCTATTCAATACCTCCTCATTAGTTATGTGATCTACCCATCTAATCTTCAGCATTCTTCTATAGCACCACATTTCGAAAGCTTCTAATCTCTTCCTGGCCAAACTATTTATCATCCATGTTTCACTTCCATACATGGCTACACTCCATACAAATACTTTCAGAAACGACTTCCTGACACTTAAATCTATACTCGATGTTAACAAATTTCTCTTCTTCAGAAATGCTTTCCCTGCCATTGCCAGTCTACATTTTATTTCTTCTCTACTTTGAACATCATCAGCTATTTTGCTCCCCAAATAGCAAAATTCCTTTACTACTTTAAGTTTCTCATATCCTAATCTAATTCACTCAGCATCTCCCGACTTAATTCGACTACACTCCATTATCTTCGTTTTGCTTTTGTTGGTGTTCATCTTATATCCTCCTTTCAAGCCAATGTCCATTCTGTTCAACTGCTCTACCAAGTCCTTTGCTGTCTCTGACAGAATTACAATGTCATCGGTGAACATCAAAGTTTTTATTTTTGCTCCATGGATTTTACTGCCTACTCCGAATTTTTCTTTTGTTTCCTTTACTGCTTGCTCAATATACAGATTGAATAACACTGCGGAGAGGCTACAATCCTATCTCATTCCCTTCCCAACCACTGCTTCCCTCTCATGTCCCTCGACTCTCATAACTGCCATCTGGTTTCTGTAAAAATTGTAATAGGCTTTCGCTACCTGTATTTTACCCCTGGCACCTTTATAATTTGGAAGACACTATTCCAGTCAACGTTGTCAAAAGCTTTTTCTAAGTCTACAAAAGCTAGAAACGTAGGTTTGCCTCTCCTTAATCTTTCTTCTAAGATAAGTCGTAAGGTCAGTATTGCCTCACGTTTTCCAATATTTCTACAGAATACAAACTGATCTTCCCCGTGGTCCCCTTCTACCAGTTTTTCCATTCGTCTGTACAGAATTCGCGTCAGTATTTTGCAGCTGTGACTTATTGAACTGATAGTTCGGTAATTTTCACATCTGTCAACACCTGCGTTCTTTGGGATTGGAATAATTATATTCTTCTTGAAGACTGAGGGTACTTCACCAGTATCATACATCTTACTCACCAGATGGTAGAGTTTTGTCAGGACTGGCTCTCTCAAGGCTGTCAGTAGTTCTGATGGAATGTTGTCTACTCCGGGGGTCTTGTTTCGGCTCAGGTCTTTCAGTGCTCTGTCAAACTCTTCACGCAGTATCGCATCTCCCATTTCATCTTCATCTACATTCCCTTCCATTTCTATAATATTGTCCTCAAGTACATCACCCTTGTATACACCCTCCATATACTCCTTCTACCTTTCTGCTTTCCCTTCTTTGCTTAGAACTGGGTTGCCATGAGAGCTCTTGATATTCATACAAGTGGTTCTCTTTTCTCCAAAGGTCTCTTTAATTTTCCTGCATGCAGTATCTATCTCACCCCTAGTGAGATAAGCCTCT
Organism: Schistocerca gregaria; assembly: GCF_023897955.1. Lineage (NCBI taxonomy): Eukaryota > Metazoa > Arthropoda > Insecta > Orthoptera > Acrididae > Schistocerca > Schistocerca gregaria. Next base: position 907,922,828 of record NC_064920.1, on the reverse strand, counting down.
ACATCCTTACATTTGTCCTCTAGCCATCCCTGCTTAGCCATTTTGCACTTCCTGTCGATCTCATTTTTGAGACGTTTGTATTCCTTTTTGCCTGCTTCATTTACTGCATTTTTATATTTTCTCCTTTCATCAATTAAATTCAATATTTCTTCTGTTACCCAAGGATTTCTACTAGCCCTCATCTTTTTACCTACTTCATCTTCTGCTGCCTTCACTACTTCATCCCTCAGATCTACCCATTCTTCTTCTACTGTAATTCCTTCCCCCACTGTTGTCAATTTTTCCCTTATGCTCTCCCTGAAACTCTGTACAACCTCTGGTTTAGTCAGCTTATCCAGGTACCATCTCCTTAAATTCCCACCATTTTGCAGTTTCTTCAATTTTGATCTGCAGTTCATTACCATTATATAATCTATCTGATACCTTTTAGTATCTCTGTGATTCTCCCACGTATACAGCCTTCTTTTATGATTCTTGAACCAAGTGTTAGCTACGATTAAGTTATGCTCTGTGCAAATTTCTACCAGACAGCTTCCTTTTTCATTTCTTAGCCCCAATCCATATTCACCTACTATGTTTCCTTCTCTCCCTTTTCCTACACTCGAATTCCAGTCACCCATGACTATTAAATTTTCGTCTCCCTTCACTATCTGAATAATTTCTTTTATTTCATCCTACATTTCTTCAATTTCTTTGTCATCTGCAGATCTAGTTGTCACATAAACTTGTACTACTGTAGTAGGCGTGGGCTTTGTGTCTATCTTGGCCAACAATAATGCGTTCACTATGCTGTTTGTAGTAGCTTACCCACGCGCCTGTTTTTTTTTTATTCATTATTAAACCTACTCCTGCATTACCCCTATTTGATTTTGTATTTACAACCGTGTATTCACCTGACCAGAAGTCTTGTTCCTCCTGCCACCGAACTTCACTAATTCCAACTATATCTAACTTTAACCCATCCATTTCCCTTTTTAAATTTTCTAACCTACCTGTTCGATTAAGGGATCTGACATTCCACACTCCGATCTGTAGAACACCAGTTTTCTTTCTCCTGATAATGACGTCCTCTTGAGTAGTCCCCGCCCGGAGATCCGAATGGGGGACTATTTTACCTCCGGAAGAGTGTGTGTGTGTGTGTGTGTGTGTGTGTGTGTGTGTGTGTGTGTGTGTGTGTGTGTGGGTCTCTGTGTGTGTGTGTGTGTGTGTGTGTGTTTACTCTAGCTCAAAAAGTATTTACTCCGAAAACTAATAAGTTTTCATTTCCATTTGCGTGTGCCAATCGATGACTCAATGCTTCTGCTATTTGGTGAGTGGTCTTGTTTAATCGTAAATTATTTATGTTCTACCATAACATTCCTACCATAATTAACTTATGATGATATAAGTAACAATAAAGTTTGTGAGCAGTCACATTTTCCGTGGCAGGTTTTACTTTGTGCTTGTGATACTTTGACCTTTGCAGTTAAATTTTTTTTTTTATTTTTATACACAAACGACATACTTCACTAACTGATTAAGTCACTAGTTAAGATTTTTGTATAATTTACTTTACATTCCAATATGGTGCTTTTACTAGTAAAAGAGGTGTTACCAACACAGACCACCACATATTTCATAAACAAAATTATTATTAATATCTGTAGTCCATCCTGGATTGCAAAATCTAACAAAAAGATTTTGAAATGATTATCTAGTTTTTGAAACCAAAATATGTCTTTATATGACCCGATCCATTCCGAAATAGTCAGTCTGTGGCAGCTAATCACCTATGCTTAACATCTTTCCACTACCCTCATACATAAAAAGACCGGCCCTAAAATGTGAAAGTGTTAACATCTCCATGAAATTGTATGTATTGGTACCCCAAAAACTTAAAAATTGTTAGGCCTAAGAACCAACTAGTGAATTCTCTAAAATCAAGTTTGTGATTATTTTGCCTGTATTGTCTAGCAAATAATAGGAAAGTTAGGTCATCATTGTCATCAGTATAAAAGATTGTTGTATGTTACAACTTTTGTTAAAGACTGGACCAAGTGAAATATCTCTGTGTGAATTTAGTTTGTTGGATTATTGCAAGACATTTGTTTACTGTGATGCATTAGGTAAATCTGCACTGGGATCTTTGTCCCCAGCCAATAACTTTGGTGACTTTAGAGCAACTATTGATTCCTGAACAGTGTTTCTAAAAAATGAGCTTCAGTATTGATAGGATTTATATGGATATACCTGTAAAGCTGGCTGAATGTAAGAATGTGTGTCTAGGGCTGATTTCATTGGAACCTGACACACACACACACACACACACACACACACACACACACACACACACACACACACACACAGCAAACTTCACTAGTATTAGCACTGTGGTATTTTTGATCTTCTTGCTCCAATAGGAGTGGACATATGGCCAAAACTCGTTTTTCAGTCCCATTCATATAGGCTGCTCTCCATAACAAGCATGTTGTGCTGACATAGTATTGGCCTGCTTTATCAACTCGTTTTGCAGGGTCTACACATGTGGATGGCCACAGCTGGCAGAGGGTTGAGATAGATGGAGGAGGGGATGGACAGAAAGGTAGACAAGGCAGGATGATCAGAGAGAGAGGGCAGGAGAGAGGGGCAAAGAGAGAGTGATGAGATAGGCAGAAAAACAGGGGGAGGACATGATGAGCAGAGGAGATGAGAAGATGGGCAACAAGGGCGAAGAAGGAAATGGACAGAAAGAGGGCAAGGAGGAGATTTTCTAGAGTGGAAGGAGGAGGAGATGGTCGAATATAGGTGGGAGGATGAGGCAGAGAGGAAGACAAAGAGTCAAAGAGGTGAGCACAGAGATGGTGCAGGAGGTAATATGTACAATATATGTGTGTCAAAAACCTATTCGGATGTGTCTGAAGAGAAAAGGCCAATTTACCTGTTGTTAGATGTGAGAGGTAACATGATTTTATGTTAACCATCCACTGTCCATTAACATTTACAACTTCATGGCTACACACTGGTGCACTATTGAGGAGACAACAAAAAATCAAGTTGGTTATTATAACTGCTCCAGGCTTAAGTAAAAATCACAACACTGTGCTAGTGTTCAGAATTAATAGCTCCTTCTATAGGAAGGAGAAGGTTAAAAAGGAACAGCATGTTACTCAGACACCAAGATGAGAGGATACAAGCTGTTGTGAGGGCAGTATGTGCAATTAATTCTAAAATAATTTTCTGTGAACTACTTATAAATTGGTACAGCTAACATCCAGTCACTCTGCGGTAAGGCTGAGTTTGGTCCCTTCACAGCTTTTGAACTCTCCTTCAAACACACTGGAAGATCATTCTTGTAGGTTAACAACAAGAGCAAATACAGTACCAAAACTTGTGGAAAGTTTATGAGTATCATCTATGGTTGGTTCCATTCCTGTTAGTCTGTAGGTGTCATGATTGTTTCATATTAAAATACATCTCATGTGAGATGAATGCTAGTTATATCATGATATTTCAATTTATCAAATATAATTTTGTGATCCACACAGTTAAAGGCTTTGACAAGGTCCTGGAATACACCAGCAGATTATTTTTTCTTGTTTAACTCTGTCAGGACTTAGTTTCTTAATTCCTGAATAAAATTTTCCATGAGTAATCTTTTCTAAAAACAAAACTAAGACACAGTTAAAACATATGCTCAGAAAAAAGAGATAGAGTTCTAAGACAGGCCTATTTTTTAAAAATGTCTGGAATGTGTATCTTGAAGTTTTCCCATTGTAATGAGCATTACATGTTGTTTTGGGATGATATAAACTTCTTGTCACAATGTTTTGGCTGACAACTAGGTAAGCATCATCTGGTTAGTTCTATACTTTGAAACTGCTGATGCTTTTCTTCAAATTTACACTATTCATAGGTGTGGTGGTACATGGCTACCTGTGTTGAATTTAGTGCCCTCTGTTAAATATTGCTCCATCTGAGGCACACAGTAACATGTGTGATGGTGCAATTACACACATACCATCTGTCAAAGTATGGACCTGCACAGCTAAAATTCGGTGGTGAAACTGATAAAATTAACCACTAGAAATTACTTTATAAGGCTCCATGGTCAGTTTCACAGTTGAGCTCTTAACAGTGGAATGTTATCTGTATCTGGTAAAGGTTTGAACTTCATACATACACTCAAAACAATGAATTTAATTGATTTTATTAGAGTTATTGAAGAAAGTGCTAGACTTATTACTTGTTATGCAGTTGAAGAAAGAAGCCATGAAACATTCCACAGACTCGCAAGAATGTGTCTTCAGAAAAATATTATTTCTCCATGGCAATGGCTACACTACACAAGTTTCAAGAAGATTCTCAGAAGTTGGTGCTTCTAACATACAAAGGCAACTCCACGCTATTATTGCCATATCAGCCTACTACCAACCCCTGCAGGTCCAGGGGTTATAATAGGCATGAGGTATTCCTGCCTGTCGTAAGAGGCAACTGAAAGGAGTCTCATACCTTTCGGGCTTGTAGGGTTTGACCTCCATTTTTCAAAACTTTTCCTGAGGAGCGAGCCATTTGGGGATGGGTGCCTTAATTGGTGCACTGAGATCTTTAGCCCACTTTCTTATCATCGCATTTCAATCCCGCCCATTCTCCATCTCTTGGGCAAGGTCACCTTCCTGGGTGTGTTTTCCTCCATGCACTATGCAGTGTCGCTTTCTGGGTCGATGATGAACATGGACTTCTTTGCACCTGATATCTAGCACGGTAGCCAGTCAACTGTGGTGGGGTTACCATGTACCCTATTGGTTGTAGCATGCTGAGCACACACAGAATACTCTGCTGATGCCTCCCCACATATGCCAATAAGTAGATGCCCATCCCCATGGAGCATTGGGACCCCTGGCAATGGCCATCCTGCCTGGTGGCCTTTCCTTTGGGTGGGAGACACCAGTGGGGAAGGCTCCTGATTTGAGCGGGTGGCATCATGGTGGGTGACACGCGACAAGGCCTAGTCCATCATCTCTTGCTGGTGGTGAAACACCAGCAGTCTCTAAGTGTTCATGAGCTCAATTCAACACACAGAAGTATGACCCCAAATCGTTCCCCTCCCTGGCCTCACCATGGGAGGAACGTCAGGCTAGGGATGGCAGCAGATCTTATTCATCCTGATATGCTGTATGTTTGAGAGCTGATGGGGAACCTTTCATAATGATGAAGCCTCAATACTTGTTGAGCATTTAGAGGACAAGTTTGGGGAGGTGGAGGGCTTCTCCAAAATGAAATCTAGGTCAGTCTTGAACAAAACAGCATCCTCTGCCAAATCACGGGTGTTACACGCTTGTCTCAAGTGGGGGGATGTTTCTGTAATCATCATACCCCATAATAGCTTAAATATGGTCCAGGATATCATATTCCACAGGGACCTTCTTTTGCAGTGTGTAGGTGAGCTGCACGCCACTTTAGAGTGGCGAGGAGCACATTTTGGCCAGTGTGTCTACTGTGGTCTGAGGGATAATCAGGTTGCCTCCAATGCCTTCATCTTGGTTTTTGAGGGTGGTACATTGCCCAAGAAGGTCAAGGTGATGGTCTACTGCTGTGATATAAGGCCCTATATCCCTACCCTGATAGGGTGCCTTATGTGCTGGAAGTTCGGCCATATATCTTCACGCTGTACTTCCAGTGTCACATGTCGTAATTGTGGATGCCCATCCCATCTCAATACTCCACTTGCCCCACCTCCCATCTGTGTAAGCTGTGGAGAGCACCATTTGCTTTGCTTGGCAGACTGCAGTGTTCTCCACAAGGAAAGAAAAATCATGGAGTACAAGACCCTGGCCCAACTGACCTACACTGAGGCTAAGACAAAATTTCAACACCTGCATCCTGTACATCAGACATCGACTTACACCACCGTTACAACAGTTCTGGCACCGTCAGCTCCACCAACCCCAGTCAGCTCTCAGAGCTGGAAGACTACACCTGCCCCCTTGATAGGGAGGGGAGGCGTGCATTTCCCTCTCTGTTGCTCCTGCACCACTGACTTCGGGAGCAACAACCCCCAAACCATCACGGACGTCTGTCCCCACTTGTAAGCCAGAGAAGCATAAGTCTTCTTTGGCTTCTCTTGCTAGGAAGGGGTCCCTTGGGTAATTCCCTTCCCAGGTATCTGTTAGTGGGAAAGATGACACCCGCCAGTGGCTGAAGAACCCAAAAGCAGCTGGTCGTAGGGCTTCATGCTCATCTTCAGTCCCAGAGACTGAGCCAGTGAAGTCCTCCCAGCCAAGGAAATCCAAGGAGCAGAAAGAGAAATCCAAAAAGAAAACCCCTAAGACCATGGAAATTGTGGTGACACCCACACCATTGCTACCTACAAGCTCTGTGTCTGAGGATGGGGTTTAGATTTTGACATCTGCTAAGGACCTAGATCTAGCCAGACCCTCAGACACAATGGATATAGACTGCTTAGGCAATAAGTCGGTGGCAGCAGGCGATTCTGAGGCATAAACTACCTCACTGAAATGTTCCATGCCTTCCCAGTCTCACGATGACGTCATCTTCCAGTGGAATTGTGGTAGTTTTTACCATCGCCTGGCTGAGCTACGGCAACTGTTAAGCTTTACACCTGCTATTTGCATTGCCCTCCAAGAATCCTGGTTCCCAGCAGTGCAGACTCCTGCCCTCCTTGGCTATAAGGGATATTGAAATGAATGGCTCTGAGCACTATGGGACTTAATATCTATGGTCATCAGTCCCCTAGAACTTAGAACTACCTAACTAACCTAAGGATATCATACAACATGCGGGAAGCGAGAACACTACTGCACGACCACGAGCTGCGGACTATAAGGGATATTACTGGAACTTTAGTGACTATAATCGAGTGTCAGGTGGAGTTTGTGTTTATGTCCTAAACTCAGTCTGTAGTGAACCTGTGACCCTTCAAACCCCTCTTGAAGCTGTGGCTGTCAGAATAAGCATGACACAGGAAATAAATGTCTGCAATGTATATCTTCCTCCAGATGATGCAGTACCGCTGCATGTATTAGCTGCAATGGTTGATCAACTCCCTAAAACTTTCCAACTTTTGGGAGATTTTAATGCCTAAAACTCCTTGTGGGGTGGTACCTTGCTTACTGGGCGTGTCAGAGATGTCAAAACTTTACTGTCTCAGTTTCACCTCTGCCACTTAAATACTGGGGCTGCCACACATTTCAGTGTGGCTTATGGTAGTTACTCGGCCTTTGATTTATCAATTTGCAGCCCAGGGCTTCTCCCATGTATCCACATGATGACCTATGTGGTAGTGACCATTTCCCCATCTTCCTGTCATTGCCCCAGCATCAGGCCCAAGTCAACATTGTTAAATTCTTCTCTTTTTCTTAAGAAGTTACAAAAGTATTAAAACTGTACACTCTCCACAAAAACCAATATATATCCACTGAAAACCCACAAAGAAACTTTACCATTCCAGTCAGTTGCAAGTAATATGAGAACAATGAATTATGATTTATCATTACACTGTGCTGTGTTTCTGAGACCTTTTGCAGGAAAAGGCCCAAATCATATATACATTTCTACTCAATTTATTAATAGACTGAAGTCTCTCCTAGTCAATGAACTGGCCTTATTAATATGTTTTAGGTTTTCTCACTCCTTAGCATGGTTCCTTCCATTCATCCATTGCCATCTATTGACAGAAGGTTCAGAGCCAATATAACAGCTCTATTCCATCATTCCATATGTTCAACTTACTTCTTATTCAACTGATGTTACAATGCTTAGTCTCAAGAGTGTACTAACAGCATACTTCCCTATGAAAGACTTCGAGAAGAGGGCACTGGAGACAGCAGTGTTTAAACAAAATGTCTCCAGTCACTTACTAAGTGTCCTTTTGTGAGGAAAAGGTGTCACAATGTCCACCACCTAAATTCAGTCTACAAAAATGTCCAATTTATGGTGGAATTGGAAGAAAGTGACTGTCTACTTCATTTATATTTCCAGTCAATCAGAAAATGGATGATTCTTCAGTATATATAATTTATAATAAGCTATACGGGCTAGTAAATGAAGCCATCTAACCGCTACCATCCTTCAGAAAGTGAACTGTGGGTGTCCCCTCATACACTGGTGCACCAGAATAATGTTTTGTCTGATGTGGACGATCATTAAAAGGAGTTGAAATGTAAACTATGTTTGAGTAAAATAGATATCCTTCACATCAAATTTGCACAGCTTTAATGAGGAGTAAATCTAATAGGTTACAAGATAATGAGCTGTTCAAATCTAGGACAATCTTTACATATTCAGGGACAGAGAGAGAGAGAGAGAGAGAGAGAGAGAGAGAGAGAGAGAGAGAGAGAGAGAGAGAGTTGTGCTACTCTCAGCTTGGTACAGGATGATCATGTTTTCTGGTTTACAAAAATTGAAGTCACTGCAGTGCTGCCTATATAGTTCAGATCACGTCCATATGCATGAAAAGTGCACAAAGCATGATGGGCACAATCGCCTTTTGGAGTACAGTAAGTCAGCCATAGCTAGATATTGTATCTCTGTGTGAAATTCCATGCACTATTTTCCCCATAAATATTGATCAAGGTTACATTCTTCTGGGATTTAATCATTAAGGAATTTGTGGAAATATATTTAGTGGAAGCTTTGTACTAGTTATGGTGTTCCCTTCCTATGAATTTACCAACCAATTACATCCTCTTGGTCTTTTTAAGTCTTTTCTTCCAATCTCTAGCTTGCACCATAAGCCGGATACCGTCAGACAGCTTGTGAACTCACTGAACTATATATATACTTCCGTCCTTAGTCTCCAAAGCCATGATTAAGAGAGGTGGAACACTCATAACACTTCAGTTGTATGTTGGAAGACCGAGGTCGAAATCCCATTTAGTCTTCCACATCTAGGTTCACCGAGGTTTCACTAAGTCACTTAAGGAAAAATGTCAGCAGCATTTCTTTGAAAGGACCCTGTTGATATCTTTTCCTAGCTCTTCCAAATTAAAGTCTCTTTCATTACATTATATTACATTAATACTCATTCCATACATAATGGTGTGAAATGTGTCAGTTTAAATTAGTTTTCCTTAGACAATTTATTTTTTTTATAGTTACCACTTCAGATCTAAAAATTCATCATTGAGTAAGAGCTGCTATTCTAAAATTCTTTTAATTTGTTCTTAAATATTGGTTGGCTATCTGTCAGACTTTTAATGTCATTTGGCAAATGACCTAACATACTTGTGGCAGCATAATTCATCCCTTTCTGTGCTATAGTCATATTTAACCCAGAATAGTGAAGACAATCCAGTCTTCTAGTGTTGTAGGTATTCACTTGACTATTATTTTTTAGTTGATATGAGTCATTAACAAGAAAGTGAATATGTGTATTGAAAATATACTGTGAGTATCCCAAGTCCCTTACAGAAATGTCTGCATGGTGATTTTGGGTGGGCACCAGCTAATAATCTGATTACATGCTTTTGTGCAATGAATACCTTTTCTCTTAATGGAAAATTACCCCAAAATATGCCATATGAAAGCAGTCAATGAAAACAGGCTTAGTAGGCTAACTTACTGATATTTCTATCACCACAATTTGCAATAATCCTAAGAGCATACGTAGCTGAACCTAACAGTTTCAGCAGATCATCAATGCATTTCTTCCAATTCAATTTCTCATCAATGCACACACCCAGAAATTTTGAATATTCTGTCTTAGCAACAGACTTCTGTTCAAAGTCTATATTTATCAATGGTGTTATGGCATTTTCTGTACAGAATTGTATGTTCTGTGTTTTAGTGAGATCCATTTGGAGAGAACCACTTATTAATTTTTGAAAGGCATTATTTACAATTTCCTCAGATGATTCTTGTTTATGGTGTGTGATTTCTATACTTGTATCACAATAAAAAGGACTTGCTTTTCATCTTCATGGTTATAGTGGCAAGTCATTAAAATGTACTAAGGACAATAAAGGACCCACAACTGAACCATGTAGGATGCCATTCTCGATACCTCCCCAGTTATAGGCTTCTGCTGATGCTTGAAGACTATCTGTGCTGTTAATTTCACCCTTCTGCACCCTTCCAGTTAAATATGAATTAAACCATTTGTGTATTGTCCCACTCATGCCACAATATTGAATTCATGATTCACACAGTCAAAATCCTTTGAGAGATCACAAAATATCCCAATGGGTGATGTTCAATTATCCAAAGGGTTTAATATTTGACCAGTGAAAGTATATATAGAGTTTAATATTAAAAAACTTTCTGAAAACCAGACTGACATTTTGTTAGTACTTCATTTTTACAAATATGTGATCCTACTCTTGAATACATGACTTTTTCAAGAATTTTGGATAAAGTTGTCAGAAGTGAGAGAGGGTGGTATTTGTTGGCATCAGACCTATCCCCTTTTTTATGCAATGGTTTAATAATAGTGTATTTCAGTCTATCTTGAAAAATGCTCTGTTTCAGTCAGCTACTACATATGTGGCTGAGAATCCTACTGATCTCCTGGGAACAAGCTTTTAGTACTCTGTTGCAAATGCTGTGAATTCTATGTGAGCTTTCACTTTTGACTGAATTTATTATTTTCCTCATTTCCATAGCAGAGTTGGGTTGAATTTCAACAGGTATTGCCTCTTCCATATACTGCCTTGCATTTTCTAATGAACAGCTGGATCCTATTTTTTTCTACAACACTTAAAAATGATTATTCGCTTATACTTCTGACTTTTCATTTGGAAACTTTTAACTGACTTTGATAGAAACACTGTCTTCCTGTGTTCTCAGTTTCCCTGTATCCCCTTGAACAATATTCCAAATAATTTTTATTTTCTTATCAGATGTGATAATCTCAAACATAATGCACACACTTCTGTAATTTTTAAAAACTTTTTTTTAAAACAGTGTAGTAGTTTTTATAATGTTTCACTGTTTCTGGATCAGTAGTTCTTCTAGCTATGAGATGCATTTTCCTTTTCTGTTTGCAAGATATTTTTATCCGTTTAGCATCTGGTTCCCTGTACACCTCATCCCAGTCTAACTGTTCCAAGCTTTCCCTAAAATTTTCAATTGTTAAATCATTAATTGAACATAGTATTTTGGAGGACTCTTTTGCATTACAGTATGGAGCCATGTCACATACTGTGACTAGTTGTACATCATGATCTACATATCTAATCTCATTATTACTACATCACAGATATTTGGGTCACAAATAATGCATTTTTGACAACTAAAATACGCTCTTTCAGTACCTCATTTAAGCTGTGTAAAAACTGAAATAGGTTCTGAAAAATTTTATAAAGAAAACTGATATCTAATCTAAAATACAAAGTTCTGGCATATAACCAAACACCAATGAGACAAAATATAATGACCACTTGCTTAATAGCTTGTTGTCCATCTTTGGAATGTAATATGTTGCTGATCCTGCTTATCATGGATCTGACATTTTGTTGGTAAGTAATTGTAGGTGTGTGGCAGTACATACAGATGCACATGTCATCTAATTCATGTAAATAACAGGCCACTGATTTGCATTTGTGGTGTTGGCACCCAGTACCAACTCAGATGGGGTTCATACGATTTACGTCAGGTGAATTCTGTCACAAAAACTTAACATGTGTTCACTATAATGCTCCGTAAACCACTGTAGCAAAGATCTGGCTCCCTGACATGGACAACTATACATCTGAAATATGGCATTGCTGCTGAGGAAGACATCAAGCATGGAGGGATGCAGGCGGTTCGCAGCCATCAGGGTGTGTTTCATTACTACCACAGGTCCCATGTAAGTGCAGGAGAATGTGTCCCATAGTATAATACTTCTCCCATCAGCCTGCATCTATAGTGTGTTGCATTTTACAAGCCACCATACATCTCAATGACATCGTTTGTGGATGTAATCATTGAGCTAGTGTAGTAAAAGTGTGATTCATCGAAAAAGCCTATATGTTTTCATTGATCAACAGCCGAATCACGATGGTCCTGTGTCCACTGAAATCATAACTGATGATGTCAATGGGTCAGTATATGAACACACAGGGGTGGTCTGCAATGGAGGTCCATGTACAACAGTGTATGATGAACAGTGTGCTCCAGAACACTTGTACATGTGCCAGTATTGTGCTCTTTTGACAGAGGTGCCACATATCACCATCTACCCAACTTCACAGAGCAGACAAGCCAACAAACCCTACATTCTGTGAATAGTCATGAACTTCCAACCATTTAGAGCCTAATGGTAGTTTCACTATTCTTCTTCCTCTTTAGATAGATGGGCCAATAGGCTTGCCACAGTGGTAACACTGGTTTCCATCAGATCACAGAAGTTAAGCACTGTGAGGCAGGGCTAGCCTTTGGATGGGTGACCATTCGGCTTGCCAAGTGCTGTTGGCAAGCAGGGTGCACTCATCCCTTGTGAGGCAAACTGAGGAGCTCCTTGATTGATAAGTAGTGGCTCCGATCTCGTAAACTGACATATGCCTGGGAGAGCTGTGTGCTGACCACATGCTGCTCCATATCCCCAGCCAGTGATGCCTGTGGGCTGAGGATGACACAGTGGCTGGTCGGTACCATTGGGCCTTCCAAGGCCAGTTCAGACAGAGTTTAGCTTTCCATAGATGCTCACAACAGCACATGAAAATTGCATAATAATAATCTGTCCTTTGATAAAGTCATTTATCTTAGTGGATTTCCCCATTTGCGACCCATATCTTTGCTAGGGTGATCCCCATGTAGCTCTGCTGTGTTTGCACACTTTTCATAGCACGTCACATGCCTGAAATGTCACCAGGTGGCATTCAATGTTGCACTGGGCCGTGCTCATAATTTTTGGCCTATAATTGTATTATTATTCATTAAAAACAAAAAACAAAAAAATGAACAATTGCAAAACACAACAAATATTATTCTACTTGATGTTCAAACTGATCCCAAACCCTTTCACTTTTTCAAGATAAAAACACTGTATAATACATATATAGCCATATGTCAAAAGAAGTGTAATATGTAATTTAATAAACGTCTAATAAACCAGTGGTTTTGAAAACTCAGACCATAGTTGGCTTTCAGTAAATAAGTACAATTATTCTTAAGTTTTTCAGAGAAAATATGGCACCTGTCAGTCAGTATTAATTTATATGTGGAAAAAGGACTTTCTACGTCAATGCATGAGACAACAAGAGCATACTTCACTTTTGGCAGACAGGAACACTGCAATACTTTTGATAACACGTCACATGCCTGCAACATCATCAAGTGACATTCAATGTTGCAGGGGGCAGTGCTCACAATTTTTGACTTGTCAGTGTATTACTATTAATCAAAACAAGAGAAACAAAAATATGAACAGTTACAAAACACAGCAAACATTATTCTACTTGATGTTCAAACTGATCCAAAAACCTTTCAGTTTTTCAAGATAAAAATACTGTTGTTGTTGTTGTTGTCTTCAGTCCTGAGACTGGTTTGATGCAGCTCTCCATGCTACTCTATCCTGTGCAAGCTTCTTCATCTCCCAGTACCTACTGCAACCTACATCCTTCTGAATCTGCTTAGTGTACTCATCTCTCGGTCTCCCTCTACGATTTTTACCCTCCACGCAGCCCTCCAATGCTAAATTTGTGATCCCTTGATGCCTCAAAACGTGTCCTACCAACCGATCCCTTCTTCTAGTCAAGTTGTGCCACAAACTTCTCTTCTCCCCAATCCTATTCAATACCTCCTCATTAGTTACATGGTCTACCCACCTTATCTTCAGCATTCTTCTGTAGCACCACATTTCGAAAGCTTCTATTCTCTTCTTGTCCAAATTAGTTATCGTCCATGTTTCACTTCCATACATGGCTACACTCCATACAAATACTTTCAGAAACGACTTCCTGATACATAAATCTATATTCGATGTTAACTACTTTCTCTTCTTCAGAAACGTTTTCCTTTGCATTAACAGTCTACATTTTATATCCTCTCTACTTCGATCATCATCAGTTATTTTACTTTCTAAATAGCAAAACTCCTTTACTACTTTAAGTGTCTCATTTCCTAATCTAATTCCCTCAGCACCACCCGATTTAATTTGACTGCATTCCATTATCCTCCTTTTGCTTTTGTTGATGTTCATCTTATATTCTCCTTTCAAGACACTGTCCATTCCGTTCAACTGCTCTTCAAAGTCCTTTGCCGTCTCTGACAGAATTACAATGTCATCGGCAAACCTCAAAGTTTTTACTTCTTCTCCATGAATTTTAATACCTACTCCAAATTTTTCTTTTGTTTCCTTTACTGCTTGCTCAATATACAGATTGAATAACATCGGAGAGAGGCTACAACCCTGTCTCACTCCTTTCCCTACCACTGCTTCCCTTTCATACCCCTCGACTCTTATGACTGCCATCTGGTTTCTGTACAAATTGTAAATAGCCTTTCGCTCCCTGTATTTTACCCCTGCCACCTTCAGAATTTGAAAGAGAGTATTCCAGTCAAAATTGTCAAAAGCTTTCTCTAAGTCTACAAATGCTAGAAACGTAGGTTTGCCTTTTCTTAATCTTTCTTCTAAGATAAGTCGTAAGGTCAGTATTGCCTCACGTGTTCCAATATTTCTACGGAATCCAAACTGATCCTCCTCGAGGTCTGCAACTACCAGTTTTTCCATTCGTCTGTAAAGAATTCACGTTAGTATTTTGCAGTTGCGACTTATTAAACTGATAGTTCGGTAATTTTCACATCTGTCAGCACCTGCTTTCTTTGGGATTGGAATTATTACATTCTTCTTGAAGTCTGAGAGTATTTCGCCTGTCCCATACATCTTGCTCACCAGCTGGTAGAGTTTTGTCATGACTGGCTCTCCCAAGGCCGTCAGTAGTTCTAATGGAATGTTGTCTACTCCCGGGGCCTTGTTTTGACTCAGGTCTTTCAGTGCTCTGTCAAACTCTTCACGCAGTATCTTATCTCCCATTTTGTCTTCATCTACATCCTCCTCCATTTCCATAATATTGTCCTCAAGTGCATCGCCCTTGTATAAACCCTCTATATCCTCCTTCCACCTTTCTGCTTTCCCTTCTTTGCTTAGAACTGGGTTGCCATCTTAGCTCTTGATATTCATACAGGTGGTTCTCTTTTCTCCAAAGGTCTCTTTAATTTTCCTGTAGGCAGTATCTATCTTAACCCTAGTGAGATAAGCTTCTACATCCTTACATTTGTCCTCTAGCCATCCCTGCTTAGCCATTTTGCACTTCCTGTCGATCTCATTTTTGAGACGTTTGTATTCCTTTTTGCCTGCTTCATTTACTGCATTTTTATATTTTCTCCTTTCATCAATTAAATTCAATATTTCTTCTGTTACCCAAGGATTTCTACTAGCCCTCATCTTTTTACCTACTTCATCTTCTGCTGCCTTCACTACTTCATCCCTCAGATCTACCCATTCTTCTTCTACTGTAATTCCTTCCCCCACTGTTGTCAATTTTTCCCTTATGCTCTCCCTGAAACTCTGTACAACCTCTGGTTTAGTCAGCTTATCCAGGTACCATCTCCTTAAATTCCCACCATTTTGCAGTTTCTTCAATTTTGATCTGCAGTTCATTACCATTATATAATCTATCTGATACCTTTTAGTATCTCTGTGATTCTCCCACGTATACAGCCTTCTTTTATGATTCTTGAACCAAGTGTTAGCTACGATTAAGTTATGCTCTGTGCAAAATTCTACCAGACGGCTTCCTCTTTCATTTCTTAGCCACAATCCATAATCACCTACTATGTTTCCTTCTCTCCCTTTTCCTACTGACGAATTCCAGTCACCCATGACTATTAAATTTTCGTCTCCCTTCACTACCTGAATAATTTCTTTTATCTCATCATACATTTCATCAATTTCTTCATCATCTGCAGAGCTAGTTGGCATATAAACTTGTACTACTGTATCAGGCATGGGATTTGTGTCTATCTTGGTTACAATAATGCGTTCACTAAGCTGTTTGTAGTAGCTTACCCGCACTCCTATTTTTTTATTCATTATTAAACCTACTCCTGCATTACCCCTATTTGATTTTGTATTAATAACCCTGTATTCACCTGACCAGAAGTCTTGTTCCTCCTGCCACCGAACTTCACTAATTCCCACTATATCTAACTTTAACCTATCTATTTCCCTTTTTAAATTTTCTAACCTATCTGCCCGATTAAGGGATCTGACATTCCACGCTCCGATCCGTAGAACGCCAGTTTTTGTTTTCTCCTGATAACGACATCCTCTTGAGTAGTCCCCGCCCAGAGATCCGAATGGGGGACTATTTTACCTCCGGAATATTTTACCCAAGAGGACGCCATCATCATTTAATCATACAGTAAAGCTCCATGTCCTCAGGAAAAATTACGGCTGTAGTTTCCCCTTGCTTTCAGCCGTTCGCAGTACCAGCACAGCAAGGCCGTTTTGGTTAATGTTGCAAGGCCAGATCAGTCAATCATCCAGACTGTTGCCCCTGCAACTACTGAAAAGGCTGCTGCCCCTCTTCAGGAACCACATGTTTGTCTGGCCTCTCAACAGATACCCCTCCGTTGTGGTTGCACCTACGGTACGGCTATCTGTATCGCTGAGGCACGCAAGCCTCCCCACCAACGGCAAGGTCCATGGTTCGTATATAAAATAATATGCTTCACAAAAGCTCTGGTGTCTAAAGATGTGAGAAGAAATTTGCAGTTGTGAAATGGCAGGAAAAAGTAAGAAGTATAAAAACATACCATTTAGCCTCTTTGTTGTGTGCCTGGCAGAATATAATTTTTTAATCTGTCCAAGAGTGCAGCAAACTTTGGCAGCACTATCTTATGCACATAGACTTTGAATTAGTTGTTTTCAGCATTATGCTGAGTTATTCACACACTGAAACTACAATAGGTTTTGAACAATGAACTCGTTACACTTCGTACATCCAACACTACACAATGTACTACTTCAGTTTGACAATGGTCTCATTTTCCTACAATGTGAGTCTGTGTATAACCAAGGAGAGATGTGAGCTTATTTTCACTACAATGGCTATGCAACTCTCCTCTTGTGTGTGTGTGTGTGTGTGTGTGTGTGTGTGTGTGTGTGGGTGGGTGGGCATGCGGGTGGGTGGGTGGGCGTTTTTCATCTGAGATCAGTTCAAAGCATACAAATACCTTCTTTGTTGAAACAGGTAGTTGGCCAGGATTATGTAAGCTGTGTTCTCTCTCGTATCGGCAGAATATTTGAATTTTGTCCAAATGAAGAGTTTGTATAGGTATGTACTGGGTAATGTTAGTATTTTGAGAGCTTTAAACCTTAATTATTGTAAGATACTTAAAGAAAAATGGAAAGACAAGTTATAAGACTTAATCCTGATCAACTGATCTGTTATCGAGGAAACGTGTTCACCCACGAAATTTTGTAAAATGAATTTTATTTCTACGAGACTATAAGGTAAGTAAATGTAATCATGTGATAAAACCTATAGATTATACAAGTACTGTAATTAGTTATGTAAGCTGAGTTTCATAAGATCTTTCATCTGAGTGGGGTAATCTGTAGTGTGACAGGAGATTCTTCAGAATAACATGTTCCACTATTATCTCTTAGGCCAACGAAAGGTGTTTGTGATTAAGTAGTTAGTGAGTGTGGAACAGTGGACTGTGCATGCCCTTTGTATTGTCTTTTCAGATTAATAGAAAGAGGAACAAACTCCAAACATCAGCAACGCATGGCAGCGATTGCGCATCTTCACCTGCTGTGCTTTGAAGATGCAGCTTCACAGTGTCTTGGAACTCAAGGGGAAAGGGGCTATGGTAAGTATGGGGACATCCAGAAACAAAAGAAGATGTAGTCTGTAATATAGTAACTATTCTGTCATAAGAGAAAACAGTAGATTATGGAAGAGATTGTTCAAGGTGGGTACGATATTTTGTAGCAACTCTGAGTAGTTGAGCACTCTCTTACAGCCCTCAACCACCTACAGATGGAAACATAGTCACATGGGCAGAAGCTGTAGCACAGCACAGTAGATCCACTGCATCAAGAAACTACAAAAGATTAGGTAAGGTAACATCTATTTAAAATAGCATCAAGGTGACAAGTTGTATATGAGGAACAAGCAGTTCTACCACAACAGCCCCCTCTTATTTCACTTCAAGCTACCCCATAAGGTCACATTTTCACATTAAAGAGATAAGATATCTCCTGAACTGGGTGAACCCATGTGTTTTCTGTAAAGGAATAAATTACACTCTAAACCATTGATACTTGCAGGTCTTTTGATATGTAAAGTTCAGTATTTGTTCTTGAAGATTATCCCTTACACTTCAGTTAAATGACTTCTGTATGTCAATATAACCCTCATTCAGGAATACAGTCTTAAATAAATTATCACTCATCTTTCAACAGAATGAAAACGAAAAACCATCTCTTTATTCAATAGATATTTCTATCCAGAACACATCTTCAAGCCTTGAAAATGTACATACATTGTTTAATTGATTTTGAAGTTCTTGGATATAGACTGGTTAAAATGCATGTTTACATCCTAAACAAGCACAAAGTATTCTTCTACACAGTTCTGATAGTATTCTTTTTCTCCTATCATCTAAATGTCTTTGTGTGCCAAAAGAACTGTAATCATCATGTAAATGTTTACTCATGAAGATAAAATCACACACTTATAGTAATCATACTGCATTTCTCTGGAGATTCACAAACAACTGTCTTACACTACTTCTAAATGGGAAACAGATACAGAACTCTAAATCAAACTAATGTCACTCTCATTTGATTAAACAGAGCTGATGTCAGAGTTACGGTATCTAAAATGCATTTCTCTCCATCCTCAAAGTATATAACCCTTACTACAAAACTGGCTCTTATGAAATATTTCCATATAGTATAAATTAAAATGGTCTATGTCTGTGATTGCCTTGTATCACATTCATTCATCACACCAACACAGGAAGAATAGATTGCTACTCAACATATAGAAAAGGTGTTGAGTTGCAGACAGGCACAATGAATAAAAGTGCTAAATTCTTAACGCTTTCAGAGAAAGTCATTCTTCTGCAATAGAAAACACAAATTCAAAACTATTATGAAAAGGATAGACTACTATTCTGTGTAAAGATGATACACTTAGTTTCAGATAGGCACAACATAACACTGTTACAAATTGTGCTTTTGGCCACAAACTTCTTCCGAAAAAAGAAAGCAAAAAACATAAATATTCACACAAGTGAGCAGACCTTATGCACACATGATGGATATCTCTAGCTGCTCCAGTCAGATTGCAACTGTGTGAGAGAGAAGATCACTTTCTGGTGGAACATGCAGGAACTACATGACAGCAGTGCAAGGTTACCAGCAGCAGCATTAGGAGGGCATGGGGGAGGAGGAGAGGGGAATCAGAATAGGAGAGGAGCAGAAAAGGAGAGAAGACTGATAATTGCATTGGCAGAGATTGGCACACAATGAGGGTGAGGGCATGTGAACTGTGAGGAGGTGATAGGTCAGAGGGGGTGGAAACTGTTGGGTGCAGGGTGTAGGGACAGTAGGTTACTGTAGGTTGAGGCCAGGATAATTCCAGGAACAGAGAATGTATTCTAAGGATAACTCCTATCTGTGAAGGTCAGAAAATCTGGTAGTGTAAGGGAGGACCTAGATAGCCTGGGTTGGGAAGCAGCCATGGAAAACTAGCATTTCATGTTCAGTTGCATGAAGTGCCACCAGGTAGCCAACTTTGCTGTTGCCAGCAGTTTGGTGATGGGCATTCATCCAGATGGATGGCTAGTTGTTGGCCATACAATACAGAAAAATTGTAAAATGACTGCTGCAGAGCTGATACATGACATAGTTGCTTTCACAGGTGGTCTGGCCTCTGGTGGGGTAGGAAAAGCAGGACTAGAACATGAAGTGCTGGATGGTTGGATTGGGCAGGTCTTGCACCTGGGTCTTTCACAGAGGTACGATGCCTGGAGTAAGTGACTGGGATTAGAATGGCATATGGAAGGCATATGACATTGTGGAGTTTGGGTGGGTGACAGAAGACCACTTTAGGAAAGATGAGAAGGCTCTAGGGTAGGATTTCTGTCATTTCCTAGGGCACCTGGGTTGAGGAGGACCAGGTGAAGAGTATAGGAGAGAAGATGTTACAATTGTGAAGGAATGAGAACAGGCTGTCTTGGACCTGAATCAGATAATGAACCAGACCAGAGGTTTGGGGTTTTGGGAGCATATGAAGGTATCCTCTAGATTGCCCATGAACAGGCTGGTATACAAGTATGCAAGGGTGCTATGTGGGCTCCCATGCCTGTGCTGTGGATATACCTTCCCTTCAAAGGAAGAGTAATTGTGTGTTTTGGATAACGTTATTATGGTCTATGAGGAATTAGGCACTGGGTTTGTAGTCTGAAAGACATTGACAGAGGTGATGTTCAATAGTGGCTAGACCATGGACATTAGGGATGTTGATGTATATTAAAGTTGAATCAACAGCACCAAGTAGGGATCCAGGAGACAAAGGGTTGGGGATGGTGGAGAGTAAGTGAGGATGTGGTTAGTATCTCTGATGTGAGAGGCTAGATTCTGGGCAACTGGTTGGATGTGTCAGCCAGAAAACTGACACAGGCCCTCCACAAGTAGTCACTGTGATTCATAATGACAGTGGCGGAACATTTGTTTGCAGGTAGGACAATTACATCAGGATCTATTTTGAGACTGTGTAGGGCTGTCCTTTCTGCTGCTGAAAGGGTGGCATTTTTTAGGAATGGAGCTGGGAAAGGATTTGGAGGGCCAAATTAGAGGTAACGATTTCCTGGAAGGTGGTGGGTTAGTTGGGAAGTGGAATGATCATGGTTGGATGATGGTATGAACTGGGAGAAGGGTATTTCCATGTTTGGATTGAGTTGGCCTTGGTTTGAGGGATTGGTAGCAAAGAAGTGCTCCCTTTTTGTGAATGGGCTGGAGGAGACCAGATCTTCGACAATTCTACCATGGAAAAATTTGGTGTAGGGCTGAAGGTGAAGCCTTTGGTCAGTACTGAAACTTCTGAGGGGCTGAGGATTTTTGTGGAAAGGTTAACTACAGTAGTGTTAGCAGAGAGTTTTAGGGGATATGGCAATTTGAGAAGGTCAGATCCACATGCTCTGGGTGCTATGGAGGGTTCATAAGGAGGAACTGTGTGGGTAGGACAGGAGTTGGATTGTGGTGCCCCAAGGTAGCAGTAGGATGTCAGAAGGCTGGGTAACTTATGGAGATGGTGCCTGGAAAGTTATTCTAGGTGATGGAGTACAAGGAATTCAGTTTCAGAGATATTATGTTTGTAGTGGAACTACACAGTAGCAGAGGGTTCAAAGGTGGTCCTGTGAGGCCTGAACTGTGGAAATGTTTTTTTTTTGCAGAAGCAAGTTTGTGAGTGACAGTGATTGTTGGACTCTGAAAAATTGAAGGTCATTGAGAAGGGAGGAGTGAGATCCAGAGAAAGGAATTTTTATGGTTAGGCAGTTGATGGGTGTGTGTATGTGTAGGGGGGAGTGCTACAGAACATGTAATAGAAGAATAGAATATTTAGAGCAAAAACATGCCAAAATACACACAAATATATATAAATATGCACAAATACTTGAAACATATACACAAATATGTAGATACATACACAAATACATAGATACACAAACAAATACATAAAGAACATATAGAAATGTACGAAAAAAGACGGAATGGATTAGGTGTGGGAGTATACACTGGTTGGCATAATGGGGAAGAGAGAGAGGTGGAGAGGGTATTGGTTAAGATGAGGTTATTTGGTTTGAATGGCACAGGTGTGTATGGAAAATAACACACACAAAAATTGAGTGTAAGTGAGTAAATGTGATCAATAGGAATAATTCTAATAATTGGTCAGAACAAGTTTGGGTATGAGATGCTGCATCAACAATCCTTGTGGTCACTTATGCATGTGTTGTGATTAGATGATACCATGGATGTCAGAGCCTCCACAACATCCTAGTTCATACCTATGCCAGTCTCAATCCCAGCAACTCGCCACAGCTGTCATATCCCTGTGGAAGACCCGGTCGCAAGACCTACTTAGTCCACCATCCCAGCACTTACTATTCCACTCCTCTCACAGGCTTATCCTAACCCATCAGATGTCAAGCCACATGTGTAAGCAGCCATGTTATATACCAGCTCTACTGAAATTATTGTACAGGTTTTTATATTAGTATGACTACCAACTAGATGTCTACTAGGAAGCAGCCCAGTGGCACAACATGGAACTGAACATAACATGCTGCATATCAATGGCTGTTTTACAACCTAGGCTATCTGGATCCTCCCCTCCACTAACAGCTTTTCCAAACTTCACAGGTAGGAGTTGTCCTTACAACACCCTCTTCACTCCCTAATTCATCCCAAACTCAACCTACAATAACTAGCTGCCCCTACACCCTTCACTCAACAGTTTCTGCCCCCTCTGTCCCATCATCTCCTCCCAGTTCATGTACCCTTAGTATCACTGTGTACCACTCTTTGACAGTGCATCCATTAGTCTTTTCTCCTTCTCTGTTACACTCTGATTCTGCTCCCCATTCCCCATTCGCCACCCCCTTCCTCCCAAACAGGCTCCTGTTGCTCTTCCTCACAGATGTGTCCTACTGACATGTAGTTTCCATATGCTCTGCCAGAAAGCGCTCTTCTCTCCCATCATGTGTATCCTGCTATCTCTCCCCCTTTGCCACGCACCCTAGACTACTGCTTTTGTTCAACGCAACTCCATTCTGGCCAGAGATAGTGGTGATGTTTGTGTGTGCTTTTTTTTCATCTTTTTATGAAGGAAGCTTTAGCAAAAATCTTAATATGTAACACCCTTTTCACTGTGCCTGTCTACAACTGAATATGTTAACTTTATGGTGAGTAGCCATCAATCCTTTTCATAATATCATTGATATTCCATCCTGAACTTTCCATTATTTGATTTTGCCTAACGGCTTTTCTTCCATCACACAACACTGAAATGTTTTCCTTTACTACTATTCTCTAAAGTACTATTCTACTGAGTGACTGTTCTTTCTCTGCTCTCCGGTGTTTTTTCATCATCTTCCAAACAGTATATGCTCTGACGTATGAGCAACACTGTATCAGTGGTCTCGCCCAAACACAAAATATGCTAGGTGATCATGTGGATTGTCAGAGCAGCATCTCATGCCTCAAATTCTTCCCCCTGATCATTGTAATTATTCCTGTTAATCACATTTCCTCCCTCATACTCACATATTTTCACCTGTTACTTTCTACACCTACCCATGCCACAGTAACTTGCGAACCTCAATCCAACCAATCACCCCTCCCTCTCTCTCTCTTTCCTCATTCCAACAGGCACATACTTCCATACCTCATCCATTCTATCCTTCCTCCTTTGTTTATGTATGTTATTTACATATTTGCGTGTATTAGTGCACATTTTCATGTATTTGTGATTATTTTTGTATACTTTTATGTATTTGTGCATCTTTTGTGTAACTGCATGCATTTTTTCACACACGTTTTTCTGTTATCCAGCCCACCTCACAACAACCTAATGCTTTCATTTGCCCACCTCATACATCACATCCCATTTCCCAAACACCATCCCTGCCATAGTGGACCCTTGCTCCATCTGTCTGGAGTAGTTCAGAAAAGTTTCCTTTTCCCTGGCTAAAGCACGGCACCACACCCTGTTCCTCAAATGTTGCCTAAACTATAGAAACCCCCCCACACCCACCCCTCCAACCAATGGCCTAACCATAAAAATACCTTTCTCTGGATCCCATCCCTTCCTTCACAATTAGCTCCAACTTTTCAGATTCCACCACTCCCTATCTCTCACAATCCTGGCACTTCAAAAACAATTTCTGTGTCACATGTATTCCAGAACCACCTTTGCTCTATCCTCAACATTGTGCTATGGTGCAATCCCTGCTACATACATCACATTTCTTAAATCGAATATCCCGTGTGTGTGTGTGTGTGTGTGTGTGTGTGTGTGTTTGGAGTTTATGAGTTTTTATTAACAGAAGTGAATGTGGATAAAAGGGCTAAAAATACTGTTACACTCAGTCACTTCCACCACATCCACGTTGTCATGCTCTATCAGTCTATCTTACACATCATTAGACAGTGGAGGAAGGGTGAGGGAATGTGACTTACTGACTACTTACAAGAAACGTGGGTGGGCCAGTCACCCAGTTAATACATTGGGAACATCTCCATAAAATTTATGAAACAGGCTGAACATATCATAAAGCTTTAAAACTTAACCACAGCAGTTTGAAAGTCGCTTAAAACAGTGGGCAGATCTGTTAGCAAATCTGTCACTGCCCTCTGGTCTGAGTATAGCACACACCCTTGTAGAATTGGATGCACAATTAATTGTATACCACAAGCAGAAAACACTAGAGGGTCCTTTTGCTGGAGCAAAAAGCCATGCGTCATAGGGCTGTGGCCTATGTGAATATGAGTAAGGAAGACCTCATCCCCCCTGCATGGCTGGAAGGAGGTACTCTACTAGATGCAGCTCATTGTCTGTCACTTCCAGCCACACTTCTCCCAATCAATATCAATGCATGTCTCTGTATCTCAACGGCAAGGTGATAGCATGAAGGGGGACGGCACAGTGAACTAACTAAAGATCATGACATGCCTCCTTGGCTGCTACATGCGCACTTTCATTCCCCACAATATCCATTTGTCCTGGGTCCAAGCAGAAAGATACCTCCTTGCCCAAATTTTGTCCATGGAGAACTGAATCCTGTATATCCTTGGCCACTTTATCAGCTGAATACATGCATTGCACCCGGGGCATTGGAAAACACAAGGAATTTAGCATGTGCGGCACATCTCATCTGCTCCGGCACCCTCAAGATCACAGATAAATCATCTTCGAAGACAATGAAGTCTGGAGCCAACTGAATCTTGAGTACATGATCAGAGAAAACAACATGTCAGTCAACAAAATCCCCTTGTTTGGACCCAGCCGTCCCTATAGTTACATATCTGTGGTTCCCATTTAAAATATCAGAAAATATCATATTAAAAATGTAATCATGGGTTCAATCTCTCTTGTGCAGCACTAAATCTAAAATCACTTTAGGCCTCTGCCGTAACCAAGATTGCAGCCACACAAATTCTAGATTTGAGCCCTTACATGCTCCACATCAAGGGTCTCCTGCACACATCATGCGGTTCCCAAAGAGGCTCATTGCCAATGGAAAATTGCTGAAGAGGTGTTCCATAGATGGATGAGCAATGGTTAGTATACTGGGAAAGTGGGACCAGGAGGGACTTCCATGCCTGATGCACCATGAGTTGCTGCCAGATGGCAAGCAGTGTTTCACCAGCCTCGGCACAGAGACTGGGTGTGGGGATGGTCCTATAAGTACACATGGTCTGCCTAATCCACTTATAGCGCATAGCAATAATGATCTTCAGATAAGCTGGCCTCACTGACCCATGCACTGTGCACCCATAGTCCACCTGACATCCCTAAAAGGCACTATAAAACTAGAGCAGTCATGTGCAGTCCACTCCCTGGGACCTGTGACTAAAACACTTCAAGAAAGTCAATGCCTCCTGGGCCCTTCCCTACACATCCATTAGGTGCAGTAATAATGACAATTTGGGGTCAAAAAAGAGGCCCAAACATCTATAGAGTATTTAAAAAAGAGAATGGTGTTCCACATACACAATTCAGATAAACTATAAATATGATAAGAATGATTAAAATGAACACACAACCACAACTCTGCATAAAATGAAAACTAATCTCTGCAGCCAATTCTTCACTGTAAGTTGCAGTCGACAACTTGCTGCTGTAGCACTAAAGAAAATGAAGAAGACTGAAAAATTGTCTACAAATAAAGAGCATTGTGCACTGTGTATGTTATACCATTAACAACCATGGCAAAGAGGGTGGACTAAAACAATGTCTTGAGGAACACAGTTCTCCTACAGAAAATTATCAGACAGCACATCATTAAGTCTACACCTAAAAAGGTGTCTTGAGAGGGAGGACCCAATGAAGTTGGAGAGGTGGCCACAAAATCCATATGGGTGTAGTTGACTGAGAATACTGTATCTCCAAGTAGTGTCATATGCCTTACTGATGTCAAAAAATACCCTTGGACAATTTTATGTAGAGACATCTGCTGGATTTCTACCCCCAGAATGATGAGGTTGCTGGCAGTTCACAGACATTTCCAGAACTCACACTGGGAGTAGCTAGAGAGCTTCCTTTTCTCTAACATGCAGACCAGGTGACAGATGACCGTATGCACCATGGAATTTCCTACACAGCTCATTAACGCAATGCTCTCATAAGTACTGGGACATGTTTGGTCCTTTTTGGTTTCAGGAGAGGTATCAAAATTGCCACTCACCACGCATTGGGAAATTGTCCTGTCAACCATCTTGAATTAAAACATAATAAGAGATTTACTTTGGCATTGTTTGCAAGTGTTGCAGCTTGCTCTAGCAGATTAAGTCATAACTGAGTACCATTTCATGTATAGCAGACAACACCAAATCAAGCTCCCACATGGTGAATGGGCAGTTGTTTTTTCTCCAAATCAGTGGACTGGAAGTACAACTCAATCCTCTCCTATGTGAAATGGTAACAATGGAACAGTGGATCCTGGTTGGCAGTGGTGGTAATCAGTGAAAAGTGCTCTACCATTATCTGCATGATGGCTCCAGGTGATGTATCGAGACATCCCTGTTTCAAAAAAGCCACTATAGGTATCTGACTACCTTCAACAGAAATTCTCCTTATGGCTTCCCATACTGTTGTGAGACAATTGTAACAGTTGCTTGAGTCCAGGAACGTTTTTCATGACCTCTTATTGCACTTCTTGATGATGTATTGAGCCTTGGCCCTTGCCAGTTGAAGAGTTGCAAGGTTTTCTGTTGTCACTTAAAACTGTTGCAGGGCCATATGCCTAACCCAGATTACTGAATGGAACTCATCAATCCACTACGGGACAAGTTTCCCTCCAAAGAAGATTGGAGGGTTTTGGATTGGAGATGTCAGTGGAATGGTGCTTCATTTATGTGATATGGTCCACCCACTCCTGGACACTGTTGTAATATTCAAATAAGCCAACTGCCTAAACAGTGTCCAGACGACTCTGCTGATAATCCATCATGGATGTGTCCTTTCACTAAGACCTCCATCTAGTAAGTGAATTATTAGTGGGAACTGGTCACTATAATGACAGTCATCAGCGCAAAGAATCCAGAAGAGCTAGAGAGCAGCAAGAGGTCGGTAGCTGAGAATGACCGTGTAGCTGCACAGAATTGCATGGAAGTACCCGTGTTAAGGATGACTTAATTGTGACATGTCATGAGGCTCTCCAAAATCTGACCCCAAAGCCAAGTAGAGGTCAAGCCTACCAGAAGGAGAAACGGTTGGAGGAGTTGTTCTATAAGATCTGTGAGAGCCTCAGAGTCTATCACATCTTGCAGAGGTAAATACAGCAAGCAAACGGTGGTCCTCTGACACACAAGAGTTTCAGCTGCAATTGCTTGCACATCAGTAGCCAGGGGAAGAGCAGTGGAATGGTGTACATTGTTGACAAACAAAGTGTCCCTCCCCTAGCTCTGTCCCCAGTCAGGTGAACTTGGCAATGAAAGGTATAGCCTCTTAGTGCAGGTGCATCAAAAACAT
Organism: Schistocerca gregaria; assembly: GCF_023897955.1. Taxonomy (NCBI): domain Eukaryota; kingdom Metazoa; phylum Arthropoda; class Insecta; order Orthoptera; family Acrididae; genus Schistocerca; species Schistocerca gregaria. The sequence continues at coordinate 907,895,133 of NC_064920.1, read as the reverse complement.
TAAAATGTGTTCCCTGCAAACACAACTACAAGGGACATTTCTATATGAGGAGCTTTAATTCCTCTGCATATTTCCAGAACTCTTTGATGCTCCACAACAGTATGCTGGTAGTACTTTCACCCTGTCTTCCTTCAAGGTGGAGGAGGGGGAGGGGGGGGGAGCCTGAAAGGGGTGGAGCATCAGTTTTGGGGCAATGGGGCAAGACGATTGTGCCAGGCTGACATCAAGATCCATCAGCTCCAAAGAAAAATTAAAAAACACACGTGGGAGACTGAAGCCAACAGCATCAGAATGTAGTTTTTCTCCATCTCCATCATATACAGATTTGAATTTCATGGCCTGCGGAGGCTTTGGTGTCTATCCATGGCAGTGGTAGTTTGCAATGCTGGACAGTGGAACAGACTGAGCCTTTGGAGCGGTAAGGACCTCTATACTCTCAACAAACATGCCTTTTCTGATGTTCTAGGAAAGGTATGGGCTTCAAAATAACAGCAGCAGCCAAAGTGCATTGACAAATGCAGGTACTGGTGCTGTCACTAGAAATCTCTGTTTGCATAACAGCACTAAGTTTCTGAACAAGTTTTTCAAAAGCTGAAGTAAGGGAGATGATGAACATTGGGTGCTATGTAGCCTTATACATCTTTATTCCATTAAAATAAGGGACCCACTTCATAGTTTTAACCCCTCGTATCCTCCTTTCTTCAAGATATATGCCGCAGACCCTACTCCAGATAGGGTGGTTCTTAGAGCAATTCACACACTTCAAAGGAGATTCACAAATGACTCATTCATGGGCAGCCTTATCACATTTACCACAAGAGGCTTCCCCCTCACATCATAAAGTGGTGAGCCCAAAGTGCTGGCATTTTAAAATGTCCATTGGGTTGGGGACATAGGGTCACAATCTTAAATGAAGGAAATCTACATCACTTGCTCTGGGAGTTTCATGCTACTGAGCATACAGATGAGAGGTCAGATTTTACCACATCCACATCAACCCTTTCCATGATATTATACATATCAGCAATGCCTTCATGAGCCCACTCAACTGTCAATTCTTGTTTGGGAATGTCCACCATATCTCTGCGAGTCACAACACCTTTGCTGTAGTTTAAAATTTTATGTAGCTCAATTTCCATTGCATATTCCCCAAGGAATTAGATTCCTGGTAGTTCTTTACTTGTTGGAAACTAGAAGTTTCTACCAACTGTGTCCCATTGCTGGCAGTGCCCTCTAAGCATTTCTGAAAATAGAAAGGCGGAACTTTTTCAAAGCTGCCCTCTTGCCCTTTAATTATTAAAAACACATTCTGACTGGCAGCATGCATTCTATTACTTGAAACAAACACCTCTGAATTAATTCCTGAGTTAGCAGAACTGGCTGCTGGAGTCCTTTTGTTAGATACCATTGTACTGGGAGGTGGAAGGAAAAATTTCAAGGATTCCTTCTCAGTTACATGAGCAGCTAGGGAACGAAGGGTCCACTCAGAAAGAGCACCACTTGCCACACAACTAAGGTTTCAGCATTTTTCTCAGAGGTTGGCTGCTAATGACTATTCCACCTCAACAGCTATGCATCTCATCAGCACGCAGTACACTTTGAGAATGAGGGTGGCTTTTTCTTCTTTTTTTCTGGTTTCAGTGGTGCAGCTATGATCTCCATTCCTTGATGTTCCACTGTTTTGCCATAGTTATTCCTCAAATAGCTTACTAATTTTACCCTAAGACACAGCTAATCTCCTTTGAAAGGATAGGTACAAAAAAATCTATGGTACAGACATGGGCACATGCATGACACCTTCCTAGGCCAACCTATTTATGAGCATTGTCCTGCTGAAATTTAATCCTTGTGCACTCCACTAAACGGCTTTCTCTGCCCACTCACCCATACCATGCTATCCCTCCATCTTCCACACTACAGCCCAGATTGTTGTTTTTGTTCAACATAACATTTGCATTCTGACTAGAGCAACTGGTGATAATGATTGTCTGTGTGTGTGAGTTGTGCTTACTTGTGTCAATGTGTGTTTGTTATCTTATCTTTTTCTAAAGAAGGCTTTGGTTGAAAGTTCAATGTGTTATAGTCTTTTCATTATGCCTGTGTGCAACTAAATTTGTCATCTTTATGGGAGTAACAATCAATCCTTTTCATATTATTGTTCATATCTCTACCTGGATTTTCCATTGTTTGAAAACACACACACAGTCACACAAGCATAATTCAATCGGCCACTGTCTCAGGGCACTAGACCACAAATGCTACTGCATCTGATAGACCAGTAGTCAGGGATGGAGGTGGACTGTAAGAGTAAGCATGAGGTGGGTAGGGTGAGTGTTAGTATGGTACAGCTGGGGGAAGATGCTGGCTGGCAGAAAGTGCAAAGGGCAGGACAACGCTGATAGGTGCAGCATCAGGAGGCTGTAATTGGGTTGGAGGTGGAGGGGAGGGGGTGGAAGAAGAGAGAATAGAGAATATAGAAGAGCAAAGGACTTGTAGGAGCACGGATGGGACAGAAGACATGTGAGAGGGAGCAGGAAGAGGATAGGTTGGTGGAAGGCAGGAACTTTTGGAGGCGTAGGTCAGAAGGAGGAGAAGGGGATTATAGGAATGAATTATATGTTTCAGGGAGAGTTCACATGTGTGAAATTCAGAAAATCTGGTGTTAGTAGTCAGAATCCAAGTGGCAAGGGCAGTGAAGCTCTTACTAAAGTGCAGCACATCTTGGTGGCATGTTCTGCAACTGGGTGGTCCATCTGCCTCTTGGCCACAGTTTGGTACTGTCCATCCATGCTGACAGAGACCTTGTTAGCTGTCATATCCATGCAGAAAGCTGCACAGTGGTTGCAGCCTAGTTGGTAATCATATGGTTGCTTTCAGAGTTGGCCTCTTCATCTGTTGGAGTAGATGATACCTGTGACAGGAATGGAGTAGGTGGTAGTGGAAGGATATATAGGACAGGTCTAGAATTTATGTCTGTTGCAGGGATATGAGTCATGGGACAACAGGTTCGGAGCAGGGGTGGAGTAGGGATGGACAAGGATATTGTGCAAGTCTGATGTGTGGTAGAGTGCCACTTTGACAAAGAATGTGATTCAGTTCCTGCAGTCCTACGTTGTACTGAGTCATGGCAGGAGTGCTCTTTTGTGGCTGATCAGGGCATATGTAGGAGGTAATAGGTGACTGGAGAGACAAGCACAGAAGGTATGTTTCTGGACAAGGTTGGAACGGTGATTTTGGAGAGAGACTGCTCATCGCCACAGATAGGATGACAATGAGTGGGTAGAACATATGGAACAGGTATCTTGGTATGCAATGAGTAGCAGCTGTCAACGTGGTCATTCTGATGAGAATGGTGCCACTGATGTATCCATCCTTGAAATGGGAGTAGGCACTGACGAAGGTGACTTGTTGAGTAGAAGAGGACCAGGCAAAGTAAATGGGGAGAAGGTACTGAGTTCTGGAGGAATGTGGATAGGGTGCCTTCATCCTTGATCCAGATTACAAATATGTCATCAGTGAAGTTGAATCAAGTGAGGAGTTTGAGATTCTGGTTGTTTAGGAAGGATTATTTAAGATTGTCCATGAATAAGTTAATACAGGATGGTGCCATCCATGTGCCCATGGATGGATGGTGTAGGTGATGCCTTCAAAGTAGAAGCAATTTTGGGTGAGGATATAGGTTGTAGTGATCAGGAAGAAAGTAGTAGATTTCGAGTCAATTGAGCACTGGCAAAGGTAGCATTCAATAGTGGCAAGGCCATGGGCATTGGAGATGTTAGTGTAAAGGGAGGTGGCGTCAATAGTGACAAGCCAGGTGCCAGCTGGCTGGTAAAGAAAGAATGACTGTGGAGAGTCAGAGGAAGAAATGGTTGGTGTCTTTCATACTGGAGGATAGGTTACAGATAATAGCTGAAAATGTTGATCCATGGAGGGCAGAGATTCTAGAATTTTAATATTTTGGCATTCTCTTTCATTATGCCTGTCTGTGACTCAATGGCTCCTCTGTATCATATGTAGCAATCTTTACTTTTCATATTGTTGTTATCCCTCTGGACTTTCCATTGTTTGATTCATTCATCTTAAAACATTTATATATTGTCTACAAATTCCTGTAACAACAGCACATTTTTTGTTGCTCAGTACGTTCTGGCTATACTTTCACAGCATTGGGATAATACATTTGTTGCCATATCAGTGAAGGAAAATTAACAGCTGATAAGCTTATATGGAACTCAACTGATCAGTATTGTATGGAATAACCACATCTGGAAGATGTGTTAGGCAAATTATAGCCAGTAACATAAAGTGTAATACATGCAAAAGGCATTTGATACAGTGCAAATGTGACAGGCATCTGGCATATCTCTGATAAGTAAAAGAACTCTTTAGAGATATTCAGTTCCTAAAGGCTGTTCACACAACGAAATCTAGTTAAAAAGTGAAGTCTAGTTAGAAACAACAAAAGCAACTGTAAAAGACTACATGATTAAAGAACAGCAATCTTGTTGTAACTACAATAGAGATCTATGCCTGATCAAATATTCTCACTGAATCAATGATGGTCCTTAAGAGCACTGCACAAGTATGTATGCGCCTGTGAAGTAGTACATACAACATGATCACATCATTGTTGACATGAGACAACAACAAGGTGTTAGCCTTATCTTCAGGTTTGGGATATATATATCAAACACAAACATACACACAAAATTCAATCATTCACAACCAACGCTTGCTTCATCAGGAAAGAGGGAAGGAGAGGGAAAGACGAAATGATGTGCGTTTTAAGGGAGAGGGTAAGGCGTCATTCCAGTCCCGGGAGCGGAAAGACTTACTTTAGGGGGAGAAAAGGACAGGTATACACTCGCACGCACACACATGTCCATCTGCACATACACAGACGCAAACAGAAATTTGTAAAGACAAAGAGTTTGCACAGAGAAGTCAGTCGAGGCGGATCCAAAGGCCTCACCTTCAGCCCCACTCCCAGATTCAACCAAAAAGACCTCGTCAAAGATTTACTGTCCTACACTCATACTCTCTGCAGGAAATATAACTTTGCCATGAAGAAAAATGACCTAATCCTACTCCTAATGATCCAACTCCGCAAGACACTATCCAAATTGAACCCTGCCTGGAACAGTTCCGTCCTCCGTCACAGCGGGACCCACCTCCTCTTCCTCAAAATCACCCTCTGCAAACCTTCCAGGAATTTCTGACTTCCAGCCTTGCGTCGCAATCTTTCTTAAGAAACCTTAATCCTACTCCTAACATCACCACTGCCGAAGCCCAAGCTATCCATAATCTGAAGGCTGACCAATCCATCATCATTCTTCCAGCGAACAGGGGTTCCATGACCGTGGTACTTGATCGTCAGGAGTATGTGGCTGAGGGACTGCCTCAGCTTTCAGATAACACCACATACAAAGTTTGCCGAGGTAATTCCATTCCTGATGTCCAGACAGAGCTTCAAGGAATCCTCAGAACCTTAACCCTCCTATAAAACCTTTCACCTGACTCCTTCAACCTCCTGACCCCACCAACACCTCACACTCCTACCTTCTACCTACTTCCTAAAATTCACAAACCCAAACATCCCGGCCTCCCCATTGTAGCTGGTTACCAAGCCCCCACAGAACGTATCTCTGCCTACGTAGATCAACACCTGCAACCCATTACATAAAGTCTCCCATCCTTCATCAAAGACACCAACCACTTTCTCAAACGCCTGGAATCCTTACCCAGTCTGTTACTCCCAGAAACCATCCTTGTAACTATTGATGCCACTTCCCTATACACAAATATGCCACACGTCCAGGACCTCACTGCAATGGAGCACTTCCTTTCACGTCGATCACCTGCCACCCTACCTAAAACCTCTTTCCTCATCACCTTAGCCAGCTTCATCCTGACTCACAACTTTTCCACTTTTCAAGGCCAGACACACCAACAATTAAAAGGAACAGCCATGGTTACCAGGATGCCCCCCTTGTATGCCAACCTATTTATGGGTCACTTAGAGGAAGCCTTCTTGGTTACCCAAGCCTGCCAACCCAAACTTTGGTACAGATTTATTGATGACATCTTCATGATCTGGACTCACAGTGAAGAACAACTCCAGAATTTCCTCTCCAACTTCAAGTCCTTTGGTTCCATCAGATTCACCTGGTCCTACTCCAAATCCCATGCCACTTTCCTTGACGTTGACCTCCATCTGTCCAACGGCCAGCTTCACACATCCGTCCACATCAAACCCACCAACAAGCAGCAGTACCTCCATTATGACAGCTGCCACCTATTCCATATCAAACAGTCCCTTCCCTACAGCCTAGGTCTTCGTGGCAAATGAATCTGCTCCAGTCCTGAATCCCTGAACCATTACACCAACAACCTGAAAACAGCATTCGCATCCCGTAACTACCCTCCCAACCTGGTACAGAAGTAAATGACCAGAGCCACTTCCTCATCCCCTTAAACCCAGAACCTCTCACAGAAGAACCCCAAAAGTGCCCCAATTGTGACAGAATACTTCCCGGGACTGGATCAGACCTTGAATGTGGCTCTCCAGCAGGGATACGACTTCCTAAAATCCTGCCCCGAAATGAGATCCATCCTTCATGAAATCCTCCCCACTCCACCAAGAGTGTCTTTCTGCCATCCACCTAACCTTCGTAACCTCTTGGTTCATCCCTATGAAATCCCCAAACCACCTTCCCTACCCTCTGGCTCCTACCCTTGCAACTGCCCCAGTGTAAAACCTGTCCTATGCACCCTCCCACCACCACCTACACCAGTCCTGTAACCCAGAAGATGTACACGATCAAAGGCAGAACCACGTGTGAAAGCACCCACGTGAATTACGAACTGACCTGCCTGCACTGTGATGCTTTCTATGTGGGAATGACCAGTAACAAACTGTCCATTCGCATGAATGGACACAGGCAGACAGTGTTTGTTCATAATGAAGATCACCCTGTGGCTAAACATGCCTTGGTGCACGGCCAGCACATCTTGGCACAGTGTTACACCATCCGAGTTATCTGGATACTTCCCACCAACACCAACCTATCCGAACTCCGGAGATGGGAACTCGCCCTTCAGTATATCCTCTCTTCTCGATATCCGCCAGGCCTCAACCTCCGCTAATTTCAAGTTGCCGCCACTCATACGTCACCTGTCATTCAACATCATCTTTGCCTCCACACTTCCGCCTTGACTTATATCTCTGCCCATACTCTTTGCCTTTAAATATGTCTGCTTGTGTCTGTGTATGTATGGATGGATATGCGCACGCACGTGTGTGTGTGTGTGTGTGTGTGTGTGTGTGTGTGTGTGTGTGTGTGTGTGTGTGTGTGTGCGCGCCAGCGTATACCTATCCTTTTTCCCACTAAGGTAAGTCTTTCCGCTCCCGGGATTGGAATGACTCCTTACCCTCTCCCTTAAAACACACATCCTTTCATCTTTCCTTTTCCTTCCCTCTTTCCTGACGAAGCAGCCACCGGTTGCGAAAGCTCAAATTCTGTGTGTGTGTTTGTGTTTTATTCATTGTGCCTATCTACCGGAGCTTTCCCGCTTGGTAAGTCTTGGAATCTTTGTTTTTAATATATTTTTCCCATGGGGAAGTTTCTTTCTATTTTATTTACATCATCATTAATTTGAACCCAACAATTACGTTTGTTATTGTCTCTGTTGCATTTCGAAATCTTCTCTATCATCTTACTTTCTCTTTTTGTTTGTACAAGTAGTTTCACTTTGTATTCATCTTCCCTTTTTCCGTAATCTACCATACATTTTATCCTGCCTAATTATACTCAATAATACATAATTTACTTCCAAACCATAATCTAAAAACTTTTAATGCTTTCAACATAACTGCTGCTATAAAATCCACTGTTCCAGGTTTACAAACATTTCGTGTAAACTCGTGAATACTATTTCACAGCTTCAGTTCCTTTCACCCATTAAACAACCATCTCAGCTATTTCCAACAACTTTCGTTTCATTTCCATTCCCGTTTTTTCCCACATAACCGATCTTTTTTAGTAGCTTCCCACAGGTTTAAACGTTATTATTTCTTCATCAAACAATTGTTGGCCTCATTCTCATAACCTGCGAGTACAAAACCAGTCCTTTGAATACATTTACACGCATATTTTTCGAGATTTTATTCGAAAAATTTTTTCGAAATTTTATTTTTTCGGTAAATCTTTTTCGAAACTTTTTCGAAATTTTTTTCTTTTTTTTTCTTTCGTAACTTTTTTCGAGAAATATTTTTCGATATTTTCCTGAATTTCCTCGCGCTTTAACGTGTTTTGGAGACAACACAACTACCTAACCTTTGCACCCATTGTTGTTCACCAACCTAAGTTCAGCACAGGATCAACATAGCTCATCTCAAACCAACACTTTTTCGACTTTTTTCACACCTTTATCGCTCGCTATATAAATTTCTATTTATTTTCACTTTAACCTCACATTACCCTTTCCACCTTCTAATACCATGTCAACCTAAAACATCCCTACAACTACCCCATTTACATTCCCTCCTCAAACATGCCTTCACTCTAGCCAGATTACGCTCCGTTATTTTATTCACACAGGCTTGCCTGACATTTGGCATTACCCCCAAAGGCCTCACACTTAAAGTTACCATATCTGGCTGCAATCCGTCTTTCCATCAGTCCTTATACCAGTTCCAAACAGCACAATCCATAGCCCTCACCCGCCTAATCATTCACCTATACATCGACTCGGCCAATGAAAACACCCGGCAACTCCTATCCCAAATCAAAGTCCTAAATCTTTCCTCTCCCACATCCACACCGGCTGTTCATAGCATCCTCCTACAGGCCAACCGCAAATTAGAACAGCATGCCACCCTCCACCTCAAAAAACTATCCAATCTCCTGGTTTCCCACCTCCGGAAAGGCAACTCACTCACCCTCCACAACCTTTCCAACAAACCTCAACCTCCTCTCATTGCACACAAACTCAGTCTCTCCCATCTACTCAATCTCCCACTTCCAGCTCCACTCCCGCCAACACCTCAAAATTCTAGTTAACACAATCTGGAACCACAACACCCCAATTCAGTAGTTAACCTTTCCTCCAAACCTCTCTCCCAATCCGAAACCTCTGTCCTATCCAAAGGCCTTACCTTCAGCCCCACTCCCAGGTTCAACCAAACTGTCCTTGTCAAAGATTTACTGTCCTACACTCGTAGTCTCTGCTGGAAATATCACTTTGCCAGAAAGAAAAATAATCCGGTTCCCACTCCTAATGATCCAACTCCCCAAGACACTATCCAAATTGAACCCTGCCTGGAACAGTTCCGTCCTCCATCACAGCGGGACCCACCTCCTCTTCCTCAAAATCACCCTCTCCAAACCTTCCAGGAATTTCTCACTTCCAGTCTTGCGTCGCAATCTTTCCTGAAAAAACCCTAATCCTACTCCCAACATCACCACAGCCGAAGCCCAGGCGATCCGTGATCTGAAAGCTGACCGATCCATCATCATCCTTCTGGCTGACAAGGGTTCCACGACCGTGGTACTTGATCGTCGGGAGTATGTGGCTGAGGGACTGCGTCAGCTTTCAGACAACACCACATACAAAGTTTGCCAAGGTAATCCCACTCCTGATGTCCAGGCAGAGCTCCAAGGAATCCTCAGAACCTTAGGCCTCCTACAAAACCTTTCACCTGACTCCATCAAACTCCTGACCAAACCGACATCTCGCACTCCTACCTTCTACCTACTTCCTAAAACTCACAAACCCAAACATCCTAGCCGCCCCATTGTAGCTGGTTACCAAGCCCCCACAGAACGTATCTCTGCCTACGTAGCTCAACAGCTTCAACCCATTACATGCAGTCTCCCATCCTTCATCAACGACACCAACCACTTTCTCGAACTCCTGGAATCCGTACCCAGTCTGTTACCCCCGGAAACCATCCTTGTACCCATTGATGCCACTTCCCTATACACAAATATCCCGCACGTCCAGGACCTCGCTGCAATGGAGCACTTCCTTTCACTTCGATCACCTGCCACCGTACCCAAAACCTCTTTCCTCGTCACCTTAGCCAGCTTCATCCTGACCCACAATTTTTTCACTTTTGAAGGCCAGACATACCAACAATTAAAGGGAACAACCATGGTTACCAGGATGGCCCCCTCGTATGCCAACCTATTTATGGGTCGCTTAGAGGAAGCCTTCTTGGTTACCCAAGCCTGCCAACCCAAACTTTGGTACAGATTTATTGATGACATCTTCATGATCTGGACTCACAGTGAAGAACAACTCCAGAATTTCCTCTCCAACCTCAACTCCTTTGGTTCCATCAGATTCACCTGGTCCTACTCCAAATCCCATGCCACTTTCCTTGATGTTGACCTCCATCTGTCCAATGGCCAGCTTCACACATCCATCCACATCAAACCCACCAACAAGCAACAGTACCTCCATTATGACAGCTTCCACCCATTCCATATCAAACGGTCCTTTCCCTACCGCCTAGGCCTTCGTGACAAACGAATCTGCTCCAGTCCTGAATCCCTGGACCATTACACCAACAACCTGAAAACAGCTTTCGCATCCCACAACTACCCTCCCAACCTAGTACAGAAGCAGATAACCAGAGCCACTTCCTCATCCCCTCAAACCCAGAACTTCTCACATAAGTACCCCAAAAGTGCCCCACTTGTGACAGGATACTTCCCAGGACTGGATCAGACTCTGAATGTGGCTCTCCAGCAGGGGTACGACTTCCTAAAATCCTGCCCCGAAATGAGATCCATCCTTCATGAAATCCTCCCTACTCCACCAAGAGTGTCTTTCCACCATCCACCTAACCTTCGTAACCTCTTGGTTCATCCCTATGAAATCCCCAAAGCACCTTCCCTACCCTCTGGCTCCTACCCTTGCAACCGCTCCCGGTGTAAAACCTGTCCTATGTACCCTCCCACCACCACCTACTCCAGTCCTGTAACCCGGAAGGTGTACACGATCAAAGACAGAGCCACGTGTGAGAGCACCCACGTGATTTACCAACTGACCTGCCTACACTGTGACGCTTTCTATGTGGGAATGACCAGCAACAAACTGTCCATTCGCATGAATGGAAACAGGCAGACAGTGTTTGTTGGTAATGAGGATCACACTGTGGCTAAACATGCCTTGGTGCACGGCCAGCACATCTTGGCACAGTGTTACACCGTCCAAGTTATCTGGATACTTCCCACCAACACCAACCTACCCGAACTCCGGAGATGGGAACTCGCCCTTCACTATATCCTCTCTTCTCGTTATCCACCAGGCCTCAATCTCCACTAATTTCAAGTTGCCGCCACTCATACCTCACCTGTCATTCAACATCATCTTTGCCTTCACACTTCCACCTTGACTTATATCTCTGCCCATACTCTTTGCCTTTAAATATGTCTGCTAGTGTCTGTGTATGTATGGATGGATATGCGTGTGTGTGTGTGTGTGTGTGTGTGTGTGTGTGTGTGTGTGTGCACGAGCATGTACCTATCCTTTTTCCCCCTAAGGTAAGTCTTTCTGCTCCCGGGATTGGAATGACTCCTTACCCTCTCCCTTAAAACACACATCCTTTCATCTTTCCCTTTCCTTCCCTCTTTCCTGACAAAGCAGCTGCCGGTTGCGAAAGCTCAAATTCTGTGTGTGTGTTTGTGTTTTAATGATTGTGCCTATCTACCGGCACAGGAAAGTGTTCCAGTATTCATTTATTATGGTTGGAGTCAGAGAAACCATATGAAATCTATAATAGAATGAAGTCTCAGTATGGAGTCAATTGTTTAAATATGATGAAAGAAAATGAATGACATGCTCAATTGATTTGCATAAAATATCGCTAATGATATCCTTAGCTATTGGTAAATATGCAACAAGTAAATACCAAGATCACTGCCATATAATCAGAAACATGCATGAAGACAATTTTGCAGAATACCTGGTCTGTATGAACCATGGACCTAGCCATTGGTTGGGAGGCTTGCATGCCTCAGCAATACAGATAGCCATACTGTAGGTACAACCACAACGGAAGGGTACCAGTTGAGAGGACACATGTGTGGTTTTTGAAGAGGGCCAACAGCCTTTTCTGTATCTGTAGGGGCAAGAGTCTGGATCATTGACAGATAGCCCCTTATAACACCAACCAAAATTGCCTTGCTGTGCTGCTACTGGCGACAGCTGAAAGCAAGGTGAAACTACAACCATAATTTTTCTTGAGGGCATGCAGCTCTAATGTGTGGTTAAATTATAATGGAATCCTCTTGGGTAAAATATTCTAGAGGTAAAATAGTCCCTCATTCAGATCTCTGGGTGGGAACTACTCAGGATGATGAAGACATTGAAGAAATGTATAATGAGACAAGAAAAAAAATCACTCATGAAGTTAAGGGAGATGAAAATTTAATAGATATAGAATGGGGGAAAGGGATGTAGCACGAAACCACCTGGCAGAATTACGCACAGAGCATAATTTAATGATTGCTAACACTTTGTTTAAGAATCATGAAAGAAAATTGTATATTTGGAAGAGGCCTGGAGACACCAGAATGTTTCAGATTGATTACCTAATAGTAAGACAGAGATTTAAGAATCATGTTTTAAATTGTAAGACATTCCCAGGGGCAGATGTTGACTCTGATCATAATTTAATGATTATGGACTGTAGATTAAAAATGAAGAAACTTTAAAAAGAATGTTATTTAAGGTGATGGGACCTGGATAAACTGTAAAAACTAGGTGTTTTCAGATGGATCATTAGGAAATGATTGACAGGAACAGAAAGCAGCAGAGGATTATTTGGCAAATGGATGAGGGCTAATAGAAATCTGTGGTTAACATAAGAGATATTGAATTTACTTTGATGAAAGGAGGAAATATAAAAAATGCTTTAAGTGACGGAGGCAAAAGGGAATATAAATGCTTAAAAATTTAGATTGACAGGAAGTGTAAAATGGCCTACTCAGGAATGGCTAGACGACAAATGCAAGGGTGTAGAAGCATATATCACTAATGGTGAGATAGACGACACCTACAAAAAAATTAAAGAGACCTTCACAGAAAAGAGAATCACCTGTACGAATATCAAGAGCTCAGATGAAAAACTAGCACTAAGCAAAAAGAAGGAAAAGCAGAAAGGTGGAAGGAGTATGTAGAAGGTCTGTATAAGGAAAATGTACTTGAGGGCAATGTTGAAATGGAAAAGGATGTGGTTGAAGTTGAGATGGGAAGATGCATGAAGAATTTGACAGTGCAATGAAAGACCAAAGTCAAAACAAATTCCAATTCCCAAGAGAGCAGGTGTTGACAAGTGTGAAAATTACCAAACTGGCAGTTTAATAAGTCATGGTTACAAAATAATAACACGAATTCTTCACAGAAAATGGAAAAACTGATAGAACCCTACCATGGGGAAGATTACTTGGATTCTGGAGAAATGTAGGAACATGCAAGGCAATACTGAGTCCACAGCTTCTGATAGAAGACAGCTTAAGGAAAGGCAAACATACATTTATACCATTTCTAGACTTAGAGAAAACTTTTTTCAGTGCTGACTGGAATACTCTCTTTCAAATTTTAAAGGCATCAGGGGAAAAATACAGGGAGTGACATGCAATTTACAGTTTGTACAAAAACCAGATGGCAATTATAAGAGTCAAGGGGCATGAAAGGGAAGCAGGTGTTGAGAAGGGAGTGAGACAGTGTTATTATTCAATCTGTTACTGAGCAAGCTGCAAAGGAAACAAAAGAAAAATTTGGAATAGGAATTAAAGTCCAGGGAGAAGAAATAAAAGCTTTGAGGTTTGCTGATGACATTGTAATTCTGTCAGAAACAGCAAAGGATTTGGAGGTACAGCTGCATGGCGTGGGCAGTATCTTGAAAGGAGGACATAAGGTGATCATCAACAAAAGCAAAACAGGGATAATGGAATGTTGCTGAACCAAATCAGGTGATGCAGAGGAAATTAGATTAGGAAATTAGACACTTAGAGTAGTAGATGAGTTTTGATATTTTAGCAGAAAAACAACTGATGGTTGAGGCAGGGAGGATATAACATTTAGAACTGCAATTGTAAGGAAAACATATTTGAAGAAAAGAGATTTGTTAACATCAAGTATAGATTTAAGTGTCAAGAACTCTCTCCTGAAAGTATTTGTATGGAGTTTTGCCATGTATGGAAGTGAAACATCGATAAATGGTTTAGACAAGAAGAAAATAAAAGTTTTTGAAAGCTAGGGCTACAGAAGAATTAAGCCGATTAGATGGTTAGATCATGTAACTAGTGAGGAGATAGTGAATAGAACTGGGGAGAAGAGAAATTTGAGGCACAAGCTGACTAGAATAAGGAATCAGTTGGTAGGACACATTCTGAGACATCAATGGAACACCAGTTTAGTACTGAAGGGAATTGTAGGAGGCAAAAATCATAGAGAGAGACCAAGAGATGATTACAGTAAGCAGGTCAGATGGATGTAGGCTGCAGTTGTTACTCAGAGATGAGAAGGCTTGCACAGGATAGAGTTGCACACAGAGCTGCATCAAAAAATATCATTGGATTGAAAACAACAACAACCTGGTCTGTCATAAGTATAAATGGGTCACTTAAATTAATTGAATTGTGACAGTGGATTAAGCTCTGAATGCATTACTATGAATGAGAGAATTGAAGGCAGTTGATGCAGTGAAGCAGCACATTGTTCCAAAGTAAGAAAAAGTACAAGAAACACACATCTATTGGGAATGTCATATCAGTGATTTTATCTATGTCAAGTAAGCTGTACAGGACTAATTCTAGAAGAAGGGCCAAGTGAGTTGTATACATTACAATGACATGCCTGTAATAGAGTCAAAACATCAGGAACTTTCATCATAAGAAACTCTGCCATTTCATGACTAGGTACACAGACATATGACTGTGCATTACAGTGATATACAAGAGGACTTCGGAAAGTAAATTACACATGTTGTCCCACACTAAGACCATTTCACCTCAAGTGTGGCACATTGTCAGAAGAGAATATTTTCCCTTGTCCTCAAAACAGGGGGCTTCCATTTTAACATTCCCAGATCTATCCTTGTTCCCTTCCCAAGGAAAGAATCAATAATTATGAAAGCTATTATAGGATAAATACCTCTGCATGTGTCTGCTGGTTGTACTGACATTTCTCTTGGCCAAAACCTCTGTCTGATAACTGTAATTTCCTGAAAGTTCATCACGTGTCAGTATATAACCTTCACTGACAATGATCTGTCGCAATGCCGAAATATTTTTTGATTTCTAAAATTCTACGTTCTTAAACATCCGCAAGCAATCAGATATTAACAATTTTATTTTTATTATTACCTGTAATCCTTTCAAAATCACATATGTTGGAACCAATCAGGGCGGAACATGACCACTCGAATAGGAGATGCTGTTTATTAGATGGTTCATTTGGATTGTATGAAGCAGATGCATTTACCAAAAAACCATGCTTAATTCCAACAGATCGTTCTTTGCCCCCAGCAATGATACCAACCAAAGGCTCAGTTTTTATGAAAAATAGACACTGTAAATGAAAAAGAACAATTTAGTAGATAGTGAAACTGAAATATCAGTTTCAATCTATATATCAGTAGTCAATTTCAGGAAATGAAATACACTGGTCAACCAACAGCTGTTATAGAATTGGTTACGGTGCTAATTATGATGGAATAGATTTGTGATTAATTTCTAGACTTGCAGAGGAAAAAAGACAGCTAATAATTATTGTCACAGGGGACAGCACCAAAAAGAAGAACATGTAGGCAAATTACTCACAGCTGGAAAGTGATGTCTTAAATGGGCAACCCAATATGACAGTGTACAGAAAGAATGTAACTATATTGCTGTTAAGTCACAATAAATGATTAAATTACATGAAGGAAACTACACTTGAGACATTTATCAGTTCTGTGACAGCATCATTAACTGTTAATGTATGTATGTTTTGCCTAAAGTACTATTTAATGTATCTAACAAGGATGAAAGAAAACAGAATTTTTTTATGATAATCTTTATTATTCTGTAACTGCATACAGTAAATTGTACATAGTAATAGGAGCTAAAAAACATAATATCTTTGAAGTCATAAATGAAAGCTGAAGATTGGGCTATAGTCAGTTTATTTAATTAGCTTCATCTGTCTACAAGAGTTGTTGCTGGAGCGTGTTCACCAAATCACCAATACTAAAGCTCTGCTTTTAAAGGGAAAATATGTGAGTCTTTATGAAAACAAAAGTTATTCAACAAATTTTGTCATCAACATGATATGAAAAAATGATTTCTAGTTGAAAGAAGATGCTGCATGGCGAAGCAAAAAAGTATGTCCATTTGCCAAGTTCAAGCCACATGGGAACAACACAAGATTCCTTTTGGCAAACTGCAATTACATTACAGAGACTGTAGAACCACACAATGTTGATCTTAACTATTTCCAGAAAAATCAGCACCTGTAATTACTCCAGAAAGGACAATTGATACAAATGTTGGCATTGTATAGAAATATTTGTAGAACATTTGTCATTGTTCTTTCAGATTGTGTAAGGAATGCTTAAAACACTTAATTTATTGGTAAATATTGGAACATTAACACTGTAAGTACTCAATATGAAACATATTTCAGCTATAAGCAATTCATAAGGAGTTTATTATCTACTGATATGCCATAGATGTAGTGTTACACTACGATTAAAATTACTTTGTGACTGCCAGATGGTAGTGGTGGAAAATAGAGTTGCCGGTTCATACACAACATATCATGTGCTCATGTGACTGATGGTTGTGCATGTACCAAAAAAAAAAAAATAAATAAATAAATCTGTCTACTTCCCCATTGTTGTCAACATCTTTGTAGGTAGTGGGTGGGGAGAGCAATAGAGGGAGCTGCTGCTGGTGTAGCAAGAGTGATGTGCTAAGACACAATAATCACATTTCATACACAAGTAATGGGAACATAAGAAAAGCAGTCAGGCACGCACACCACAAAGTAACTAAGAGAAAATTGTAAGGGGTGAACCCAACTGAATTTCTGGTGACACACTATACCACTAACTGAAGTACACCAATTATATTTGGAACAGTTTCACTATTTTCCATGTATTCACTAGATTTTTTGTCATAATTTAATGAAATAATAAGTTGTTCTGCAATATTTTCCACTACACATTCATTATCCCATGCTTTCATTATGTCAATCTGATGATGAAGTTCTGTTTGTAGCATCCTTTGTCAGTCTTTCCGCTTCTGCCAGAGTACATTTTTTGTTGTTCCTCATCACATAATCCATAACTTGAGCCCATTAAGTTCGCTGTAATTGACATGGTAGTGATTTGATGGCAGTCTGAGGACCCTATGGCCATATTCTTTTGACAGCTCATCTACAACATACAGAGGTAACAGTGATTTATTCTGAGCCACAAGATGCAGTAATTCACCCTTTCTACAGCCATCTGCATGGGAAATTTTGATAATGTCTGTCTTCTGGAAGTTATTATTGGTGCCTCATCAAGCACAGATGAATGACACAAGGTGTTGTCCATAACTATTACTGAATGTCTTCTCAAGTTTCTGAAGGTTCTTTGATACAAACAGCTACATAATAGTTCATAGATTCCAGTTCTGTATGCCTTTAGCTGGGACAAATCTCCATCACATTTCTGTGTATACATAGATCATCATCTAAAACCAAGGAATAATGATTTACATAAATTCTCAGTTTTTACGACCATTTTTACGTTAGTACAATTATTACACTAAAATGAGTGCTATTCAAACATTGCTTTAAAAAGACTGTGCTTGAGTATATGATGGGCCACAATTTATTATGTATGGTTCATTGATAGTAATTGTCACTTATGGTCGAGTTTTCCCATTTTTGTGGATTTGAGGATTTGGGACATGATCTGAGTAACACCTTTACCCTCCTGAACCCACACTGCATATTTGTTAGTCGTTCCCCTCTTCTCCCTCCCTTTGGTCTGCCATGCTTGCTGCCCTACTGGCTTCCATGGGTTGCCTCTCCTGCCAAGACTTGTGCCTCTAGAGCAGGCAAGAGAGCAGGCATATCGAGCCTGAGAAACAGTTGTGACTGGCTGTGTCCTGACGCCTAGCAGCCAATTCACTGGAACATCAATCAGAATGTAGTTTTAATCCATGTAGTGATTTTAATCTTCCCAAAATCATCTGTTTTTCTTTATGAGGAAGGAATTAACAGTTCCAAAAGCTAGAATAATTTTATGATACTTCTATGTGTGTCAACTGACAGTACTTAAAATTTCTCCTGGTGAATGTAAGTACATCTACATACAAACCCACCAATTCCATATTCTGCTAACAGTAATTGGATCTCAACCAACTTGAGCAGCAATGTCACAATACGATTTTTCTCTTTGCAACACTATAAAATTATTTTTATGGAAATAAGGCAAACTATATCAGCTGCTGAAGTAAGTCTTTTCTAAAAGCTTTAGTTTCTGCACAAAAATATTGGAATGAAAAATGTCAGATTCATAATCCTTATTACACAATCACAAATAAATTATTTGGTTAAAAGCTTGAATTCTTTCGCAACTTATAGTCACACAATGTAGCTTGCCTTTAGTGATCATAGTTTTTATGATGGTTTGAAACTAAGAAACATACATCATTGAATTCAGAGAGCTTTTAGGAAAAAATGTGATTGCTTTACATTCTGAAATTTTGTGGACCTATTGTTTTACCCTTCTTATAAATGGGAGTCACCTGTGCTTTTTCCCAATTACTTAGGACTTTGCACTGCATGAGAGATTTGTGATAAACATAAACCAAGTAAACGGCCAGTGCCAAGGAGCACACCCTGTAAAACTGAATGGGGGGTCCATCTGAATCAGTACCTTATTTGTTTTCAACACTTCCAGTTGCTTCTGAATGCCAGGGATGCCTATGTATATGTCCTCCATGTGGGAGTCTGTGCTACAGTCAAATGGTGAATAGCCTGTACCATCCTCCAGTGTGAATGATTTTTTAAAAACAAATTTTAAACTTCAGTTTTTCCTTTGTAGTATTCTATTGCCAGACCAGACTGGTCAATGAGTGAGTGGATAGATACCTTCAACTCACTTGGTCATTTTACATAGGACCAGGATTTTCTAATATTCTTGCCATAATCTTTAAGTAATGTATGATGGCAGAAATGGTATGTTTGGCACATCAATCTTTTTATAGATGCTCAAATTTCTGCTAACTTTTGCCTGTTGACATTCCAATATCCTTTTTTGACCAAGTGTGAAACAATCTCTGCTTCCTGTATTGTCCAAATTTTGTTACAAAACCACTCGGAGCCATTTTTGCCCTTAATACACTTGCACGGCTTTTGCTTCTCCAGAGTGAGAAGTAAAATTGATTTACAAATTGCCTATATTTCCTGTATGTCCGTCATATTTGTTATAAATCATGTCCAGTCATTGCATAAGTAAGTTCTAGCAACACCATTTTTGCACATTCCTGCATAAAAGCTCTCCTAGCCCTCCTAATGGATTTACAAATTTTAGTAACCATCAGTGCTTTGGCCACTAATCCCAATCTCTATACTAACACTGTTATGCCTGTTATAAAATATTAACTGAGGTATCCTGCTTCACCTGGCAGTTCGTATGAGATTGAGTGGTAGTTGTAATAAAAGGGTAGACTTTAAATCATCAGAAGTAAAAAAATATTGAAATTATATTCTAACTATTTACAATACTTGTTGGAGCACAATTAATTTTTTTATTGAAAACATATTCTAATTCTGTTACTATATTCTGTTACTATATTACAATTATTTACAATATTTGTTTATAAAAACATTTTTCATTTTGTTATCAAGTGCATGTATATATAAATTTTTCAAATTTCCTGCTCAAGAACAAACTACATATAGATGACCATGAAAGAAGCAGGAATCTTTGAGGTTTGTGCTATAATATTTTAAAGTTCGTCCTTGTGCTTTGTTAATTGTAAAACTGTAATTTGGAAATTGCAGTCTTTTAAATTGAAATGACATTTCAGTAGAGATCAGAGCTATTGTGGACGTAAATAGTGTGTGTCCTTTGTACTTTACACTCATAAATTCAGCTTTGATTATGTTATTTGATAGCTGTTTGATGATCATCCTTGTACCATCACATAGTTTTGGTGAGTTGAGTTTATAAGTAGTTTGATCAGAGATCTAATTTTAGTTGAACATAAGATAATGGCATCCCTGGTACTTGCAGAGACTTTAGAAATTGTGTAGGGAAGTTACACATTTATTTGATGTTTACCATTGTGTCAACTGATTTGTATATTCTCTCTTCACCAGAAATTTTCTTATGGATATTAAAGTTGATATGGTCAAACATACTACTTTTAGTTGGCAAAACAGCCAGTCCAGATTTGTACAGTTTTGAATAATGTTTGGATAAATGTGATCAATGAGTTAATTTTCAACAGTGGCTATTTTGCAGAAACCACTGTTGAGCTTAATGAGGCTGGCTGCCTGGTCAATAGGATGTGTGTCTTCAACTATCTGTGAAAACAGTTGAGCAAAATGTGCTGTTGTTTTATCTTCAAATAGTTCAACTCTCATATTTCTTGTTAGTTGCATAATTTGTATGTGTCATCAGAGATGTGATTTTCTTAAACAAGCATTGATCTCATCTGCTGATATTGACTTAGTTATAACTGGAAGTGTTTTTTGAAAATCTCCTCAGAGTAGAGTAGAGTGCCTCCCATCACTTTGGAGTTTCCTCGTAAGTCTTTTAAAGTTCTGTCCATAGCTTCCTGTATTTTTATGTGCCATTGTGCATTTGTCTCAGAAGATAATTTGTCATACTTTAGAAGTTCAGCCTATCCAGATGCTCTTGGGATTTTACATGCTGGGAATTGTTCTTTGGCTATATTCACAAGTAGTAGTAACATAAATATGCCAAATAATGTGCAGAATCAAAGAGAATTTCAGTCCAGAGCCTCCAATGATACAAATTGGCATTATGAAACACCAACAGTCCATATAGTAGAAGTTACACCTAACCCAAAGACTAATGCCAATGTGACACCAGAAAACTTGAACCAGTCACGGCAGGCCCCTGTTCTGTGATGCGGGAGGAGAGTGGGGGCATGAGCTTGACCCACACTTGCTTCATTAGATACAATCAAAGTAGTGATCTGAAAGAAGATCTACATCAAAGTAATGAGGATACACAGGAAAACTTGACAGACGGCAAGGTACAATATACTATTTGATCTTGATATACCCATTGTGCTTGACTCAGGTGCTATGACTAATTTGATGTCACAGGGATACTTTCAAGAACTGAAAAAACGTGAGCATATACCCACACTGCCAGTGAAAAATTGCAAGTTACAAATTGCCATGGGTCAGAAATCAAAAGGAGTCAAAATACAATCCTTAATTCCCATCCAATTAGGACAGCTTTCTGTACGGTGCAATTTTTTGATAGTAGAGAAATTAATAGTTGATTGTTTTATCAGTATGGATACATTTAGGACATACCAAGGACAAACTGATATAGGAAAGGGTCAATGTCATTTCACTGTAAATAACCAATTATTTGTAGTAGACATAATCAGGGAAAGTATTAATAGATGTAAAACATAAGCTACTCCCAACTTTGTGGTTCAATTGGTAAATCCCATCATTGTGTTTGTCAACACATACAATAACAAGAAGTTGGCATTAAAAGAGGTAGTCATTGACACAATATACATGAAGCTAAGTGAATCAAAATGCTTGTCTCAAGAACAGCAAGTTGAACTTAGGGAGCTGATACTTGCTTATATATATGTATTTA